>NC_092713.1:197899632-198201864 GCF_047496885.1 Scyliorhinus torazame | reverse complement strand
CCCCGTGTCTGCGTGGGTCTCACCCCCACAACCCAAAGATGTGCAGGGTCGGTGAATTAACCATGCTGAATTGGCCCTTAATTGTTAAAAAACATTAATTGGGTACTCTAAATAAAATTGAAAAAAAAAGAATAATTATCAGATAGTCTGCAGTCCCAGGAAGCTTGACACAGAACTGATCAGTAGTCAGAGAGAGAGAGAGACAGACAGCTCAAATCCATACAGTTGAATTTGTCAGACATAAAAAAGAGAACATAGAGAGAATGAGCCGCATGCAACATGAAAAGCATTTAATGGTGGCAGGCAAGGCTAACTGTTGCTGATGCAGGAGAGAAAGGCATGGACAAGGAAATAGTTCTGCCAAATATGCGCAATGCAAAAAGTTGGGGCATTTTCAGGCAGTAAATAAAAAGGTAGAACACTCAAAGCAAACATTTTAAAAGGAAGCAGAGTCCATGAAGTTGAAGATTCACAAGTCACTGAGATACCCTTCTTAAGAGAGATTACAGAAAGTGGAATTGTTGGAGTGCAGAGATCCTGGTAGAAACTCACAGGACACACTTCAGACTAGATACTGGAGCAGTAGTTTCAGTCCTTTCAGACACTGAACCATGGTTAAACAAGAGAGTACTTCGACCATCCCAAAAATTTACATGGGCCAGGGGGAACACATGGGCCAGGGGGAACAGAGTTCAAAGTTTTCAGAGAACTAACAGCTACATAACAGCGCAGAGAGAAAATCCAAAAATGTGCAGGTTAGGTGGATTGGCCATGATAAAAAAAAAGAATTGACCGTAAGTGTTCAAAAATATGTGCCGATTAGGTGAGGTTGTGGGGATAGGGTGGGAGAGTGGGCTTAGGTAGGGTGTTCTTTCAGAGGGTCAGTGCAGACTTACTAGGAACTCAATGTTCATTATTGAATTACTGGTGGCAGCACGGTGGCGCAGTAGGTTAGCCCTGCTGCCTCACGGCACCGAGATCCCAGGTTCGATCCCAGCTCTGAGTCACTGTCCGTACGGAGTCTGCACGTTCTCCCCGTGTCTGTGTGGGTTTCCTCCGGGTGCTCCAGTTTCCTCCCACAGTCCGAAGACGTGCAGGTTAGGTGGATTGGCCATGATAAATTGCTCTTAATGACCAAAAAGGTGAGGAGGGGTTATTGGGTTATGGGGATAGGGTGGAAGTGAGGGCTTAAGTAGGTCAGTGCAGACTCGATGGGCCGAATGGCCTCCTTCTGCACTGTATGTTCTATGTCTATGTGTGGAGTTTGCACATTCTCCCCGTGTTTGTGTGGGTTTCGCCCCCACAGCCCAAAGATGTGCAGGTTAGGTGGATTGGCCATGCTAAATTGCCCCTTAATTGGAAAAATGAATTGGGTACTCTAAATTTACTATTAAAAAAAAATTGAATTACTGATCTAATTCAAGATCATAGTTGTTCACTTCTAAGTAGAAAGACATGTATAGAATTGAATCTAATCTGCAGAATAAAATAAATAAAGAATGCTGAAGGTTAATTGGGAGACTTCATTGCAGAATTCCCAGAGTTATTTTTGTGATTGGGGAAGCTGAGAGCAATGCAGCATAATATACTAAACCTAGAAGTGAAACCAATATGCTTATATACATCCAGCAAGACTCGCAAACATAAAGAAAGAGATCAACTCAATGGTGAGAGAAGGAGCCAATTCAGCAGTAAAAGAGCCAGTGAGTTGGTGCTGAGGATTGGGACTGGTTCTGAAGCCAAACAGTTCTATCTGTATATGTGTTGGTCTCACATAACTCAGTAAAGCTGTGAAAAGAGAAATCCATGAAATGGTGTCAGTGGATGAGAGTTTAGCAAAATAAAGTCTTGAGCCTAACTAAGGATGCAAATTGGATCTAAAGTGGGTGTAACCATTGTTGTTTTATTTCAATGATTAAACTTAGAGTAAGGGCGGGATTTTCCACTCACCGTGCAGTGTATTTTCCGACAGTGGGATTTTGTGTACCCTCTGCCGTTGAGGAATGCACTGCAGTGGATCGCCATGGCAGGACTGGAAGATCCCACCGCCAGGAAGGGATGGAAAATTTTGGCTGATGATTTTGAAAGTATTGTAGGCAGTTAATTTTTTAAAAATAAAATTAGATTGCCCAATTATTTTTTCCAATTAAGGGGCAATTTAGCGTGGCCAGTCCACCTACTCTGCACATTTTTGGGTTGTGGGGCGAAACCCACGTAGACACGGGGAGAATGTGCAAACTCCACACGGACAGTGACCCAGAGCCGGGATCGAACCTGGGACCTCAGCGCTGTGAGGCAGCTGTGATAACCACTAGGCCACCGTGCTGCCCTGTAGGCAGTTAATTCTAACTAGGCCAAACTGGATCGCCTTCCTCCTCAGCCCTTTACTATCCTCAATGACTGATGGCCTGTCTCATTCCATTATTTCACTCGTCCTCTGTCTTCCCATCATTCAGAGTACATTCATCATAGAATTTACAGTGCAGAAGGAGGCCATTCGGCCCATCGAGTCTGCACCGGCTCTTGGAAAGAGCACCCTTCCCAAGGTTATCACCTCCACCCTATCCCCATAACCCAGAAACCCCATCCAACACTAAGGGCAATTTTGGACACTAAGGGCAATTTATCATGGCCAATCCACCTAACCTGCACATCTTTGGACTGTGGGAGGAAACCGGAGCACACACGGGGAGGATGTGCAGACTCCCCACAGACAGTGACCCAAGCCGGAATCGAACCTGGGACCTTGGAGCTGTGAAGCAATTGTGCTATCCACAATGCTACCATGCTACATTGTTCTACTGAAAATGGTTAAACATCAAAGGAGATACTACAGATCGATAGGAGGTATGCGGAGACCCCAGAGGCAGGGCTTTTAAGGGAATGGCGGAGGCTACAGGCGGAGTTCGGCTTGTTAACCACAGGGAGGGTGGTGGAGCAGCTGAGAAAGGCGACGGGGGCGATCTATGAGCATGGAGAGAAGGCCAGCAGATTGCTTGCACAGCAGCTTAGAAAGAGGGAGGCAGGGAATGTAACTGACGGAGATGGAAACCTGGTTGGAGATTCAGCAGGGGTGAATAAGGCGTTTAGGGATTTCTACAGTAGGCTGTACAGGTCGGAACCCCCTACGGGGTTGGAGGGAATGAGGCACCTCTTGGAGAGGCTGAATTTCTCAAAGGTGTTCGGGGAGCTGGTAGAAGGGCCGGGGGCCCCGACCGGGTTGGAAGGGATAGTGGACGATCTGAACGCCATGCAGTCGGGTAAAGCCCCGGGGCCGGACGGGTACCCAGTGGAGTTTTATAAAAAATTCTCTGGGATATTGGGGCCGGTGTTGATGAGGATGTTCAATGAGGCAAGTCAAAGAGGGGTGCTGCCCCGACGATGTCACAGGCCACAATTTCACTGATTCTGAAGCCCAATAGAGGGGATGGAAGAAATCATGAGGATTCTAGGGGAATTTGACCGGTTTTCGGGGGATAAGCTAAATATGAGGAAAAGTGAGATGTTTGCGGTCCGGGCGAGGGGACAGGATAGGCGATTGGGGGAGCTGCCATTTAGATTAGTAGGGGGAAGCTTTCGGTATCTAGGCATTCTAGTGGAGCGGAAATGGGACCGCTGCATAAATTAAATCTGGCCCGCCTAGTAGACCAAATGAAGGACGATTTTCGGAGATGGGACGCGCTTCCATTGTCACTGGCTGGGAGGGTGCAGACAGTGAAGATTACGGTCCTCCCGAGATTCCTGTTTGTAATTCAGTGTCTCCCCATCTTTATTCTGCGGTCCTTTTTTAAACGGGTCAACAAAGTGATCACTGGCTTCATTTGGGCGGGCAAGACCCCATGAGTAAGGAAGGTAATGTTTGAGCGGAGTCGGGGAGAGGGCAGGCTGGCGCTGCCAAATTTTAGTGACTATTACTGGGCGGTGAAAATAGCCATGATCAGGAAGTGGGGGGTGGGGGAGGGTTCGGCATGGGAGCGTATGGAGGCGGCTTCAGGCAGGGGCACCAGTCTGGGGGCATTGGTAACTGCGCCTCTGCCGTTCCCGCTGGCACGGTACTCCTCCAGCCCCGTGGTGGTGGCGGCCCTGAGAGTCTGGGAGCAATGGAGGAGACATGTGGGAGCAGAGGGAGCATCGGTCTGGTCCCCAATCTGTAATAATCACTGTTTTGCCCTGGAAGTATGGAAGGGGGGTTCCGGATATGGCGGAGAGCAGAGATTGAGAGGATGGGGGACATATTTATAGAGGGGAGCTTTCCGAGTATGACTGCGCTGGAGGAGAAGTTTGGGTTGGCGAGAGGAAACAAATTCAGGTATCTGCAGATGCGGGACTTCCTACGTAAACAAGTGTCAACCCTCCCGCTCCTACTGCTGAGGGGGATTCAGGACAGGGTAATTTCCAGAGGATGGGTAGGAGAAGGGAGTGTCTCTGACATTTACAAGGAACTTATGGGGTCAGAGGAGAAGCAGACCGAGGAGCTGAAGCGCAAGTGGGAGGAGGAGCTGGGAGGAGAGATAGAGGGTGGTCTATGGGAAGACGCGTTGAGTAGAGTCAACGCGTCCGCAACATATGCCGGGCTCAGCCTGATACAATTCAAGGTCGTCCATCGGGCTCACATGACAGTGGCCCGGATGAGCAGATTCTTTGGGGTGGAAGACAGGTGTGCAAAATGTGCGGGAGGACCAGCGAACCATGTCCACATGTTCTGGACATGTCCGAAGCTTAGGGGATTTTGGCAGGGGTTTGCAGATGTCATGTCCACGGTGTTAAAAACAAGGGTGGCACCGAGTCCAGAGGTGGCTATTTTCGGGGTATCGGAAGACCCGGGAATCCAGGAGGAGAAAGAGGCAGACAATCTGGCCTTTGCTTCCCTGGTAGCCCGGAGACGGACACTATTAGCTTGGAGGGACTCAAAGTCCCCGAAGACCTGACTATCGGACTCGAAGTCGAAGACCTGACTATTGGACATGGCTAGCTTTCTAGTTCGCCTTGAGAGGGTCAATGTTAGGGATCGCCTGGAGATGGCAACCGTTCGTCAACTTATTCACGGAAAATTAATCGTCAGCAGAAGGGGGGGGGGGGGGGGGGATTAGTTTAGCTTAGAGTAGGAGGTTAATAAAGCTGGGACCTGTTAGGAAGGGAGATGGCTTTTGCACTATGTTTAAAGTTTCATGTACATTGTTTATTTTGTTGTTGTTACAATACCAAAAATACCTCAATAAAATGTTTATTTAAAAAAAAGAAAATGGTTAAACATCATTCACTGCTTAATTTGAGTGACACATATAGGGCGGGATTCTCCGCAATCGGCGCGATGTCCGCCGACCGGCGCCAAAAACGGCGCGAATCAGTCCGGCATCACGCCGCCCCAAAGGTGTGGAATCCTCCGCATCTTGAGGGGCCGAGCCCTCACCTTGAGGGGCTAGGCCCGCGCCGGACTGATTTCCGCCCCGCCAGCTGGCGGGAAAGGCCTTTGGTGCCCCGCCAGCTGGCATGGAAATGACTTTGCCGTGCGGCGCATGCGCGAGTTGTCATCGGCCGCTCACGGCATCCCCGCGCATGCGCAGTGGAGAGAGTCTCTTCCGCCTCCGCCATAGTGGAGACCATGGCGAAGGCGGAAGGAAAAGAGTGCCCCCACGGCACAGGGCCACCCGCGGATCGGTGGGCCCCGATCGCGGGCCAGGCCACCGTGGGGGCACCCCCCTGGGCCGGATTGCCCCGCGCCCCCCCCCCCAGGATCCCGGAGCCCGCCCGCGCCGCCTTGTCCCGCCGTACAAAAGGTGGTTTGATTCTCACCGGCGGGACAGGCATTCCAGCAGCAGGACTTCGGCCCATCGCGGGCCGGAGAATCGCTGGGGGGGGGGGGCCCGCCAACCGGCGCGGCACGATTCCCACCCCCGCCGAATATCCGGTGCCGGAGAATTCGGCAACCAGCGGGGGCAGGATTCACGCCAGCCCCCGGCGATTCTCCGACCCGGCGGGGGGTCGGAGAATCCCGCCCCATAGTCCAGAATATACAGAAACTCAATTATTACAATGGTAGTGAATGTCACACTTGTGATCTTCACTGTTTAATTATGCGCAAATACTGAAAGAGAAAATGTAGAATTAAAAAGAAGTACTCACTTTCCAAAGAAACAAATTTCAGACTTTCAGATTATGGCTGCACCAACTATTCATTTTTATATGTGTGAAAATAGAATATTTGATCTCAATCTCCCACCAGACAGGACCAGCTTCTCTACACTCTTTTGTTGTCTTCTTAATCACTGGTTTGTGTTCCATCTGCTGTCACTGTCATCAGTATCTATTAATTAGAGAGCTGATGGACTCCTATCTAAAGATGGGAATCAACATTACCATGTCAAACATCATCAGTTACTGCAGTTTCATATATGATGATTTTTGCCACACAATGGACACCTGAAATAATGAATCTACACTGTGGTGGTGGGGGTGGAAGGTGGGGGACTCTAACGGCCACGTTGTGGTCAATGAAAATCCTGCAATGTCAGGAGAATTCTGGAAGGGGCCTGAAACAGGTTTTGAGGCAGACACCAAACAATCTCCAATACTCCCAGGCCACTTCAGCTAGTGAATGAAAATCGCTTATTGTCACAAGTAGGCTTCAATGAAGTTACTGTGGAAAGCCCCTAGTCGCCACATTCCGGCGCCTGTTCAGGGAGGCTGTTACGGGAATTGAACCGTGCTGCTGGCCTGCTTTGGTCTGCTTTAAAAGCCAGCGATTTAGCCCAGTGCTAAACAGGTTCTGATCTGGTTCATGTCCTCACTGGGCGTGAACCAGATTAGCATATTAAAATCTTCGAGAAAGTATGCAGGACCCATTTTAAGCTGAATTCTCATGGCTGCTGCAATTCTCCCACCTGCTGGCGCAGCATGAAGCCAGCGTGATGACCACGTCTGGGGGGTTGGAGGCCATTGTAGCCCTCGGGTAGTAGGGGACACGGCAGGGCATTCTCCTGGCACTTCCCTCTGGCACCACCAACCTGCCAGGCTAGCACTGCTGGGGTGCCCGGTTGGTACTGCCAAGGGACAGAGCCTGAAAGGGGCGTGGAGTGAAGGGGGAGCATTTGGTGACCCCATAGTGGTGTGTCGCTCATCTCAGGAGGAGGGAGGGATTGAAGAGGGAGCCTGATGATGGTCTTTATTTGCAAGAAGAGGAGGGCGCCCAGAGTGTTGGTGTGAGATCGGAGTGCCCTTCTCTCTGAGGAACCAGACCTGCCGGCGTCTTCAGGTCCCGCGCACCTCATTCCCACGCCGGGTTCACAAAAATAAATAGCATGAGTGACCCACGCCGTCGGGAACTCGGCCCATCGAGGGCAGAGCATTGGGGGAGGGCCTCAGGTGATGATATTCTGTATGCTGTTTTGGAGGGGACAGAGCATCGCAAAGGCATCTCCACCCCCCCCCGATTTTGGCGTAAATGGGGATTCTCTGGCCAATTGCCAAATGCAGTGTGTCTGTATATACTCAGCATCTCAGTAGGTGATCTTTGTCACCTTGTAGTTTTTTTCCTGAGCCTGGATGAGGTTACATTATGGACTTACCATAAATGGACAGCAAGATACAGACATAGAAGGCAAGGCAGTTTATCTCTGGGCTTAGTAGATAACATGCTTATTATGTTTAACTCTGCAAATAAATCCACACAGAAGCTAATCACTTAGACAGCCTCAGGCCTGCACATTGCCTCATAAATTTAATTATCTCAGGCTTGGGAAAAGCAGGATCGGGCTATCAGCTGATTTCTGTGATTCTTTTTGAGTTTTCAGCCTTTCTTTTTTACATCCTCTTATCTTCCTAGGAGGCTTTCACGACACAGAGAATATCTCCTCCAAAATATCAGCAAACTGGTGCTCCCAGAGTGAATTCATTCCATTATCGTGCACCGTTTCCAAGCTCAATTCCAAGCCAGCAGAGATGAGTTGCTGATGTTCTGAACAACAAGAATAGGGTGGAGATGAGGGAGCTCTTAACAATAACTTTTATACAAATAGTCCCACTTCAGGCCTTACAGAATTACATTTCTACAGCCTGAGAAAGTGAAATAGCAATTGCAGTCAGTCAAAATCTGTGGCGAGAATAGATCATTTAACATTCAAGGCATAGAGTCTCTCATCAAAACTGAAAATAATAAAGAATGAACAAATAGATTTGGTTGTGTGGTGGTTATGATACTTTTTTTTTTGATAAACATATTTTATTGATGCATTTTGGCATAGCAAACAACAACAATACAAAACAGTGTACAAAGAACAATCAACATAGTGCAAAAACCAGCTCCCCTCCTTCGAGGACCGACCTAACTACCAGCCTAATCTACGTTGCCCTAATCCCCCCCCCCCCCCCCGCTGACGATTAATTTAAGTCGATAAATGGTTGCCACCTCCAGGCGAACCCTGACAGTGAGAAAGTCGAGAAAGCTCGTCATATCCAATAGCCAGGCCTCCGACTTCGGGGGGCTTTGAGTCCCTCCATTCCAGCAGAATTCGTCGCCAGGCTACCAGGGAAGCAAAGGCCAAAACGTCAGCCTCTTTCTACCCCTGGACTCCCGGGTCCTCCGACACCCCCAAAAATTGCCACCTCAGGACTCATCACCACCCTTGCTTTCAGTACCCGGGACATAATGGCCACGAATCCCTGCCAGTACCCCCTGAGTTTTGAACATGCCCAGAACATGTGGACATGGTTCGCTGGTCCTCCCGAACATCAGGCTCACCTGTCCTCCAGTCCAAAGAATTTACTCATCCGGGCCACTGTCATGTGGGACCGGTGGACGACCTTGAATTGAATCAGGCTGAGCATAGCGCATGTTGCAGTCGAGTTAACCCTGCTCAACGCCTCTGCCCACAAGCCCTCTTCTATCTCACCTCCGAGTTCCTCTTCCCACTTAAGCTTCAGCTCCTCGGTCTGCGACTCCTCTGCCCCCATAAGTTCTTTGTATATATATATCTGAGACCCTCCCCTCCCCCACCCATCCACTGGACACAACCCTGTCCTGGATCCCCCTAAGTGGCAGGCGTGGGAAGGATGGAATCTGTCTTCGTAGAAAGTCCCGCACCTGCAAGTACCTGAAATCATTCCCACTCGCCAGCCCAAATTTCTCCTCTAGCGACCTCATGCTCGGGACGCTCCCTTCCAAGAACAGATCCCCCATCCTCTCAATGTGGTTATGATACTTGACCAGCAGCCTCGAGACCTGAACTGATAAACCAGAGAATGTTAGTGTCAATCCCACCTAATATGCCTATGAAGCTATTGGATTGTTGTAAAATCCAATTGGTTTGCTCACGTCCCCACTCTTACCTGATTTGAACAAGATGTGTCTCCAGCTCCACAATAATATACTGGACTCAACCAATGTATCTGATTTCTTTGATGGAGTAACATACACTGTGTATCAAGGGGAGCCCGTTGATGGACTATACTTGGATTTCCAAAAGGCATTTGATAAGGTGCCACATCAAAGGTTATTGCAGAATATAAAAGCTCCAGGGTGCAGTTGGTACCATATTAACATGGATGGAAGATTGGTTGTGTTGCTAACTTTTGGTTGGCTCTTAAATGTGCTCGTTGTGTCTTTACTTAATTTGCTCTGTTTCTATAACCTTTGCTCTAGAGTCGCCAGGTATCTTTATGATACCACCACAAGGTTCAAGTTCAAGTACTGATCAATAACTCACTACACCAGTTAGTAAGTTTCAAATCAAAACACATTTATTACACACAGTCAATCACTACTCATGCATAAAACTCTACTTACCAGACTATCTCTATCACTAAAAGGCCTATACTTAGCTTTGCAACTGGCCCACCAAGTCAGGGGAACAAATGGCCTTTCGTTCGATTCTGAGTCTGCAGGATTCAAAAGCTGGTATGGACTGGTAGCTAGGAGCGCCTATCTCATAGCGTGCGTTGACTGGGGACTTACTTGGTTGATGCGGCAGCTAGGCAGGTCACTGTCAAGGGTTGTTTCTAGCTGCTGAGTGACCCTGCCAAGAAGGACGAATTGAACTTGGGGACTCTACTTTATAGTCCCCAGGGGCTTTGCGCCGTTTGGGGCGGACCCAGTATCTGGTTCCAAGTGATTGGACTACGTTCCGATCACTTGGATCGATTTCTCCAATACTGGAGCCGTTCCCTGATCGCTGGGCGGTTCCTGAGTGTCCGTTGGCCTTCCTTTTTCTTGGCTCCTGTTGGCGCCGAGGAGTCTGGCTTGGCCTTATTCACCTTAAATATTTCAATTGTTCTCGGGGATCGCTCATTAATATGCAGTTGGCTGTTGGTTACAGTGTTGCCTGGGTTTCTGCAAGTTTTAATACACAGGAAACTTTGCACCTGCTAGTTTTTCCTGGCTTGACTGAACCTCCCTGCATTCTTTGCGGATCTCCATTTTAAGTTGGGAAGTGGCCAACCCAGGTGGCTACACTTGGCTGACAGGAAACAGGGAGTATACATAAATGGGTCCTTTTACGATCGCAGGATTAGAAGAGTGGGGTCCCGCAAGGGTCTGTGATAGGGCCTCAGCTTTTTACGATTTATGTAAATGACTTAGATGAGGGAGTGAAGACATGGCAGCTAAATTTGTAAATGACAGGAAGATAACTATGTTGTAAAGAGGATATAAGGAGGTTGCAGATGCATACAGGTAGGTTGTCCAAAAAGTGGTAGATGAGTAGCCAAAAAGTGGTAGATGGAGGATAAAGTGGGAAAATGCAAAGTTGTTCACTTTGGTAGGTAGAATAAAAAAGCAGAGTATTATGTAAAAGGAGAATGGCTGCAGGATTCTGAGGTGCAGAGTCACAAAAACATGCACGCATATACAGTAAGTAATTAATAACAGAATGCTATCCTTTATTGCAACCTGAATTGAACATACAAGTGAGGAGTGTGATGCTTGAGTCATAAAGGTGTTACGACCCCCTCAGGGGCCAAGCACTATGTTATACCCGATTCCCCACCTACAACAAGGAATACGAACTCCCCCAGTAATTGAGTGGGCGGAGCCTCCCCCCTCACAGTATATAAACCCTTTTCTGGGTGCAGGTCCGGGAGGATGTACCTTTGGGATGAGGAGTTGTAGTACTTGTGGTTATTATGTATTGTGTAAGTAACCCTTGTTCTTATCCAGCCTCCTGTACGTTCCATGAAATCTCTTCTTTTGGCCATTACAACAGGGTATTGGGGAGGCCACATCTTGAATACGATGTAGTTTTGTCTTACTTATTAAAGGAAGGATGCAAATGTATTGGAGGTGGTTCAGAGGAGGTTATTAGATTGATACCCATTCTAGGTCTCATGAGGAAAGATTGGACAGCCTGGGCTTGTGTCCATTGGAGTTCAAAAGAGTGAGGGGTGACTCGATTGAAGTATATAAGATCCTGAACAGTATTGACCAGGTGGATGTGGAAATGATGTTTCCTCTTGGGGATGAGTCTGGAATTTGGGGGCACGGTTTTAAAATTAGGGGTTGCTTTTTTAGGACAGAGATGAGGAGAATTTCTTTCTCTGACGGATGTGCAAATTTGGAACTCTCTGCCTCAAGAGGCGGTGGAGCTGGAGGAGGTGCTGATGACAGGGGGACTGGAGAAGGGGGTAGTATCGGCAGTTTACGGGGCTATTTTGGAGGAGGAGAAGGCGCCACTAAAAGGGATCAAGGCAAAGTGGGAGGAAGAGTTGGGAGAGTGTATGGAGGAAGGGTTCTGGTGTGAGGTGCTCCGGAGGGTGAACACCTCCACCTGGTGTGTGAGGTTGGGGCTGATAAAGCTGAAGGTGGTGTACAGAGCGCACCTTACAAGGGCGAGGATGAGCTGGCTCTTTGAGGGGGTAGAAGATGCGTGTGAACATTGCGGGGGAAGCACCCCAAACCACGTTCATATGTTTTGGTCCTGTCCAAAGCTGGAGGATTACTGGAAGGAGGTGTTTAGGGTAATCTCTAAAGTGGTGCACGTGAAACTGGACCCGGGCCCTTTGGGGTTGGAAACGGGTGCAGAGGCAGATGTCGTAGCCTTAGCCTCGTTGATCGCCCGAAGGCCGATCCTGTTAGGGTGGTGATCAACCTCTCCACCCCATGTCCTGGCGTGGCGGGGGGACCTGCTGGAATTCGTAATGCTTTAAATGGTCAAATTTGAACCGAGGGGAAAGGATGGAGGGTTCTACAATTCATGGGCGTTATTCTTTATGCACTTTCAGGAATTGGATCACATTGAACATTGGGAGCTGGGAGTGTTGGCGGGAGGGTAGGGGGGTTGGGGGCTGGGAGGGGGTCTGTATGTGTTAATGGTGATTCCTGATTCCTTTTTGTGATTTGTTTATGTTAACATGCGGGCCAACATCTGGTGGGAGGAAGGGATCGTTATTGATATGGGGAGTGACATTACATTTGTTACTGATTATTGGTGGGTCTGATTATTGTTTATTGTTGGGTGTAAATTTGGGAGAAAATGTGAAAATGAAGGAGAATAAAAAAATATTTTTTTTAAATGGCGCTAGAGGCGGGGGTCATTGAATATTTTTAAGTCGGAGGTAAATAGGTTCTTCTTAGGCAAGGGAATCACAGGTTATCAGGGGTAGATGGAAATGTAGAACTTGAAGCACAAACAGATCAGCCATGATCTTTTTGAATGGCGGAGCAGGCTCGATGGGCTGAATGGCCTACTTCTGCGTTTGTTTTGAATGTTTGCAAGTTCGTATGATGTTAGGATCATTGCGCTTTATGATTATATTGATGACTTGGACATCTTTATGCAGTGTTATGTTCTGTGTAATGGCCTTAGTAAAGATCAACACACAACATCTAGTTCTTTGATAAGTAAGATGATTTATTAACAAGATGAACACATGGAAAGATAATTAACAAACTATAATACAAACGGTAATTAACAAATTAATTCAGTGAGTTCCTCGAGCTACTTCCAGTGCGACTGTCCTCTAGTACGACTCACTACCAACTGCTGAATCTCTCAAGTCTTTATCACCACCTGCTGGTCGGAGGTCATACCGATGACGATATACATTGATAGATTACTATATACATTGAGGTGCACATGCATTTTACCACATGCAGGACATAATTTCATAGTCATAACAAAACTTTGAAATACTTAGAGGGATAGTAACAGACTTCAGGAGGATGCAGAAACATGCAGATGCATGGCAGGTGAAGTTTAAACAGAGAAGGGTGAGATAACTTATTTTTTGCAGGAAGATGAGGAGACACAATGGGCACGATTTAACAGAAATGAAACAGAGTCCCATGTCGAGTGTGTTTAGCTGGGCGTTTCCCAACGCTTACAGCATCGAGATCGACCTCACTATTAAACAGTCTGCTTCATTTCTGGGCCTCAGCAAAGAACGCCCACCCGAGGCTGCACTTAATTCCATTTCCTGCACTAACGGGTTCTGCTCACCAGTGCAGCAAAAGAAGGCGTCCCAATCTCTGGACCGCCTACCGTGGCCTCTGGACCCCCCAGTGTCCCATCTCACCAATAAGGGGGTCAGCGAGCCCCCTGCACCCCACCTCAGAAGGGCAGGGCACCACTGGGCCCAGTCCCTGGCAGGGGCATGATGCCACATGATCACCTTGGCACTGCTAGCCCTGGCATCCTGACACTGTCAGGGTGCCTGGGTGGCACTGCAATGGTGCCAGTGCCATGGTGCCCTGGTGGCATCGGGAGTGCCCGTGTATCACCCTGGCCAGAGCCCAACCACCCAGGGGTTCCAAGTGCCGGTATGCCTGGTCGACGTTTGTGGAAACCAGTGCTAAACGGCGTATGCTCAGGGTCTCTGAGGCGTGGCCGTTAAGTTCAGGGTGCTGGGTACATCCGGCGCAGACATATTCAAGTGAGACTATCTGCTCACTTGAATGTACAAAATCCAGATCGCGAGATAGATCATGCCCAATATATACAAAATGGTACAGTTTTAAAAGGGGTACAGAAATAGAGAGACCTGGGGTAAATGTACACAAACCTTGAAGGTGATAGGACAAATTAAGAATGCTCTTAAAAATGCATATGTAACGAAAAAACTGTTCTACTGGCATAAGATTTAGTAATCAGATGACTCTCGTTGGCAAAGAATCAAAGGTGACTTGCGGAAACGTTTTTGTACAGAGTAGCTGGACTTTTCTCAGTCCCGTAGAGTCAGTTTTTGAAGCCAGAGGGCTGAGAATTTTAAGATTGAAAGTGACGGACTGGCACCCATCTCCTTATGCTTTTTATGAGAATTTTAATTTCCTTGTGCTTTTCGTGACATTGGAAGTAACTTTAAGTAACTTTCAAAGACAATTGGATAATTCCTTAAAGGTATGGTATGAATATTTGCAGAAATACCTAAAGGTCAATGGGGAACAAAGAGGTAATTGGAACAAATTGGATAGTTCTTCCAAAGAGATGGCACAGCATGATGGCTTTGTGTGCTGTATTATTTTACGATTCTAAGATTGAGTAGAAGTGTAAATACACTGTTATTGATTTTATGTTCCTAAAATATGGGAAAACTCCAGTGTAAACAGAATATAAGGAATATCGTGCATGAAGACCTGGTCTATGTTATTAACATAAAATGCTAAATGTTTACATTTTTCTAACGGATTTTTTTCAATATGCACTTGAGTTGTAAGGTTATCGTGCACAAGAGGTTAACTCATTTTTTGTTCACAATAAGAGTCTGGCAGCTGAAGAATCAGAGCTCCGTTTCAGACAATTAACAAGAGAATATCAAGCCCTCCAGAGAGCTTATGCACTACTTCAGGAGCAGACAGGAGGTATCCTGGACGCAGAACGGGAAGCAAAGGTGATTATTGAATAGTAGGCTCGATAAAATGCTGAGCAGTTAAGAAAGCTTTGGAAATGTACATTATTGTGGTGCACACTGGTCTTCACCCCTGGAACCTATGTACAAACAAGGTAGATTGTGGAGTGAAATTCTACTCAGTCTGATTGAAGGGTCAGTGCCACTTCAGTTCCTACACAGCACAGCAATGTACCTACGTTGACAGTCCTTCTCACAAAGGTCACGGGATAGTTGGTATGGGAAATAGAAAAACGTCACACTGGTATGAAAAAAAGTAATCTTGTGTATTTAAGGCAGAGCCAAGGGAGCTTTACCCTGCATCTGGACATGTTATACCTTATCTGGGGAGGCTTGATCTCATGTCAGCTTGGCTCAGTTGATAATACCTTTTCCTTTAAATTTGAAGGTTATACTCGAGCCATTCCAGGCTCTAGGCTCATAATCTAGACTGATGGTTCAGTGTAGTAATGGTGTGCTGTACTGTCAGAAACACCATCCTTTGGCTGAAATGTTTAATAACTGAAATACAGTTATTGTTGTACTGTCGGAAATGTGCCAGCCAATTTGTCCCAAAAACAGAAACAATATAAATGCCATCTAATTTGTGTTTGTGATGTTAGCGATGTTAGTTAAGGTAAAAGATTGGCCAAGATACAATGATTTGTCCACCAGCCTTAGGATTCCAAATTACTGATTTATTCCTTTGGGCTCCTCGCCACTTGTCAATGGGATTTCCCATTGGATCCAGCCCACGCCACCGGGAAATCCGTGGGTGGAGGTGCACTGTTGGCGAGAAAAGAGAATCCCAATGGCCGAATTACAGCCATTATAAAGGCACTATATAAATAATGTCAAAATAATAAAGTGGCATTAAAACCCTTGTGATGTTTCTCTTGGAAGCGCTCTTGTGGGCGCGATGGGTAGTGTCCCTGCCTCTGAACCAGAAGCTCTGGGTTCAAGTTCCCCCCAGGACTTGGTGGTCAAAGAAGGTACGTTCCGCACACGGCCAAACAGATTGAGTATTAACCTGCAAAATCCTTCCAACATACTAATGGCAAGCGGTAAGAGCATGAGAGACTCCTTGTCAAACATGCTTGATGTGGAATGGTGCCCCCTCAAGCTATAAGCCTCTGACGACAGGCTAGCGATCTGTCCCTGGAAAAGTCTCGCTATGGAACCAGATGAAAGACTGCCTTGTGCACCACTAGATGCAGGAAGAGAAGCAACAATGAACAATGTTTCTCTTAAGTTTAAAAAAAATGAATGATCATTAGATTTTTTCCAAAAGTATGTTTTTTAATTTGCCATAGAAACTAAAGGAAACTTGCTGGTTACTGGATCTTGATTTCAATCAATGGCAATGTTAATACTGCTACATTTACTGCTTATGGTATTATTGGGATATTGACATCGCCATATTTGATTGGAACCCGATAATGAGCATAATAAACAATCAATTACGATTATGAAAATGAACTGGCTAACAAAATGCAACATTCTCTTCTCTGAGATGGCCTTTAAATAAAATACCAACACACCACCCTAATGCAGATTCCCACTCTCCTGATATTTAAACATTATATTCCCCAGTCAGTGAGAAGTGTCTTCAGACGTTGTAAATTAAACGAGGAGTGAGGCTGTCAGCCACGGCTCAGTGGGAACATATTTGCCTTTAAGTCAGAAGGTCGTCGGTTCAAATCTCACTCAAGGGACTTGTGCACGTAATCATGACTAACACCTCAATGCAGCATTGAGAGAGTGTTGTGTCACCATTGTTGGGTTTCATTCCCTGTGATGTTCAGTACCTCATCACATTGTATTCATCCACTGAGCCATTGGAAAAGCAAAAATAATTTATCAACCTCTCTTATCTTAATGAGAAAGATTTTCATTTATATACTGCCTTTCATAAGCTCTGGCCATCCTAACGCATTTTTCAGCCACTGATGTACCTTTGAAATACAGTTATTGTTGTACTGTCGGAAATGTGCCAGCCAATTTGTCCCAAAAACAGAAACAATATAAATGCCATATAATTTGTGTTTGTGATGTTAGCGATGTTAGTTAAGGTAAAAGATTGGCCAAGATACAATGATTTGTCCACCAGCCTTAGGATTCCAAATTACTGATTTATTCCTTTGGGCTCCTCCAATGACTCTGTATAAATGAGTAACTATCATATGTTTAGTCTCCAATCTGTGAGATTAACTGATTTCAGTTGAGGCAGGAGTATGGTGCTGCAATTGGCCACAGCATCCCTGGCCACGGTGTAGAAGCAAAACCAACAAGATTCTTAATCCTAATCAATGCCAGTGATCCCCCCTGGAAAAGTACAGTGGCATGTGTTGCGATATATGCCTGCATGCCATTGCAATATAAAGGTGCCTGGTAGAGTCAATGGTTAGCGTGGGACTGGAGAAGAGGACTGCCCAAAGTATGATGCACAAAGTCACATGGTAAGAGACTCTGAGAGTACAGTCTAGAAACAACACTCTGTAAGCAGCCTGCCTGCATGAAACAGCTCCATGCATGACCATACCTTGGTACTGTAAATAGTTAAAGACAACCAATAAAAGGGTTCATGTTTAAACAAACATGTCTCAAGATCTCCCCATCATTGAGACATCACCTTGCACAATATTACGACAGTACGGACATTGGATATGATTCAGAGTAGCCTTGGCTATGATGACTGTCACAGTTGGATTGCTGGCTGCATGTTAATTAGGTGAGGTACTAGGTGATTGCTAATGTGCATGGCAGTGTAGGCCACCAATTGAATTAAACCTCTTCAGTAGGGTTTGTGGATGAGAATTAATGTTATATTATTGTTGTCTGAGTCCTCCATCTGTCCCTCCCACTTATTTTTATAGATAATATATGTCCTGAATCTTAAAAAGAAAATGATTTCAGTTCGAGAAGTAAGACATGGCATCATGTTTCCTCTACTTTTTAGGAGTTTAGTTTCAATGATGCTTCTTTAGATATGCCACATACTTACTTCATGCTTAAAATACTGCAATTTATTTTTGAGATATTACTGCACTTTTCAGAAACTTATTTATGCAAATTATTGATGTAATATCTCTTTCGTTGGTGACGATGATATAAAATGAGATGTAGTCCAGTTTCAAACTGAGAAAATAAAATTCCCATTCAGTATTACACTTTGTACTTCACAAAAGATTATTTTCCTCATGGTTTTAAAGACTATTTCCTGACTTCAACAGGCACATGAACAACTACAAGCAGAAGTTCTCAGGTACAAAGCAAAAATTGATGACCTCGAAAAAGCCTTGGTCCAGAAAGGACAGGTAAGAAATTAAAATGTTTGCCCAACTACCTACGCTAAGTGATGGTCAGCTCCCAGTCTCCAGATTTATTCTGGAAACTTCTGATTTAAGGCCCAAGGATTGTCAAACATTCATCATTGTTTGGACCAATGTGGCTGGTTCTTCAGTCCATGTTTGAAGAGATTGTTTAACACCATGTTCGCACAGAATTTGCTCTGTGATCAGGTGTATTGTGCTTCATTTGCCCAGGGAGATACAGAGATGACTCTCACCAGTTTCTATTAGGGTTGCCAACTGTGTTTGAATGTATTCCTGGAGGTATCATTGACTTGCCCCCCACCTGCTAACCATTAGTTGGCCAACACATCCATGTACTACCATGTACTACCCTCCAACTGGAGAGTGAATAGACTCACTACCTGATTGGATGATGCTTGACTGTCGGCCAAACTCTTCACTCATTTCAAATATTTTTATATCTGGTAACTAGAAATGTTCAAAGAAAATGACAAAAAGGCAATCTTTTTTCTTAATATCCCGATGATTGTGCTCCAGGGCTGCACACAGCAGGTCCTGCCGATTGATTTTCAATTCCTGGAGACTCCAGGTTAATCCAGGAGGGTTTGGCAACTCTAGGTTCTACGTGTGAACGGGAGTTTTTTTCAAAACAGTGGTTTTAAAATGTCTGCTTTCTGATGCTTACGGCTTAGTTTCAGTTTCTGTGCCCACAGCCACAGGCTTGACTCAGCAAACAGCACAGTGAGTAGTCAACAACACACAAGCAGCACCGATTAGAAAAGAACAATGTGAAAATTCTTTGTCAATGTTGGGCCAATAAAATGATTGGCACTGTCGCTAAAAGGTTGCATTGCCCCTCAGACGGGCACTATTGACAACAACACCGTTCATTTATATAGGCCATGTAACATAATAAAATGTCTCTGGAGGCAGCACAGGAGTGTTTAAAAAAACAAAATATGACTTTGAGCCTCACAAGGAAATATTAGAGAAGATACAGCAACGCTTTCTTCAAAAAAGTAGATTTTAAGGAGCATCTCAAAGGAGGAAAGAGTTGTAGAGAGACAGAGAGGTTCATGGGGAATTCCAGAGCTTAGTGAGGAGGCCACTAAAGGCATGGTCAACAGTAGTGGGGTTAAAATCATAGGGACGCACAAGAGACCAGATTTAAAGGTGTGATTATATCCCATAGTATATGGGCAATGTGCCCTTTAAAATTTAGTTGCTGGGCTCGACCCATTGTTTTGAGTGTCTCGTCCTTTAAGTTTTTTCTGCTTGGCCGAGCAAGCGGATTGTGTAATCCAGAGCAAGGCCCACTGTGGTGGTTCGAGACACAAAAACCTGGAAGTCATTGCCTGTAACTTGGGTGCCATTGCCAGAGACGATGGACTCCAGAAGTCCATGAATAGCGAACACTCAGCGCAAGGCGACCACCATGGCCTCCGAAGCTGTGGTTCCCATCTCCTGTATAACAGCCACTTGGAGTGAGCATCCACCAAAACTAAAAACATCCTACCCATAAAAGAGCCCGCGTAGTCAACATGGACCGGGTCCATGAGTGACATGGCCATTTCTAACGGTGGACAGTGGCCAACAGACGCAGAGACTTCTGCTTTTGACAAGGGTGGCACTGTTGGACCAATTCTTCAATAGCTTTATCAATGCCTGACCACCAGATGTAGGTACGTGTCAGCAGCCTCATCTCCATCTGCCCTGGATGGACAATATGCTTGAGGGGTCCCCTAGCTGGAGTGGACGATGACCTGTGATCCACAGAAGAGGACACCATTCTTGCAGGTTAATTTATCCTGATGGGTGAAATAGGGCCTCAATTGCTCAAATTATCCAGAGTGCCACCCATTCTATATTATTCTCTTTAATTTTGAAAGTATGGGCTCCCTCTGGGTCCCCTTACGAATGTGTCTGGCCAACAGTGGCAAGGTGTCCAGGATGTTCAAGGCTAATATGATCTCCTGGGGTATTGGTGGAGGCGGGTCGCTCTTCAGCAGTGGAGGTCGGTTCAATGCATCTGTGTTAGCAATCTGCATGCCTGGCCGGTGCTGGAAAGCATATTTGTAGGCTGGCAGCAGCAAGGCCCAATGTTGCACCCTAGCTGAGACTATTGGTGGTATTGACTTGTCTTCCCTCAAAAGCCCCAGGAGTGAATTGTGGTCAGTGACTATGTTGACTCACCACCCATACACATATTGGTGGAATTTCTTCACACCATATTCGAATGGTAAGCCCTCTTTTTCAATTTGGGCAAAGTTCCGTTCCACTTCTGAAAGGGTCCTCGAGGCAACGGTAATGGGGCGCTCAGAACCATCTCCCAGCTTTTGGGATAGTACTGCCCCTTGACCGTAAGGGGACACAACACATCACATGTGAACATGTTTGGTTTCCCAGGGTGAACCAAAGGGCTCAAGGACTTCAAAGCTTGTTTCACCACTCGAAAAGCTTCTTCTTAGGGCTCCCTCCATTGCCACCGCTGATTGTTCTTTGGCAGCTGGTGTATTTGGTGCCAAAGTTGTGGCTAAATTTGAAATTAATCCTCCATAATAATTTACCATGCTGAGGAAGAATTTGAGTTCACTTACATTTCTGGTTGCTGGGTCTTTGCCTATAGCCTTGACTTTCCCCTTTAGGGGATGCAACACTGCCGCATCAAAGCGGAAACCTAGATACATCACTTCTGAGGCCTAGAAAGTACATTTTACGCATTTGATACGGACCCCCACATCCCAAAACCATCTCAACACTTCCGCCAGCCAAGACCTGCACTCTTCAGGGCTGGTGAAGTTGACTAGAATGTTGTCAAGATGGACCATCACCTTGGGATTTCCTTAGAAAAGGATTTCCATCACACGCTGGAAAGTAGCACAAGCAGAAGCATTACAGAATGTAGCCTCGTGTACTGAAAAAGGCCCTTGTGGGTGTTTATTGTGGCATACTTCTGGGATTCTTTGTCTAATTCTACTTGATGGTATGCATGGCTGAGATCCAACTTTTAAATAGGTGTGCTAAAAGGCGCGCACATGACCTCCCGCAGGGGAGTCTGTTTGATCCTGGGAGCCATGAGATAGGGCATCCATCTCGTTCATGTGAATTGGCACCTCATCATGTCAGGGCAGGATCCGGGACCCAGCAATTGAATGGGCCGATTAGATTAGAAACCGATCAGCGGTCGGCACGGATCCCGATTTCGGCCTCTCCCTCGATCTAACCGGTTCGCATGGCCCACGCAATATAGCCGTTAGATCACCCCATGGTTGACTCTTAAAATGCCCTCTGAAATGGCTTAGTGAGACACTCCGTTCAAGGACGATTAGGCATGGGCAATAAATGCAGGCCCAGCCAGCGATGCCCACATGCCTTGAAAGACTAAAAAAAGAGATTTATTGATGAAAGGCAAAGGCTGATAATAATACAGACACAGCACACAATATAACATGTCGAATCACTTCAGCTCTGGGGTCCAGACTGCCTGGGGTCCTGCTCCCAGGGTCCTATGCAAACTCCCTATTGGACAAATTCATGCACTCCTGCATAATTGGCCCCAAGCAAGTCACGTGGTCCATCAAGCCCACCCCCTTAAGGGACTGCACTACCACACCCACCTACGTGGTACCCATTATGCTGCTGCGCAGCTGCACACAGGCCCAGATTATCAGGAATATTGACTGTGAGGCTGGAGGAGGTTACAGAGTCAGGGCGATCTCGTCACGGTGAACCAATTGGCAACACCTTTCATCCTGTTTGTACACGGGAGATGGAATGTAATGAATTGGTTATGTTGAAAGTTTTAGTGGCTTTTGCCTCAACACCTCTGTCTTGGAAGTTTGGGAATTCGACCTTCCGAGTTTACCATAAACTGAAATACTTGCTGAATAATCCCCAATATAACAGAAAATATCTGTTGCTAACTTTTGATTGGCTCTTAATTTGGCTCTGTTTAATCACGTTTGCTCAAGGGTCGCCAGGTGTCTTTCGACACCGCCACAAGGTTCAGAACCGAATACTGATCAATGATTCGATACACCAGTTAGTAAGTTCAAAAGCAAAGCTCATTTATTTACACACAGTCAAATCTACTCATGCATAAACTCTACAAACTAAACTACCACTATTACTAAAGCCTATACTTAGCTTCGGGTGCCCACTCAGTCAGAGGAACAATGGCCGTTGCTCGGTTCTGAGGCTGCTGGGTTGAGCTGTTTACAGGGTAGTAACTAGGAACGTCTATCTCGTAGCGTGCGTTGACTTGGGACTTACTTGGTCGTGCAGATGCTCGGCAGGTCTCTCTCTTCGGTGAGAGCCAAAGCCAAAGGAGAACGTTCTCCCTTAGGGGATACCTTTTATACTGAAAAGGGCTTTGCGCGCTTTTGGGCGGGCCTTGAACTTGGCCTCAACTAATTGGGTCTTTCCCAATCATCTGTATCGATTTTCCTCCAATAGAGGGGTGGTTCCCTGATCGCTGGGCGTGTCCTGGTGACTGTCAGTCTGCTTTGTCTTACCTTCTTCTGGTGCCGGGGAGTCTGCCTTAACATTGTGTTTCTAAATGTTTCCCTTTTGTCCCCGTAGATGGCTCATTAGTATGAGATTGTTTGGTAGTTTCTGTCCTGTCTGAAAGTTTAAGGTTCTAATCAACAGACAGAGCTTGCACCTGCTTGTTTCTTAGCATTATCCAATTTTCCCTGCATTCTTTGCGGGTGTCCATTTGGTAATCGGGACGTGGCCATCCCAGATGGCTACACACCCTCCTTGTGATCCTCAACACGAAGCGTGAAGGATCACATTACTATGGCGTCTTCATCCTCTGACCACCGGGGCACCCATACTTGGCTCTACACTGTCCTATCCTATGCAACACAATTTTACCTAAACCATTTAAAATACATTCATTATCATAAAATTCTACGGGGCGCTATGACATT
Organism: Scyliorhinus torazame; assembly: GCF_047496885.1. Classification (NCBI taxonomy): domain Eukaryota; kingdom Metazoa; phylum Chordata; class Chondrichthyes; order Carcharhiniformes; family Scyliorhinidae; genus Scyliorhinus; species Scyliorhinus torazame. The sequence continues at coordinate 198,178,805 of NC_092713.1, read as the reverse complement.
AATACATGCATTACAGAAAAATTTAAAAAACTGGAACCTCGAACTATTCTCAATAAGCTATCCTCATTTAACAATCCAAAAGTACAAACAATCCAAAAATAATCTATACATCTTAGACTGTACAAAATAGCAGCACACAAATTTCTCTGGCCTGGCAGTCAGACACAGAGGTTTACATCTCTTTATTCCATAGAATACAATAAACAAAATGGATGCTCTTCAATCCGTCTTAATGGGTTTGGGGGTCTGGTGAAATCCGAAAATGGGGGACCTAAATCTGTATACCGGGGAGCAAGAGCAATATGCTCTCCTTCGCCATTTCCTGACTCTAAACGTTTGCACGACACTGCAAAGTATCGGCAGCACTAAGAGTGCTTTGACTACATATGAGAGTGAGTACCAGGTGATAAACTTATCAAACCAGGTCGGAGGATTGCTAGCTGTCGCTGGGCTAGTTATCTCGGGGTTCCGTGTATTACAGGGGTGAGAGCCATTTACGGTTTGTGTGGTAGGGGTCAGGGGGGTAGCATCCACGTGCAACTGAAGGGATCCCGCTAAGATCCATGTGAACACGAAGGCTGTCTTAATTTTTGTCGGACTTCTTCTTTGTCTTCCTCTGGGGTTCCTGAGGGTCTGGAGTTCAGTGAACACAAGCATAATTTCTGTTATTATCTTGCTTAAGACCTCATATGTCTGTCTGTCTGTCCTTTACTACCAATTTCCCTTAATAATTGGTCACCATCTGTGACTCCCTCATTTTTTATTTTTTTTAACCGAACATTTGGACTAGGCATCTAAGAAAAAGTCTGCGGTACTGCGAGCCATCTCGCAGCCTGTGTGATTTACCATCCCAGTGTTTGAGGATGTAAATAGCATAAGGAAGCAACCTAAGGGTTGCCAAAACCAAGCAAAAGAATTTTGAACGTAATGAGCCAAAATGGGGTGCGTATGGGCCGCAGCGGGTAAGAATGGGTGGAATCCCCATATAGGACGGTGATCAATGCCGTATGTGCTCTAACCGAGCATAGCTGACCAGAGGGGGGGTCCTCAGGCAGGGCGGGGACCAATGCTGTTTCCACACTGCCTGAGCAACCGGCAAGAACAGGTAAGAATGTGGTCGTCGTGGGGGGCTGCCTCTCGAATTAGGAGAGCAACTATGAGCCGTGTTCTGCAGACAAACTAGTTCCTCTGAACTATTGTCTGGGACAAACTTGTACCTTTAACAAGGTTCTGGTGACAAACTAGTTCCTCTGAACTATTGTCTGGGACAAACTTGTTCCATTAACAGCCGGGGGGCGTTAAAGGAGTGGTGACGTGGGACCGTGAAAAATTTTCCCAGTTTACACACAACACTTAACGATAACACTAACGAACAAACATTCAACAAACATGGTGCAGGTTCCATCAGAAAAGACACCGTATCTCTCCATCGGTTCCTTTATTCTCCATCATCTGGACACCTCACTGCTCAATAGCGAACAGGGTCGCAAAGGGATTTGTTTCGTGGGAGTCAGGCTCTAAGTCATCATGTTCTCCCGGCTGCCAAACTCTTGTCTATAGTAACCATGCTAAAGCTGCTTGGGGCGAATTGGGGTCCATCTCATCATTCCGGATGAGCCTGAACGAATTGTCTCGGTGCCAGAATAGAGTATCGAGGTTGGAGCTACTATGCTTCAATCCGTAATCATCGGGCGGTGGGCCTGGGTCAGGGGCTTTGATATAAATGATCTCAAATGGGTCGGTAGAATCATGCTCAGATTCGCTGGGAATGGGGCCTGGTGCAGGGGTGTAGTCGTAACGTGGTGTGCTGTGGCTATCGTTGTCGTGATCTCTATCACTGTCGCCTTTGCTGCTGGTTGAAGGAAGGGAGAGGCGGAGTCGTGCTTCTGGGGGCGGAGTTGAAGTCGTGTCTGAGGACGGGCTGGAGTGGTTGGGGGAGGGTAGGAATACGTCATCTGTGGGCGGGGCGTGATCGTCTGCTGCTGCGAGCAGGATGTGGTGTGTGTGGTTATTCTGTGAGCCGTAAGCCTTGAGCTGGTTTATATGAAACCATGCAGACCTACCATTAGAATAGGTTATTTTGTATACTGAGGGGCTGACTTTGTCCGAAATGGAGCACGGTCCGGAAAATTTCGGGGAGAGGAATGAACTGGGGTTGGAAAGGGAAAGCATAACTTGTTGCCCTACTGTAAACTCAGTGGCGTGTACTGTTTTGTTGAAACAAGCCGTGCTCTGTTTCTTCCTGGTTCCAAGTCTCACTGCTGCGGCGAGTTGGGCTGCCTTTATGTTCTGCAGTAACTATTTAACAGCATTTTCATGCGTGGGGACTGTAACTGCGGGGCTGGCCAAATCCAGTCCTAATAAATACTCAGTGCCTTTCATGGGGCGTCCGGTCATGAGGGTGTGGGGGGTGTATCCTGTGGATGTAGATACAGTGTTTCTTAAAAACATCAAAGCAAATGGGAGTACTGAATCCCAGGTGCTGTTATTCTGCTGTACCATTTTCCTGAGGTTGGCTTTCAATGTCCTATTCATTCGTTCTACAATACCACTTGACTGGGGGTGGTATGCAATATGGAACTTTTATCTAATGCCGAAAATCGTGAGGATGTTTTTCATTACACGTCCGGTCAAATGGGAGCCTTGGTCGGACTCTATACTGCGTGGGAGGCCCCATCTTGTAAAGATGTGGTGTGTTAATATTTTAGCCGTTGTCTTGGCTGTATTAGTTTTTGATGGAAATGCTTCCACCCATTTTGTGAAGGTGTCGATGACCACCAACACATACTTGTAACCATTTCTGCACAGGGGTAGGGGTCCTATATAATCTATCTGGAGATTTGTCCAGGGTCCATTAACGGGGCGGGTATGACTAAGTTGAGCCTTTTTCGCATATCTGTCCGGATTGTTCTGGGCACAGATTAAGCAATTCTCAATGTAGTGCGTTACATCGATTTTTAAATCAGGTCACCAGCAAAGCGGTCTGAGGTGGGCTAGGGTGGGTTCAATTCCTTGGTGTCTATGATTGTCATGGAACTGACAAAAGATCTGGTTCCTGTCCTGGAAGGGAACTATATAAATGCCATCCTTTAAAATCACACCGCCATGTGTAGTTATTGAGTGTTTAAACTTGTCGGACGGGGCTTGGAAGGTTCTCTTTAAAACTTCCCTGAGTTTCTCGTCCTCTTTCTGGGCCTTCGCTAAATCCTGAATTTTGGTCTGTGAGACCTGAACTGCTTGTACTGGGGTGCATTCGGGGGGGTTCCAAAAATCACCATGCTTGGAGCCTGCCTTCGCTAGGACGTCTGCTTTAACGTTACCGGGGGGGAAGAACAGTGATGACTGCGAACCTTAATTATTCCGTATTCTCTATCCTTCGCTGTCTCTAAGATATGGTGGAGTAATGGGGCTGAAGATAGGGGTTTACTGTCCGTGAAAACAAATCCTCTTTTTTCCCAGAGTGGTAGGAATTCTGTCAAATTATTACAGACATACAAGCTGTCTGAATAGATGTCGGCTGGGGTCAGGAACGAGTCTGGGTGGTCTACAATATATGCAAGCGTTGCCAGCTCTGCTGCCTGCGAGCCTAAGTGTCCTGGCAACTTCAAGGAAATTTCATCTCGGGCGCGTCCCTGTGCATCCTCTACATATATACCGCAACCGGTAATTCTCTCTCCGTTTAACACTGTGGAGGAGCCATCCACATATATCTTCAGGGGTGCGCACGTGTCTGTGGGCTGGGGTCTCTGGGGTGTACTACCTGTTTTCCTGGGGGGTGTTTTGGGAATAAATGGACCTGTGTTCTGTTTAGTGGTGATGATCTCACATTCATGAGGAGTGCCTGCATATTGCAAATTATCGGCAAGGAATGTGTGGGTTTTGGTTCTCTTTACTGTGATGTCCCGTTCCTGTAAAAGAAGGGTCCGCCGGGCTACGCGGATTTGGCTGACTGTGCCACCTTTAAGTCGGCCGTCTAACAATAGTTGTGTCGGTGTGTGTTCTGTGAGGATGGTGATGGGGTTGAGTCCTGTAATGTATGCGAAGTATTGCTCTGCCCAAAAAACTGCGAGCAGGTGCCTTTCACAGGCAGAAAATCCTTGCTCTACGGGGTCTAACATGCATGAGGCGTATGCTACTCAGTAACTGGTCATGGCGTTCCTGGAGGAGCACAGCCGAAAGGGTTCGGTCGGTGCTTGCAACCTCGATTGCGTACGGGGAATGTGGATCTGGGACCTGTAGTGCGGCGGCTGTGCTGAGTGCTCTTTTTAAAGCGTCCATGGCATCTGTATGCTGTGGAAGCCATTCCCAAGGTGCCTGCTTCTTGAGAAGTTCGGAAAGGGCGCTGCTTTAGTGGCAAAACCGTCAATATGGTTTCGGCAGTAGCCAACCAGTCCTAAAAATGACCGGAGGGCTGAGACATTGTGGGGAAGGGGCAATTTGACGATCGAGTCAATTCTCTTTTGCTCGATCTCGCATTTACCATGAGTGATCACTGTTCCCAAGTAAATCACTTTTTCTTTCAGAATCTGAGCCTTCTTGGGGTTGACTTTACAACCAATTTCTTTTAGGAGTGCTAGGAGCTCGGCGAGAAGCAAAATGTACTCTCCCTTTGTGTCTGTCAGTAGTAACAAGTCGTCTACATACTGGGCCAGACAATCGGGGCGGGTAAATTTTGCTAAACCGTTTGCCAGCTGTCCGTGGAAATGGAGGGGGAGTTGTGGAAGCCTTGTGGAAGGCACGTCCACGTGTATTGTTGCCCTTGGAATGTAAAGGCGAATTTGTACTGGCACGCTTTAGCCAATGGAATGGACCAAAAGCCATTACTAATGTCCAAAACCAATTTTTTTTTTGACTGGAGTCCCTGTTTGAGCATGGTCTCAGGACTCGTGGTTACCATGGGGACTGCTGCTGGGGTTACTTTGTTCAGTTCCCGGAAATCAATGGTCAGTCGCCATGATCCATCTGGTTTCCTGCCGGCTAAATTGGTGCGTTGTTTGTGGAGGCTACTGATCTGAGTACGCCTTGATCCAACAAACTCTCTATTACTTTGGTGATTTGTCCCTCTGCTTCCTGGGGAAATCCGTACTGATTCTGGGGTTTAGGGTCGGGACCTGTAACGTTCACAAAGCCAGTCAGACTGCCACAGTCGTGCTTGTGCTGTGCAAATGCTGCTTTATGTTCGTCCCCTAACCTGTTTGTCTGCACGAATGGCTCGAGGGTCGAACCAGAAGTCTCCTACTGAGCTAATCCTATTTACACATTCTCCTACTGTGAGCGTGGCGGGGGCTTGTGCTGCCTTTGCCATTTTCCATACACACTTGTTAACTGGGTCGAAAGAAAGGTTATGGGAGCTCATGAAATCGATCCCAAGGATATGTTCTGCTGTCTGGGGCAGATCAACTAAAACTATGGGGTGCTTGGTTGTGATGTTCCCTATCAGTATTGCTATAGGGGTTGTGATGTGTCCCTGTTGTAAATGACCTGTAAAGCCGCTGAGTGTGATGGTGTCTGTTGTGGGCCACGTGTCTCGCTGGAACATCGTGGAGGAATTCAGTATGGTGTGGGACCCTCCTGTGTCCCAAAGAAATTCTACGGGTTGTCCCCGGACTTTGCCTGCTACTACCGGTCTACCGGACTTGTCCCAAAGGGTGTCGCAGACCCAAGTTGGGGAGCCCGAACACCGTCAGTCGGTGCCGATCAACTCTGTACTCTCTGAACGGGCGCTAATGCTATGGATTGGCTTTGCCCTATTCTTGTTTAGGGTGCCTGTCTGTTGGTTTCTCTGCTGCTTCTGGGGCAAAGTATCCTAGCTGTCCACAATTATAACATTCTTGAGGTTTTGGCTGGGGTTGACTATTCCTGCCCTCATTTACCCATGCGGGGTTCTGGTGTGTTTTAACTGGGTTCATTTCTACCTGCTCTTCATCGGGTGTTATAAATGCGGTTTTGCCTGCAATTGATTGCTCCCAAGCGCGGGACAATCTCTTCAAGAACCATTTTTCATTGTGGGCCTCATCTGAGGGGTCATAATTTGCGCAAGCTTTTCATCCTGCTTCTGTAGCGTGGGAGACTAGAATTCGGGTCCATTTCGCCATATTATCTGGGGACAAATGGGCGTGGGCTAACTCTCCAAAAACTGCGGTGAAGTGAATCCACAAACATCCATCAAACGCTGTGGAATGCTCTGTCTTCTTTTGCCTACACTTATTTAGGCCTTCTACGGGGTCTCCACTGTTAAAGGATCGCTGTGTGCATCTCTTGGAGTGTGCCTCCTCCTACATTCTGTGGGTTGGGAAGGGCTGCTATGACTGAAGGGTCGAGGCTTAAAACTGTGAGCTTCACTTGCTACTTTTCGTCCAGGCCGTACATGGTAGCCTGTTGTTTGACTTTCGCGAAAAATTGGTGGGGGTCTGAAGTGGGAAGGAACGGTGTAATTTTTCCACACGCGTCCTGTAATTGGGTCATGGTTAACGGGGTTGTGTAAAGGAAGTCTGCTTCTCCTTCTGCGGCCCTGCGGTGTGTGGTTACAGGATTCATGGGGGGGTGTGCTGCCTGTTCGGTTGGGGGTTGGGGCGCTTTCCTTTTCTGGGGTTTTTCCTGCGTACACATCCCATGTACGTATCTATGGGCAGTCTCGTTCAATTCCTGCCAATCGGGGCCGTTTTCTTGATCTAATTGGGGTCCGAATGTACTCTGAAATCCATTTTGCACGGACAGCCGAGATTGCAATTCTGCAATTTGCTTCCGGCACTTTGCATGGTGTACTGAGCTCTGCCTTTGTTCCGTTGTGAAAGTATGGAGTGCTCGTAGGGCTGCTTTTAAATCATTGCACTGTTTTTCCAATTCTCGACTTGCTGGTCTGTTTCTTGTCTTACCAAGACCGCACGTTGCGTGTCCCGGTAGGCCTTATTATATTGTGTCTGAAAGCTGTTCAAATGCGCGAGACAAGACTGATGTGCCCACTTGGCATCATCCACCTCTCTGTCCCTTGCTGCTAACTGCTCTTTCAGATCTCGATTCTCTTTCTCTACCTCATTCGCGTCTACCTTACTGGTTCTGTCTCTCTCCTCTATCTCTCTACGGAGCGTCCTAACGACCTCCTCTGTGCCTCGATATTGTGCCAAACAGGGCATGATTGCCATCGGCTTGCGAGCTTTTCCCAAGCTCTTCTTGTGGATCTCTGACATGTTCTCCCACCAAGTATGTCCTATACTCCTGGATCCTGTTTCCTCATTGTTGCAGAATTCACTCCAAAGGGGCCATCCTTTCCCTTTGAGATATTTCCTGATCTCATCCTTGCAAGCGGGACACTGTCCTACTCTATTGGTCGCTGCGATCTCGAATTCCTGGGGGTTCATCAGGCGTTCCAGTGCCTTCATTGCCATTTTCTCTATCTAGGATCTCTACTGAATTTGGAACAGGGGGTGGTAAAGCGGTGATGTAAACACGGGTACGGCTTAGGCTAATTTCCGGCCTACAAAACCCCCGACAGTTTTATGCAACAAAATCTCTCAGGTTTATCTTTTATCCCTGTTAGTACGCATGCATTAACACACTTCCGAATCTCAGAGGCTTGATCAGTACTGTTTTGACGCTTGTGGTTTTTCTGTTGCCAATTGGATTCTCAATTCAAATTTTGGGTTCTCTCGGAGTGGTTGGGCCACTTCTAAGTCGAGTCCCGTCAGATGTCGCCAGTAAATGTTGCTAACTTTTGGTTGGCTCTTAATTTGGTTCTGTTTAATCACGTTTGCTCAAGAGTCGCCAGGTATCTTTCAATACCGCCACAAGGTTCAGAACCGAATACTGATCAATGACTCGATACACCAATTAGTAAGTTCAAAAGCAATGCTCATTTATTTACACACAGTCAAATCTACTCATGCATAAACTCTACAAACTAAACAACCACTATTACTAAAGCCTATACTTAGCTTCGGGTGCCCACTCAGTCAGAGGAACAATGGCCGTTGCTCGGTTCTGAGGCTGCTGGGTTGAGCTGTTTACAGGGTAGCAACTAGGAACGTCTATCCTGTAGTGTGGGATGACTTGGGACTTACTTGGTCTGGTGCAGCTGCTAGGCTGGTCTCTCTCTTCGCTGAGAGCCAAAGCCAAAGGAGAACGTTCTCCCTTGGGGGATACCTTTTATACTGAAAAGGGTTTTGCGCACTGTTTGGCGTGCCTTCAACTTGGCCTCAACTAATTGGGTCTTTCCCAATCATCTGTATCGATTTTCCTCCAATAGAGGGGTGGTTCCCTGATTGCTGGGTGTGTCCTGGTGACTGTCAGTCTGCTTTGTCTTAGCTTCTTCTGGCGCAGGGAGTCTGCCTTAACATTGTGTTTCTAAATGTTTCCCTTTTGTCCCCGGAGATGGCTCATTAGTATGAGATTGTTTGGTAGTTTCTGTCCTGTCTGAAAGTTTAAGGTTCTAATCAACAGACAGACCTTGCACCTGCTTGTTTCTTAGCATTGTCCAATTTTCCCTGCATTCTTTGTGGGTGTCCATTTTGTAATCGGGACATGGCCATCCCAGATGGCTACATATCCCTTTCAGGTCACCTGAACTTTAGATTACTACTGAATCATTGCAAGCTCTACCTAGTGTCTGTCCAGTTTCACATTGAGATCCTGCCACCAGTATATGCCAATAACCAAATCAACCTGGTCTATTCAGGGTAACCCTGGCACTAAAAGTTCCCTGATTCAAATGACCTGGTTTGGATTCCTGTTTTGCCAATTTTAAATTGATAAATGGGCACATTGATTTCCAATTTCTCCCCCACCCTCTGATATTTTGAAGTATACAAAGCATGTTGGAACTGGCCCTTCAGAGGAAGGGAGTTAGGAAACCACGGATTGTTTACATTGGACCTCACCAATGGTCCTGCTGGATGGTCGGACAAGCTCGATCCATAAATTGCATTAAAGCCATCAACTATCATACCAGCTGGGGCAGCACGGTGGTGCAGTGGTTAGCACTGCTGCCTTACGGTGCTGAGGGCCCAGGTTCGATCCCGGCCCTGAGTCACCGTCCGCATGGAGTTTGCACATTTGCCCCATGTTTGCGTGGGTTTCGACCCCACAACCCAAAGATGTGCGGGGTAGGCGGATTGGCCACGCTAAATTGCCCCTTAATTGGGAAAATGAATTGGGTACTCTAAATATATTTTTTTTAACTATCATGCCAGCTGCTGTCAATAAACAGGACCCCTCCATTTGACAATTAATTTCAGCATCATAAACTATCAATACAGGCACTGGTCTTAGTTTCCATGCCATTGGGTAACATGCACCTTGGCTTGGCTGGCATCAGCAGGGTGACTGCCTCTTAGCTCTCTGCTGATGTTATGCTTCATATATTTCAGGTAGCGTAAGGTTTAGGAGAGGTTTATGAGAGTAGCCCTTAACACTACCCTGAAGCAATGCTGAGATCTGGCAATTCACTGCCCTAGTTCTACTCAATTTGTCCAGTGACTGTGCTTGAGTATAATTGAGACAAAACAACTCTTTTAGAATTGGAGAGCAGAATGTGAGGATTATGGAATCTAAGAATTGGACAGAATTTGAACTCAAAACTACCAGAGAGGCCTTTGAACAAACATCCAAAACAAAAGCGATTCAAGCTGCCAAAATGAATTGCATTGATGCAGGAATTTATTCTAATTCACTTCTCTGCTTTCTGACACAGGATTCAAAATGGGTTGAAGAAAAGCAACTGTTTATGAAAAGAAACCAGGAACTTTTGGAAAAGGTACCTCTGGCACTTGCATGCTGCCTGTTCCGAATCTCAGAAATGCTAGTCATTGTGATATTTTCAGCCGTGGCATTTTAAATCATTAGTTTAATTCTGTTTGATTTGGTGTTCTCAACATGGCAGCACCTTTGCTGACCAACGGTGGTACTGCGATGTATACATAGGTCTCAATGAGACCTATCGTGTATAAGTAGTTTTATTTCCCTGGTGTAATTCATCAGATTGCTGTATAGATTTTTGAAAGCCTGTTTCCCCCTTTAATGTTTGGATGATTCAGGGTCATTAATCATCCCCATTTCTATGTTCTTGCTCTGGTCAAAAGTAACTTTGACGGCAACCATATGACTAGCTATTTAATACTTATACACATTCATGGAACAGGTATTCTTTAATTTACTGATTGTCTATCCTTGCCATTAGCTCTAGATTATTAACTCCCCATGCGGTTTTAGCAGGGTTACAGTGTGTGTAGACTCTTTTCTCCCTGCGCCCAGACTGCAGCAGTTCAAGAAGGCTGCTCAACACCACCTTCTGAAGGACAACTAGGGATTGGCAAGAAATACTGGCCTAGCCAGCGATGATCACAAGGGAGATTCGCCGGCCGTGTTGCGCCTGTCATAAATCCCGCTATTTCAGGAGAATTGCAGGAGAGCCCCGAAACGGGATTTGAGCTGGGCACTAATCAGTTTCCCATCCTCCCGGCCCCATCCAATCGGAGTGATCAGGTTCTCATCCAGATAGAGCGAGAGTCTGATCACAATTCATTTCCATTCCTTTTAATCTTATTAAGTCAGATTGAAGTTCAATGCAGCGGCCTCCAGGTATTCAACAACCTCACTCACTCACAGTCACATTCATTTCCCTGACCACTGACCAAATCAGAAGACCCTGTCCTAACAGGTGTGACTGCCTCCTATTACAAAGGATCCAGGTAACTATCCCCCTCCCTGATGCGCCGCAGTGTCTACATTTCTGCCTCCAGCTCATAAACTCTGGGCCAAAGTGGTTAGAACTTCAGACACTCACTACAGACGTATTTGCCCTGGATCAGACTGGTATCCAGGAGGTCCCACATGCTGCACACATCACCTGCCCAACTGTTCTTAATGTGTTCTAATTAATTATTTTATTCAATTATATATTTTATATTTGCTTTTATATATTTTATTACCCTGACCATCAGTTGCTAGACTATTTTGAACCTTGGGAATAGAATAAATCTTAGTTACTTGCCAGTTACTCATCAAATAACTAACTTCTTCTTCCCTAGCAGTGTTCACTTCATTTCCTGAAGGCTGAGAAAGCAAAGAAAAACAAAAGAGCATCGGCGCGATTCTCCGCATGGGCCTGAGGGGGGGCCATGTCCATGCAAGGTGGTGCGAAGAGGGATATGAAGGGTGGGGGAGGCAGGGGGTGTATAAAAGGGGTTATGAAGGGTGAAGGGGGGTTTGAAAGGGGAAGGGACTGAAAGGGGTGTCCTAAAGGTGGGGGAGGGCAGAGCCTCAGCAACCCCATAGCGGGGTATGCTCAATTGGTGGGGGGTGGGGTGAATACTCCAGAGGATGGATTGGCGTGAGGCCGGGTCACCCTTTTGCTTGGATGGTGGACTGGGGGGGATCATTAAGCGGGGAGGTTGCCCCTCGGGGATCAAGGGTCGGGGGTTTTATCCATGACTGCAGGGGGTCGTGGTGTCCATGGGTGGGGGATGTGGGGGACCCTCAACCTCACTTTGAGATCTAGGCACCCTATCAAAATACCGCCCCGATCTCTAAAGAGCCAATCTTGGTTGAACCATGCCCCATGTTTCAGGGCAACAGAGATATAAAAGATTTGGGGGGAAAAGGACTACTTTTACGTGAATCAAACCATGAAACCCAGCCATTGCCACAAAGCACATGATGCACCTGCATCCTAGCCAGTGAAGTCTGTCTGGGTCTGAGACCAGTACAGGCCTGGGCAGGCCTTGTATCAGTCCATTCATCCATACTTCTATTTTGTACACATTGACCATCGTGTCCTCAGATGAAACAGATCTGCATTAGTATCCATCAGCAGACGGCTGTTATAGGACTGGGTTGACGAGCTGGACAACTGAGAAGCCAACTCAACCAACCTATTAGATCGTTCACAGGCCCATCCCACAGGAAGACTGTGATCTTAGGCCTCCTCTAAAGGAAATAAGAACACGATCCAGCAGACTGGTCAAACCACCGCAATGTCTTCCACTATGATTCTAATGGTAACAGTGACGTCAGGGGTTGTAAAATGTCCAAATATTTAAGGAGTAGAATGAAAGATTTGGGGGGGTGATGTAGTATAAAGAGTTAATATGCTAATCGTTAATATAGATTGTCAGTGATATCAGATCACATGTCACCAGAGCTCGGAGAGAGATGGTTCTGGAAGGAGCCTTGTGCTTATCTATCCGTGTACATAGCTATATATATAGTTAATAAATGTTTGAAAGTTCCTCGAGGCCTTGTCTCCAGCAGTCACTGTTAAGCACGACCTGGGGCCATTTATGGTGATACTTCATTTAATATGGAACTATGTGACCCATGAAGACAAATGTGTGGAAGACTTGCATGTGGGAAACCTATGTACCACCCTTTCTTGGGGTGGTGACTGATCATTACTTGGGTTCTGCATGACCCTGGTGATTCATTCCAGTGAGCAGCAGCGATATTAGCATGCAATGCTGTAACTGTCTGCTGTGCATAATTATTTACAACCTAATCTGTATCGAGGCGGTAGATTTCATAAGCCAGTTTTTCATCCAGGTTCATTACAGTTTGTTATAAGAAATACTGTGTGCAGTTCTTTGTGATGGACACATCTGATTAACCCCTGGTAAGGCTGCATCAAAATTGGTTTGACAAAGCCATTCTTGCTTCATAACTGCTGCGATGGGAATAATCTAGAGCTTCAGATTGATGTAAACCATCATTTTCATCTTGTAAAAAGGTCAAGTAGCTTTTAAATTATGTTATGTAACTATATTATAATGAGGTCATAAAATAAATATGGCCTTCATGGAATGGTGTGAGGTAAGCCTGGTTCTGTTGGGAGAGGAGGAGATATGCATCACTTTGACCACAGAGGTTCATTGCGTGAGTGTTCCAATGTGTATTTTGATGCAATCTACCGCAGTGAATTTTATTTCTGTAAGTACGCAAAAGAAGGCAACACCTTTTCTTCATGACACTTTTGCCCTTCAATGAACAAGTAAACAGTGACCAGGTTTGTAGCGGATAATATTTTATGTTTCAACATAATCTCTTACAGATTGACAGATTGGACGCAGAAGTAACCCAGCTGCAACAGGAAGTTCAGGATTCTCGGGATCAGAACGAGTTGTTGGAATTCCGCATCCTGGAACTCGAGGTGAAATGGCATTGCAGTGGAGAATTGTCTGAAACGCTATGTAATGTTTGAGATAGCGTTGCAGTTTTCATGGCAAAAATTAGCCCATGTAAAGGTCTTTACAGACACGAAAACACATAAGCAACAAGGAGGCCTCAACTTCCCTTCTATCTCTGCTTGTCCCAGTCACCCAACTTTGGTGATTCCACACCAAGCCTCAAGACAGCAGCTTTATTGGGTGGGATAAAAGTGACACAGGAAAAGATGGCTCATCAGACTTTCTGCTGAATTCACCTTGATGGAAAGTGGCAGCATTACTGTAATGAGCACAATGTGAATACACAGACAGTGACTGATAGTGATGCCTTGTGCATCATGATATAGATACCGGGCTAGATTCTCCGACCTCCCAGCCGCATGTTTCTCGGCAGCGGAAGGGAGCACACCTTTCGCTGTCTTCTGGATTCTCTATTCCCGCTGCTTGTCAATAGGACTTCACATTGAAACCACCCCACACCACCGGGAAACCCGCGGACGGGGGTGTGCTGCCAACGGGACCAGGAAATCCTGCCATCAGCGAATGGCCGGAGAATTCCGCCCACCATCTATCCAACCCAAAACCTTTTCATCTTCTGGGAGAGATGATCATCCAGATTTTTTTTAAAACGTAGGTTGCGGGGGAGGGGGGGAGAATTCAGAGAAACTCCTCTCCAACCTCCTTAGGCTATTAAAACTAACCCAATCAAGACTTAATGGAATTACAGAGGCACAGACATAAAGCTGGCATGAAACACAAATGCCCAACATTAGAGAGATGTCAGTGGAGGACTGCCCTTTTTCCACTCAGTTCCCGGTCTGAGTTATATGGAGCAGGCAGGGGGTAAATAGAGATTATATTAGATGCTCTGGCAGTGGGATAGAGCCATACCTGACTATTCTTTGCCACCTGTTGGGAGTTGGCCATAGAAGGTATTAGCAGTGATGTGGGGAGGTTGTACAAACAAATTCTTCTCCAGCTATGTCACCAGGCAGACGGCGAGAATAAAAATGGGAAGGAATGTACTCAATTATCCCTATCAAAATAAAAATTAAAGAAACAAGACACACCTTTAAATTCTGATATGATTAATGAAGAGGAACATCTTGGCTGGATTTTCAAATCAGTTGAGGCCGAGATCGGAGGTGGCTGGCTTGCAGTCTCACACAGCTAGGCTCCCTGCCAGATCTCAGCCACCATGCCAGCACCAAGCCATTTTCAATGACGGCAGCTGAGCAGCAGGCACCCAATTCAGGACAATTAATATTAATTACAGGGCCTATAAAGGTCTTATTCCCTCGCCAACTGAGATTGTGAGAGGGTCTCAGTTTTTAAGCGCCCTTTTCCTCTCTCTCTCTCTATTACGACCCAGAATTGACATGCCCCCACCCACTCCCCATGACCACTCATTACACATATACCAAGTTAGTGCTAACTCATGCCACTCCATGCCCCCCCCCTCCCCCCACTCCACACCTTTACTCCCTCCATGCTACCTCAACTGGTATCCTTGTTGACTTCTTTGAATGCTTTGACACTATCTGGAAAGCTTTGACATTTTCTGGGCAGGTGGGCAGTTCCTTGTCAGCTGGACAGTTTATTGGCAGCTGTACAACTCCAATGATTTTGTGTGTAAGAATTGCATAATCATGTTTAATTCTAACAGCCCAAAAAGGTGCCTTACCTCTTCCAGAAAATGTCCCGAGTCCCTATTCAAAAGGATACGGTACCTCATCAAAGGGGTACCCTGGCTAAGAAAATGAACCTACCAAGTTCAGATCTCCTCTTACCTCACCTCCATTGCTACTCGTGGATTCACGAAGCTAGGATTCAAAAATTGGATGCCCGTGGAGACAGCTGGTGATTTAAATGACCAGATGCCTCTGGGATTCATGCAAATGCAAAACCTAACCCGACTCCTGTCCTGCCCATGTGAAGATGGGGAATGCTGAGTTCAGTGATGGGGCTTAAACAATTTGGGGTGGGGCTTAGAAAACCTGTCCATTTCTGGGGTGTTCGCCATGACAGAGAGCCTCTTCATCATGATTAAAATCTGGGCCTTGGATGGTCAGCGATATTTGGCAGGTTGGTTGATTTCGATAGTGTGTGGTGCAGAATGATGCCAACAACATGGGTTCAATCCCTCTACTGACTGTGGCAATCTATGGAGGCCGGCCTCTTTACCTCACCCCACACGTAGTGGTGCCCCTCAAGTTATATAACCACTTGTCTCCCTGTAAAAGGAAGTGATGCGTATGGTTCCTTGTGGCCAATGGCTAATTCATGATGTAGGCCAAAAGAGAGAACCTAGTCTTTTCAATTAGTGATTAGTGTGTTAGAACACTTTTTTCACCTTTGCATTGTGGACTAAGACCAGAGCAATGGGACTAAATGTCCTGCCTGTGACCGTTCCAAATACCCCGAGTGAAATCAGATTGTGCAATTTGAGCCATCTTCCTGGCAGGGACAAAATTGGACATTATTACCAACTGAAATATCTCAATTTCCATCAAAGGTGGCTCACGTAGGGAATGACAAAGTCACACTGGAACAGGAGAGGATGCTCTTGTTAGTGCGGGATTTGCTTCTTGTTCTAACTGATCCAAAGGCAGTAATAATTGAGGCTCAGCATGTTTCTTGGAAACATCGTTTTGTGTGTAATAAATTATTTTGAGTTGATTTACTCTACATCTTAGCTCTGCTATTTCTGCACGACCGGGATGTGATCTTGGGTCCCAAAATGCATTCCTATTCCCCAGGACTACCAACGCTCACCTGACTGGCCACAGAATGAATCCACCCAAAGCACTAACCTACAATTTGTGGATTTATGCACATTTTCTGAATTGGCCAAAATGTCTCACCATTTATTATTTATCCCCTTTCCATTTGCAGGAGAGGGAAAGAAGATCCCCTGCCTTCAACCTCCAGATTACACCTTTCTCGGATGGTGTGAGTGCACTTCAGATCTACTGTATGCAGGAAGGTGTAAAGGTACTTGTTGACATATATCCACAAATAATTCTGCCTGAGAAATTAAGAATGACGCATATTTTCCCATGGTCAGAAATGGCATAATACCTGTTACCTCTATTGAAAGGCCGTTTGAAGGTAGGGCAAATAGTAAATGTACTAGGTTAGTATTTCATTTCTATCTATGGAATATTACTCAGATGATTTGCAATCTGAATGTACCCCTGAAAACCACAGTTAAGAAACATAACCGTTTTCTTAAGGGGCTATATTTTATACTACATTTTAAACATAGGCCTTTCACCTCCAACACTTGCAAGCTTTCCCTGCCAGCTATGAAGATTATGTATTTGGATTGTTGTAATCCTGGGCTTTGAACCTCCAGCACGGTCACTGAATTTGGCACTAAATTGGTGGTGTTATTTGATAAAGGCTTCTAGCCACACTTTCTCAACAGGCCTCATTCTTCTGAAATCAGGGTTGAATAAAAAGGTTGTGAAAACCTTCCTTAAATCTGGCCTGTGAATGTTGTCCATTGACACCGAATAGAAAAATCTCTTGGCACTAATATTTCTCGCCTTGACTAATTCAAAATGTGTTATTTTTAGACACTTTTTCCACCACTATGAAAGTGTGGATTGGTTTTAGAATTTTTCAAAATTAACTCTTGGGGAGCAGCTCTCTGCAGGCTGAGTGCTCTTACTGAAACGTGAAAGTACTTGTTCACTACAATCATTCATTAGCTTATGTTTAATGCCTATAGAATAGGACATATCTTTGTGTGAATGCCGTGGGTTCTTCTTGTTAGCTTGGCCTATTTGGTAGCAGATGGTGGTGGGTTCAAGAGCCACTCCTGGATTTGAACAACTAATCTAGGCATGCTGCATTATCGATAATTTAAACCAGATTCTTGTCTGCCTGTTCCACTGGTTTGGGCAGATATTAAAAATCCCTTGATTCAAGGAAGAGCAGGGAGTTCTCCCAGTCAGTCTTCTGTGACATTTTGGGAATGTTCAGAGTATAACGGGTTAATGTCATAACCTAATTAACCACTATTATTGTTATTATTATTGTTACTTTTATTGTAGATGCAGAACTGTATAAAGCACTGACTCACAGGCTTCTGGGAGAAGGCTGGAGAGAGCTGGAGGAGAACTACAGAGAGCAGTGATAGAGAGGACAGTACAGTTATAGATAGAGTGTAGAGTCTGTGGTGTTGGGTGTTCTAACACACAGAAGAGCCAACACAGTTGCATATGGTACAACGCTTGTTTATTTAAACTCACTATTTACAACTTGGTCTTTGCACTCTGCACGTGGGGGGCTCCCTGCTTGTGGTGTTTCAACAGCTCTTTCATGCTTCCTTCTCCCCAGACCTACTGACCTCCAGGTGTCGTGCTCGTGCTTTTTATGTGGTTGGTGTTCTTGTCTGTGATTGGTTGTGGTGTTGTGTACTCTGATTTGCCTGTTAGTGTGTCCATCATGATGTGTGTGTTTGAATATCATGACATCCCCCCTTTTTACAAAGATATGTGCCTACGTGGTAATAAATATGATCGTGACGTGAGTGCATCTAAGAGTGTGTGTGTGTCGTGTGCAGCATGTGTCTATGACGGAACTATGTACATGGGGCGATGTCGAGTGCGTCACATGAATCCAGTTGTACCATAACATAACAGAAATGCGAACGAGAGAAGAAGAAAAAAAATTTTGAACAGTTGTCCAGTCAGACGACATCTGGAACGATAAACAACAACAGGTTATCATGTAAAATTGTCCAACTTATTAAACATATGAACTGTATTATAAGTCCATTCTAATGGGTTTGCGACGAATTCGGGTTGACCGCCTTAAGGGTGGATCAAGAACCACCGGCTGCTGTGCAGGCATGGCCATGGGTGGCGATGGAAAGGGCGTGATGTGCGGCAGCTCCACAAAGTCATCCTCGGAAGCCTGTTGAGGATCTGGCGTGTTGTGTGGCTGTGAACGTGGAAGTCGGCGAAGGGCGCGCCGATTGCGGCGACGCACGGAACCATCCGGCATGCGAACCAGGAACGAGCGGGGAGCCACTTGTCGGAGGACTTCGGCCGGTGCTGACCAGCCACCATACGGTTGATGGACGCGTACTTTGTCTCCGGAGGACAGGGGGGGCAGGTCCGTCGCTCGTGTGTCGTACCGACCTTTCTGGCGATCACGCTGCAGTTGCATGTCCCGAAGAACCGCCTCATGGTCTGTTGTCGGTGCCAGGACGGAAGGTACCGTCGTCCTGAGGGAGCGACCCATTAGTAGCTGCGCTGGCGAGAGGCCCGTGGATAACGGGGCCGATCGATAGGCCAGCAAGGCAAGGTTAAAGTCCGATCCGGCATCAGCCGCCTTGCACAGGAGCCGCTTTGCGATGTGGACACCCTTTTCAGCCTTCCCGTTCGATTGTGGATGCAGAGGGCTGGATGTCACATGAGTGAAACCATATGCTGCGGCAAAGGACGACCATTCACGGCTGGCAAAACAAGGTCCATTGTCTGACATGACAGTCCTTGGAATGCCATGGCGAGCAAACGTTTCCTTGCAGGCCCCAATGACTGCGGACGACGTCAGATCATGGAGAGGCATGACTTCCGGGTAGTTTGAGAAGTAGTCTATAATAACAATGTAATCTCTGCCGAGCGCGTGAAATAGGTCAACACCCACCTTCGCCCAGGGGGACGTCACCATCTCGTGTGGTAGAAGTGTTTCCGGAGGTTGCGCCGGCTGAAACCTCTGACAGGTTGTGCAGTTGAGCACCATGTTGGCTATGTCTTCATTAATACCCGGCCAATATACCGCCGCCCGGGCCCTTCGTCTGCATTTTTCGACACCCAAGTGGCCTTCGTGTAGTTGACGAAGAATCATCTGGCGCACACTGTGTGGAATGACGATCCTATGCGATTTCATAAGGACCCCGTCTATATTGGTGAGATCATCTCGCACATTGTAAAACTGGGGGCACTGCCCTTTTAGCCACCCTTCCGTCATGTGGCGCATCACTCGCTGCAGCAGAGGGTCAGTCGCCGTCTCTGCGCGTATGTGGGCCAGACAAGGATCATCAGCTGGCATATTTGCTGCTGTCAGAGTCACGTGTGCCTCAATTTGACGCACGAACCCCTCCGCATCTGGTGGTGTGCTCACTGCTCGGGAAAGAGTGTCCGCCACTATGAGTTCCTTCCCCGGAGTGTAGATCAGTTCAAAATCGTACCTCCTGAGTTTGAGTAAGATGCGCTGGAGGCGAGGAGTCATGTCGTTCAGGTCTTTGTTAATGATGTTGACCAGGGGGCGGTGGTCAGTTTCGACCGTGAATCGTGGCAGGCCATACACATAGTCGTGGAACTTGTCCAGTCCAGTTAACAAGCCCAGGCATTCTTTTTCGATTTGCGCGTAGCGCTGTTCGGTAGGGGTCATGGCTCGTGAGGCATACGCAACCGGGGCCCATGATGACGTGCTGTCTTTTTGCAGGAGTACCGCTCCAATACCAGATTGGCTGGCGTCTGTTGAGATCTTTGTAGGGCGAGTCGCGTCAAAGAAGGCCAGCACTGGTGCCGTGACCAGTTTGTGCTTGAGCTCCTCCCATTCCTGCTGATGCGACTGGTGCCAGTTGAATTCCGTCGATTTTTTTACGAGATGGCGCATGTTTGTTGTATGAGAAGCCAGGTTGGGAATGAACTTCCCAAGGAAGTTGACCATGCCCAGGAATCTTAAGACAGCCTTCTTGTCAGCCGGTCGTGGCATGGCTGTGATGGCGCTAACCTTGTCTGCATCGGGACGGACCCCGGACCTTGAGATGTGGTCCCCGAGGAATTTCAGCTCCGTCTGGCCGAAAGCACACTTCGCACGGTTGAGACGCAGGCCATTTTGCCGTATGCGGGTGAAGACACGTCGAAGACGATGCATGTGTTCCTGCGGAGTGGTGGACCAAATGATGATATCGTCCACATATACACGTACCCCTTCGATGCCTTCCATCATCTGCTCCATAATGCGGTGGAATACTTCAGATGCCGAAATGATGCCGAATGGCATCCGGTTGTAGCAGAATCTGCCAAAAGGGGTGTTGAATGTGCATAGTCTTCGGCTGGCCGGGTCCAGTTGGATCTGCCAGAATCCTTTGGACGCATCCAATTTAGTGAATATGTTGGCTCGCGCCATCTCGCTGGTGAGGTCTTCTCGTTTCGGGATGGGATAGTGTTCCCGCATGATGTTGTTGTTCAGATCTTTTGGATCTATACATATACGGAGCTCGCCAGAGGGCTTCTTTACACAGACCATGGAGCTGACCCATGGCGTGGGCTCCGTGACCTTGGATAGGACCCCTTGGTCCTGAAGAATCTGCAGTTGTGCCTTGAGGCGGTCTTTGAGAGGCGCAGGAACCCTGCGAGGTGCGTGAACGACAGGGATGGCGTCCGGTCTGAGTCGAATCTTGTACGTGTGTGGCAATGTCCCCATGCCTTCAAAAACCTCCTGGTTGTGAGCGAGGAGGGAATGGAGATTCGCGTGGAACTCAGCATCCGGGAAGTCGGATATCTCATCTGGAGAGAGAGACATGATGCGCTGTACCAGGTGAAGGACCTTACACGCTTGTGCGCCCAGTAACGAGTCCTTTGATGAGCCCACAACTTCGAAGGGGAGTGTGGCCGTGTACCTCTTGTGAGTCACCTGTAGCTGGCAAGATCCTACGGACGGGATAACGTTCCCGTTATAGTCAACCATCTTAAGCCGGGATGGTGTGATGAGTGGTTTGACCTTCATGGCCTGGACTGCAGAGTAAGCAATCAGGTTGGCGGATGCGCCGGTGTCCAGACGGAAGGCGACGCGCGATCGGTTGACCGTCAGGGTGGCACACCACTCATCGTCTGGATTGATGGCATTGACCTTGTTGACATCAATGACGGCAACTCTGAAGTCATCCTGGTCATCTGCATCACTTAACTGGAAGTCTTGATGCGTGGGCTGGACGGTCCTGACTCGTGTGCGAGGTTGTCGAGGATGCGCCGGATCCATGGGTTGAGCCGCACGACAGCGGGCTGCGTAGTGGCCTATCATGGCACATCTGTTGCACTGTTGGTATTTTGCAGGACATTGCCCTTTTAAGTGTAGACCTCCACACTTGCTGCACGTCATGACGTCACGGCGTTCGTTGCGCCACTGCGCATGCGCAGTGCGATCTTGCGGTGGGCGCGCCTGCGCAGTGCGTCCCTCGTTGTGGCCGTTATTCTTGGCGCGCACCTGCGCGGGAGACCGCGAAAAGCGCGGGAAGCGGCCGCTGTCGTCCGGGCCGTGGGGCGGGAAGAAATCGACGGCCTGGATGCGTTCAACGTCGTGGGCGGCCTGGCTTGCCGATTCGACGGCTGGGGACCCCCTCCGTGCCAACTCGGACGCCTGAAATCGGGCAAAACGGCAGGCAGCATTCTCATGGAGGACACAGGCTTCCACAGCAGACGCTAAGGTGAGGCTCTTTATTTTAAGAAGCTGCTGGCGTAGGCCACTGGAGGCAACGCCAAAAACAATCTGGTCCCTGATCATGGACTCTGTGGTGGTGCCGTAACCGCAGGACTGCGCCAGAATCCGGAGGTGCGTCAAAAAGGGTTGAAAAAGCTCCTCCTTACCTTGCAGGCGTTGCTGAAAGATGTATCTTTCGAAAGTTTCGTTTACTTCAGTTTGAAAGTGCTGGTCCATTTTGAGGATGACCGTGTCATATTTGGCCTGGTTTTCGCCTTCCTCGAACACCAGTGAATTAAAGACATCGTTTGGGTGGGGGCCTGCGTAGAAGAGGAGCATTGCAATCTTCGAATCATCCGAGACATTCTGTTTTTCGGTGGCACGGATGTACAGGTCAAATCGCTGCCTGTAGAGCTTCCAGTTGGTGCCTAGGTTCCCCGTGACTTGCATCGGCTGCGGTTTGCCGGTGTGGTCCATGTCCAGAATGGCAGGTTGGTGGGCAGGTATCGATCCACTCCTGTACCATGTGGTGTTGGGTGTTCTAACACACAGAAGAGCCAACACAGTTGCATATGGTACAACGCTTGTTTATTTAAACTCACTATTTACAACTTGGTCTTTGCACTCTGCACGTGGGGGGCTCCCTGCTTGTGGTGTTTCAACAGCTCTTTCATGCTTCCTTCTCCCCAGACCTACTGACCTCCAGGTGTCGTGCTCGTGCTTTTTATGTGGTTGGTGTTCTTGTCTGTGATTGGTTGTGGTGTTGTGTACTCTGATTTGCCTGTTAGTGTGTCCATCATGATGTGTGTGTTTGAATATCATGACAGAGTCTAGGGTTAGTTGAGTGTAGATTGTAGATTACTGGACTATTGTTTACTATAGGAGTAAGTGGTCAAGCTTTAATAAGTAGTGTAAATAAATGATAGCTTGTTTTTTAAAAATAAATGTTTTATTAAAGCTTTTCCAACCAATGTTTTTACATAACAAAGAGAGAAGTACAAATAATAATAAAAATAAAAATAAACAAGAATTATTAAACAGAACAAGGTGGCTGTTGACTCCATACAAAACTTACATTATACCAACAGTTTCCCCTCACCCTCCCCGCCCCTTACCACCCCCCCCCCCCCCCCACCCCCAGGATGCAGCTGCTGCTGACAATTACTGCTCCCCTAGAAAGTCAAGGAAAGGTTGCCACCGCCGGGAGAACCCCATCAAGGACCCTCTCAAGGCGAACTTTATTCGCTACAGGCTGAGGAACCCCGCCATATCGCTAACCCAGGTCTCCACACTCAGGGGTTTTGAGTCCCTCCACATTAACAAGATCCGTCTCCGGGTTACCAGGGAGGCAAAGGCCAGTACCTCGGCCTCTTTCGCTTCCTGCACTCCCGGATCCTCCGACATCCCATATATCGCTACTGTTCGACTCACCTTCATCCGAGTGTCCAAAATCCTAGACATCACCCTCGCAAACCCCTGCCAGAATTCTTTAAGCGCCGGGCATACCCAAAACATATGGGCATGGCTCGCCGGACTCCCTGCACAGCTCGGGCACCTGTCCTCCACCCCAAAAACTTACTCATTCTTGCCGCTGTTATATGCGCCCGATGCACTACCTTAAACTGAATTAAGCTGAGCCTGGCACATGATGAGGAGGATTTCACCCTGCCAAGGGCGTCGGCCCACAGGCCCTCATCCAGCTCCTCGCCCAGCTCCTCCTCCCACTTGCCCTTCAACTCCTCCACTGAGGCTTCCTCCACCTCCTGCAGCTCCTGGTATATGTCTGACACCCTCCCCTCACCTACCCAGATGCCAGACACCACCCTGTCCTGGATCCTACGTGGGGGCAGCAGCAGAAATATCCCCACCTGTTTTCTAAGAAAGTCCCGAACCTGTAGGTACCTGAACGCATTTGCCGGGGGCAGGCCGAACTTCTCCTCCAGCGCCTGCATGCTGGGGAAAGTCCAATCTATAAACAGGGCCCCTATCCTCCTAATACCTGCCCTATACCTCCATTCTCCATCCTCCTAATACCTCCAGCCTTGGTACCCCCCCATCCAACCTACCCGGAGCAAATCTGTGGTTATTCCGTATCGGGGTCCACACACAGGCCCTCTCATCCTGCCTGTGTCTCCTCCACTGGCCCCAAATCCTCAGTGCCGCCGTCACCACCGGACTTGTGGTGTATCGCACCAGTGAGAATGGCAGCGGAGCCGTGACTAGTGCCCCTAGGCTGGTGCCTTTGCATGACGTCGCCTCCAGCCGCCCCCATGCCGCCCCCTCCTCCATCATCCACTTCCTAATCATGGCCATATTGGCCGCCCAATAATAGCTGCAGAAATTCGGCAGAGCCAGTCCCCCCCCCAATTTATACCCCGAGAAGCTCCCAAAGTCCCTCAGGATCCGCATGACCTCCCCCATCCACTCTAGCGGGTCCGAAATGTACAACAGGTCATCCGCGTAGAGGGAGATCCGGTGTTCCTCCACCCCGCGCACAAGCCCCCTCCAATCCCTTGAAGTCCTGAGCGCAATGGCCAACGGCTCAATTGCCAGGGCAAACAGCAACGGGGATGGGACACCCCTGCCTCGTCCCCCAGTGCAGCCTGAAATACTCCGACCTTAGCCGGTTTGTGGACACACTCGCTACAGGGGCCTGATACAGCAGCTTGACCCACCCTATAAATCCCTCCCCAAATCCAAACCTGCCTAATGCCTCCCACAAATACTCCCACTCCACCCTGTCAAAGGCCTTCTCCACGTCCATTGCAACCAGTACTTCCGCATCCCCCCCCTCCGAGGGCATCATGATAATATTCAGGAGCCTCCTCACATTCGTGTTCAGCTGCCTGCCCTTAACAAAACCCGTCTGGTCCTCCCCAATCACTCCCGGGACACAGTCTTCTATTCTGGTGGCCAGAATTTTTGGCATCTACATTCAGGAGCGATATCGGCCTGTCGGACCCACAGTGAAGCGGATCCTTCTCCTTCTTCAAGATAAGCGAAATCAATGCCTGCGACATCGTCGGAGGGAGGGTCTCTCTCTGCTTTGCCTCATTGAAGGTTCTTAGCAGGAGTGGGCTCAGTAGCTCCGAGAACTTCTTATAAAATTCTACAGGGAAGCCGTCCGGACCCGGGGCCTTGCCCGACTGCATGCTTGCCAGCCCCCTGACTACCTCCTCCAACTGAATTGGGGCCCCCAATCCCTCCACCCGCTCGACTTCCACCCTCGGGAACCTCAACCGGTCCATAAACTGCCTCATCCCTTCCCACTCCCAATGGGGTTCCGACTCGTATAACTTCACGTGGAACTCCCTGAAGACTTCATTGACCCTCTCTGGGCTCAGCACCATGTTGCCTTCCTTATCTCGCACTCTCCCAATCTCTCTAGCCGCCTCCCTCTTGCGCAGCTGGTGCGCCAGCATCCTACTCGCCTTCTCCCCATACTCGTAGACTGCCCCTTTCACTTTCCTTAACTGCGCCTCCTCCATCCCCGTGGTCAGCAAGTCGAACTCCGCCTGAAGCTTCCGGCGTTCGTTCAGCAGCCTCTCCCTCTGGGGCCTCCGCGTATCTCCTGTCTACCCGGCGTATCTCTCCCACCAGCCTCTCCCTCTCCGCCTTCTCCTTCTTCTCTCTGTGGGACCTGATGGAGATTAACACTCCCCTAACGACCGCCTTCAAAGCCTCCCTCACCACTGCCACCGTTACCTCCCCTGTGTCATTCGCTCCCACATAGTTCTCAATGCTCCTCCCTATCCGCCCACACACCTCCTCATCCGCCAGCAGCCCCACATCCAGTCTCCAGAGAGGGCGCTGACCCCGCTCTGCCCCCAGCCGCTGGTCCAACCAGTGCGGGGCATGGCCTGAAACCGCAATGGCCGAGTATACGACCCCCTCCACCCTCGGGATCAGCGCCCTACTCAACACAAAGAAGTCTATCCATGAATAGACTTTATGGACGTGGGAGAAAAAGGAGAACTCCTTCGCCCTTGGCCGCGCAAACCTCCATGGGTCCATACCCCCCATCTGGCCCATGAACTCCCACAGGGCCCTGCCCGCCGCCAGCCTCTTTCCCGACCTGGACTTGGAATGGTCCAAAATCGGATCCAAGACTGTATTAAAGTCCCCTCCCATAATCAGGTTACTTGACTCCAAGTCCGGGATCCTACCCAACACGCGCCTCATGAAGTCCACATCGTCCCAGTTTGGGGCATACACATTCACCAGCACCACCCGGGCCCCCTGCAGCTTGCCACTCACCATTATGTACCTGCCCCCCTTGTCCGCCACGATGCTCCCCGCCTCAAATGCCACTCGTTTACTAACCAAAATTGCCACCCCTTTGGTCTTTGAGTCTAACCCTGAGTGAAACACCTGTCCACCCATCCTTTCCTTAGCCTCGTCTGGTCCACGAGCTTTAAGTGCGTCTCTTGCAACATGACCACGTCCGCCTTCAACCCCTTTAAATGCGAGAACACGCGGGACCGCTTGACCGGCCCATTCAGGCCCCTCACGTTCCATGTGATCAGCCTGATCGGGGGGTTGGCCACCCCCCCCATCCTGCCGACTAACCATCTCCCTTTTTCGGCCAGCCATGTGCCCCCGTTTCCCGTTTCTAGCCCTCCCCTCGGTGGCCCCCCAGCCCGACTCTCCATCCATTCCCCTCACCTGGCTCCCCTTCAGTCAGCACAGCAGCACCCCTCCACCCCCCCCCCAACCCCCCACCCGACCCCCCCCCCCCCTCTGCCAAGAATCCGCTTAGCTCTGATTTCCCCCCCCACTATATTTCCGTGAGTCAGCTCACCCATGCTGACCCCGGCCGCTCCCGCCTCTATATGCCGACCCTAAACTTGTTGCGTCCTTTGGGCCACCCAGCCCCCCCCTCCCCCGCAGGGTAGAGGGGCAAGCGTCAACCGGGACCTTCCCATGTGCCGGACAACCCGTCCCGGGTGTTTCCCGCCCCCTAAAACCAAACCCCTGAAAAACAAAACAAACAACAAAACCACCAACCAAACTGGAGCAGACGAGCAAATAATCTTATGCTTTACCCGCCATCCTACCCTCGGTCCACCCCCACCCGCACATTTCACCCCCATACAACTGTCCCTTAGTTCAGGTCCAGCTTCTCGTGCCTGATCCGACATATCAAAGTAATGGTGCCTGTCCTGGTATGTTACCCAGAGTCTCGCCAGATGAAGGAACCCAAACGTCACCCCTTTGCTGTGGAGGACGCCTTAGCCCGGTTGAACCCTGCACGCCTCCTCGCCAACTCAGCTCCCAAGTCCTGGTAGATGTGGATCTCGCCGTTCTCCCACTTACTGCTCCGCTCTTTCTTCGTCTGTCAAACGATGAAACCGTATCACCATCGCCCTCGGTGGCTCATTCACCCTCTGCTTTCTGGCGAGGACCCTGTGTGCCCCATCCAGCTCCAAGGGCCGCAGGAAGGGTCCCCAACATCGTGGTCACGTACATGTTCGCGTCCGCCCCCTCCGCTCCTTCGGGAAGGCCCAGGATCCGCAGATTATGGCTCCGAGACTTGTACTCAAGGTCATCCAGCCTCTCCTGCCATCTCTTATGTAGCGCCTTGTGCGCCTCCACCTTCACTGCCAGGCCCAGGATCTCGTCCTCATTCTCCGCCACCTTCCTCCTCACCTCCTTGATCTTCTTCTCCTGCGCCTTCTGGGCCACCACAATCTTCTCCATGGAGGTCAACATCTCTGTTTAAAGCTCCATAAAGTAGTTTTTTAGGAATTCTTGTTGTTCTTTGGCCCACTGGGCCCACACCACCCGATCTTCTCTGGCCGCCATATTGTCTTCCCGGACCTTCTCGACCTTTTTCCCCATGTTTGCGTGTCTGCCGGCCCCACTCCTAGTTCTCTCCATGCAGCACCGGGGGGAACATCTCCAGCGTCCGTTCCCACACTGGTCTCAGCCTCCAAATGCCGCCGCCTTCCCGTTCAGCGGCCCGAAATACCGATCTCGGCGGGAGCTGCCGTGAACGCGCGACCTAGCAGGTCATGGTCGCCACCGGAAGTCTCTCATGATAGTTTTGTTAATGAACTTAGCTTCTGTGGTCTCTGTGAAATGAAATTAAATGAAATGAAAATCGCTTATTGTCACAAGTAGGCTTCAAATGAAGTTACTGTGAAAAGCCCCTAGTCGCCGCATTCCGGCGCCTTGCTGCTGGCCTGCCTTGGTCTGCTTAAAAAGCCAGCGATTTAGCCCTGTGTGCTAAACCAGCCCCAGGACACTACAACATCCATCCTGATAACAAGAATCACAAAGAACACCACATCTTCCTCTCTCAACCAAAATTGACAGTGAATTGCCTATATGGCCATTCATCTTATTGCTGTTTGTGAGGTCTCAAGCTCAAAATGTCTGTCGCATTTATTTCTGTAACAAAAGTTAGTGTACTTAAAATGATTCCTGGTTTTGGGATGGGAGTGGGGGGAGATTGGTTGGGAGGTATTTTTTGTGTCTCTAGTGCCTGATTTTTGAGTGTGAAGGTGAATGGGAGAAAGCAGAAAAAACAGAGAATAAAGTTAATTCCAATTTCCCCTCTGATAGAATTTTACAGTTGGCCTTGATTTAGGCCAACAATTTTGCTGGAAATAGGCAGGCGCATGACTGTTCCAAAAAAAATCAATGTCCTGTAGCATCTTTAGCCCTCCAGTGACATTGTTGCTGTCACCAGTTAGATTCCTGCTCGATGATAACCCGCCCTGCCATTCGTGGATGGTACAGGAAACGGTCATGTCCAAAAGGTGACCTAGACTGCACCACATGTGAGCTTCATCTGTCTACTTGATGCTTGCCTGGGACTTGTGAACAGTTTGTGCTATGAGATTCATAGCTATAGAAACTGAATCCACTCAAGGTGGATTTTGATTGCATTATTTCTGGCTAAATACATACCCAGGCTTAAGATGACATGGCAGCATGCCTTAGCATTTGTTTTTCAAATTCATCAATTTTACATATGCTTGTGAGAGATTAGTGTGAGCACAGGAAGAAGATCTATTATCAGTTTACTGATTTGGCAGTTTACAGCCTTCAGGAGAACCTGGATTGAAATAAGGGGGCGATGATGATTTAGTGGTAATTTCACTGGAATAGTAATCGGGCGGCTCAGACTAATGCTCAGGTGACATGGATTCAAATCCCACCATGGCTGCTGGTGGAATTTCAATTCAGTGAATAAAACCTGGAATTGAAAATTATTCTGACAAAACTGCCCCTAGTTTAAATGCCAGCAATACCCACACACCATCAAAGAAGAAAAAAAAGTTGGTGTCGCTGTTCCTTCAGGCAATGCCTTTGGGCCCTTGAATTGTATTTTGTGCTGAACATCTGCAGTCTTATCCACCAATTTATGCACCATGAACAATAGGTGATGTATGCTCGGAGCATTGCTCACATGACTTACAAATAGCAGCCAAATGCTGAGTGCCTTGAAGTCCTCGTCAGTTGTCTGCAGTTCTAACTCTGAGTGTTTCTGTCCCAGAGTACTGCTGTGTGTACTATTATCCACCAGGAAGCAGCTCTATTACATATTCTAGCCATGCCCAACCCACCCTCGCCCAACATTGCAAGCACGCCTCCAAATTTCCAATTTTGAAGGTTATAGTTGGAGGCCATTGTGGGTGACCTTACCTTCTTGCAGATGGGTTACTACTTGCGCAGTAATAGGAAGTGCCAATTCTATTTTGTTGCCAGCCAAATGGAAACATCTTTAAAAATTGAAGCCCGTGGGATCAAAGTGGCTGTGATAGTGTTGATACTACATTGGCGAAGAGACAGAGAGCAGAGAATAGTGGTGAATAGTTTTTTTTCAGACTGGTGGGAAGTATATCATGGCATTTCCCAATTGGTGTGAGGACAACTGGTGTGAGGGGTGAATATTGGCAGAACATTCAGAGAATTCCAGGTTCATTTTTTTAGAATGATGTAACAGAAACGTAAATGTTAGCGTGAACTAGGACATTGATTTAAGACTCGTGAAAAATGTTGCCTCTAGCAATCCGACATGAGTACCTGACTTATGTATCATTTCAGATCCTATGCACTGTACTGGACCTTCAGTGCTGGGGGAAGAGTGCTCCCAATGCAGCAAGGAGTGGAAAACTTGTCTGACGTGTCTGCTTCACGCCTTTATTGGTTAGATGAGGAGAAAAAGCTCCTCAACCTTGCCCGATGTCTCAAACTCAATCTTATAAAAGCCACTCCTAATACAACCAATATTACCTTGGGCGGCACGATAGCACAGTGGTTAGCACTGTTGCTTCACAGCGCCAGGGTCCCAGGTTCGATTCCCGGCTTGGGACACTGTCTGTGAGGAGTCTGCACATTCTCCCTGTGTCTGCGTGGGTTTCCTCCGGGTGCTCCGGATTCCTTCCACAAATCCCGAAAGACGTGTTTGGTGATATGCATCACTGTAAATACACAAGGGGTTAATGTAAATACACTACGACTAAGTAAACACTAGAGGGAGCACCAGAGATGTCATGACATGCAGACATAAAGCTAATGAACACATAGACTAGGACACGACCAATGGCCAATCAAGAGGTGACACTACCACAAGGGGGCATTACAGAACCCTTATATAAGGACAGGGCACACATGCTCTGTCTCTTTCCACAGGTGACACAGAGAGTAGGACAGGGGCAGATCAGAAGCATCTCACCCACCACATTGGCTTAGAGCAGACTGGTTAGTTAGATGGAGTTACGATAGCAAGATTAGCAGGAGAGTTGAACTCGTAGAGATGTGCTAATGGTTCAACAAATGAATTTACTTCAAAGTCTGGAGTATCTTTTAGTCAAAGCTGCATCGAGTTGCAGCCTGTGTTATCCCAGACTACATAACACAACAATGTGCTGTTAGGTGAATTGGACATTCTGAATTCTCCCTCTGTGTACCCAAACAGGCACCGGAGTGTGGCCACTAGGAGATTTTCACAGTAACTTCATTGCAATGTTAACGCAAGCCTACTTTGACAGTAATAAAGATTATAATATAAAAGATTATTATCTTTCCATATCTCCTCCTAAACATCCTTCTGGCTTGTCTAAGACTGGGAATTAGTCTCTAAATATGAACATTGTGTGCCCTGGGAACCAATGTGCTACCAAAGAAATGAGATTTCCATCACATTAGTCTTGGCTAGATTCAGGTCCAGGATATAACGCACCTTAATACTGTGTTCTCAACTTCACCAATTTTCCAAATGCTTGTGACTATTACTGAAGTACAATCTGCCTCTCTGCCATAGTCTGTCCAGGTGGTATTGCAGCTTCCACCAGCACGTTTTTGAGCAGCTCAGCACTTTGAGAGTCACTCTGCTGCCCTTGGCACTAATTCTGCTGTTGAATGAGAACTTGTTTTGATATTGCACCTTAACATAATGAAACGTCCCAAGGTACTTCACAGGAGCAGAATAAAATGAAAGTATGACATTGAACATCATATTGGGTCAATAGCAACGTTATGCTTTCCGCCTCCATATTCTCCAGACCCACCCTCACAACATGCCAGCTCTCTATACATCTTGTGAATGAATCGTACATAAATGTAAGAATGCAAGATGACTTAATTATGTTGTTTGATTTGTGCTTGACTTTTGTAAAAATTTACCTGTTAAATATCTTTGGAATAATTTACTTCGCAGGATGTTTCCATTCATGACCTCATTAAACAACTGGATATACTTGGGGATAATGGGGTAAGTGTTTATTTTTCCTCACTAAGTTGTATAAGAAAATTGAAATTTTATTGTTGCAACTTCTGCATTTATGTAAACGATTTGTCCAGTCTTGCCTTGTATTATGAATATTGATATTGCATTGCTATCAACCCATGATTCGTTTGTCAGTGACTAAACACTGCCATCCATTGCCTGGTGAGGAACTGCAATTGCAGGTTATTCCTCCCCCCACCACCCTCCACCACTTCACTGAGCAGACTTCGAACATTTGGCTTCTACCGCCTGCCAGTCCTGGTCCTTTCTGACCACTCATCAGCATCAGGATTGGCAGGCTGCAGCCAGAGCACTCTTGGGAAGCCCACTGACTCCAAGCGAGTACCATCCAAAATTGCCCTTAGTGTTGGGTGGGGTTACTGGGTTATGGGGATAGGGTGGAGGTGTTGACCTTGGGTAGGGTGCTCTTTCCAAAAGCTGGTGCAGACTCAATGGGCCGAATGGCCTCCTTCTGCACTGTAAATCCATGAAATTCTATCAGGGCTCTGATCCATGACGTCTGTTGGACATTGATGGAAGTTAGAGGTGGGGAGGGAGCTGTACTGATGTCTGGAAGGAAATAAGCTGGACTGGCATCTGGACTCCATTTGTGGAGCTTGATGAAGTACTCCTGTTCCTCTGGACACGGTAGCAATTGTTGGTGTTCTTCACCAGCTCTCCCTAGTGACTCCATTTGAAAATGCACACATGTGGATACCCAAATATAAATGGCAAAGCTGATACCCACATCCCACGAATGAATTAAAAAATAAATAATATGGGTGCAATGCATGTGCAGTGACTGACTAATAAAACAAACCGTTGTTAATGCAGGGCAACAGTGGATGTACTGTGGGTAACTTGGGTAACTCACAGTCACACAGGGTTGTGCATGCAAATGTGCTTTTTGTTTCCTGGGAAAATAATATTCTGTAGTTATTTGTTCAAAATGAAAATGGGATGTTTGAGTTTTAAAAAGTAATCAGTCTTAAGCAGTTCAATGAAACATGTCACCGAGGAACACAGTTGAAGCACTGCTATCCTTATGCATGAAATACCAGTTATCCTTCCAGCAGTGCTTCAACAAAGGTTGTGTGTGTGGGTGTGCATGTGCGTGCTCGTGCATTTGTGTGTGCCAGCATACATGCAGGAGGGGGAGAAAGACATTCCTCCTATGTCAGGATCTGTACCGTGCCACCTTTTTCAGTGTACCTGGTGAGTACCCATTTTATCTCAGTTAACAAAACCCTGATGAAAATCGACAGGACAATGAAATGGCACCTGAATTCCACTTTTAAACATTTAGGCCTGTGCCTCCAGCTGTAATATTTAAACACTACCACTTATCCAATGCTGAAGGGGGGGAATTAAATTTGATCTGCGTAGCCACGGCAACAAAACAGTAGGGCACTTTGATGTTTCTTAATTACATGTTGCAACCAGCTCATGGTATATTTTCTGTTGAAAAGTATTGTATCTATGAATGGAGTTTGCGTGACGTAGGCTTCAAATAAACAAAGCCTGTGTGTTCCCGCAGGACGTAATCCCTGCCGAGATGCTTTAGGTATGTAACAGGACTGAATGCAAGCATTGGTGGGGATATCACTGGCTTATATTTCCAGTATTCCATCCAGTAACATTGGGATAAAAATCAGGGGCTGTGACCCTGTGTTTCCTGGCCCACATTGGGACAGTTCAATCAGGGAAATATGTGCCTTATGTTTTAGTTTATGCTTAAATTTGTGAAGTTAAAAAAGACGACTGATTTTTTTTACCTATATTAATCATGAGACATTTTGCAGTTATATTGCATTCAGTAATATGTCTGGAAAGATTTTGAACTGTTCCTTTCATCCTAGGGGTTACCATTGATTAAAAATGTAACTAGGCCAGCCACATAAATACTGTGGCTACAAGAGTAGGGCTGGATTCTTCCACCCCGCCCGGCGCAAGATTGCCACGGGCAGGACGTAGACCATTTAAAGGTCCATTGACCTCGGGTTATTTCCAGTCGCCAGGCGGGCGAGGCCTGAGAATCCTGCCATAATTCAGAGGCTGGGAAGTAATTCACCTCCTGATTTCTCAAGTCTGTCCACCATCAAGAAAGCACAAGTTAGGAGTATTTGGAATAAACTTGCCTGGATTAGTGCAGCTCTAACAACACTTACTCATCACCATTCAGAACAGTCTATTTAATTGGTACCCCATTAAACATTTATTCCCTTCACAACCAATGCACCCCAGCAGTGTGTACCATTTACAAAATGCATTGTATCAACTTGAACAGCACTTTCCAAATCCACTACCTCTCCCTAGTGGGACAAGGGCACTAGCACCTGGAAACACCACCTTCAAATCACACACCATCCTGACTTGGAAACATAACACTGTTCTTTCACTGTCGCAGTGTCAAAATCCTGGAACTCCGTTCCTTAACAGCACTGTGGATGTATCTACACCACATGGAATGCAACGATTCAAGAAAATAGCCCACCAACACCTTCTTGAGGGCTGTTGGGATGGGCAACAAATGTTGACCTTGCCAGCAACATCTTCATCCCATGAAAGAATTAAAATATATATTATTGATCTCTCTATATAGTAGACATGTATTTCAAAATACAACATTTATCTTATAATATTTATTTTCCAGAATCTAAGAAATGAAGAACAAGTGGCAATTATCCAGGCGAGCACAGTGCTGTCTCTAGCAGAGAAGGTAGAGTTTGATATTTGTTTGTACACCTTTCTGATTCTTTGAGGAAATTGCACTCTGAATAGGACTTGGAAAGATTTGTGTTGTGCCTCAGCCATTTAACAAAGTTCCTCTGAAAAGGTTACATGTTAAACTCAAAGCAATGAGGTCCAAGGTATCCCGCTCCTAATAATTATCTTCCAATTCCCAGGGCAAAGCTTATGTGTGAATGCCTGACAGCTTGCATTTGAGGTAATTTCGTGCCCCAGCACTTCGAGCAGGAAGTGGCACTAACAGGAGGCAAAACTTGATAATTCATGGGTGCGCAGTCTGTGATATCCCAGATTGCTCTTTCTGAGTTCTGTTCCCCACTGGGATCTTCTACTGTCACTTTGATGGGTCCTGTTTTCTGGGAGCCACATTGCTCAGTTGGTTAAATGGCTGAAGTGTGGTGCAGAATATTGACAAGGCGGGAGATAGTTTTTGGGACCTGCCTCCTCACCTTGCCCTGTATCATACATGGGTCATGATTAGCAACTTTCAGATCAGGAGGGCTTCACATTGAGAGAGAGAGTTGCCTGTCCCCTGATATCAACTCCGAGATGAGCCAGATTTCTCTTCAACATTATTAAGAACTGAGGGTCCCACATAAATCTCTTCACACAGCCCTTGGCCTCATTCGACCCGACCCCACCCTCCAGCTGCTTGCTCAGGCTGAAGCCAGTTGCGTGAAATTTCAGTCTCTGAAGTGGAGTTCTCAGTAACTCTTGAGCTTCACCCTACAAAACACTAGCTTATCCAAATGATTGCTGCCCTCATACTCACCTGTAATAAAGGTCATTCACCTCTCACCGCAAATCCTAGCTAAGTGTTGAATCGCTATGATTATTTACAAATCATTTCATGGCCTTACCCCACCATACAACTGCAAGTCAGGACTTATCCTCCAATTTGCCAACACATGTCCGTGTTATATCTGCCAACCTGCCCTTCACCCTCGTTGGTGGGACCTTCATCTTTCCTGGCCCCACACTCTGGAACTCTCTCCCTGAACCCCTTAGCTTCCAATCTGACTTTCAGAAGCCTCTTGAATCCTGTCTCTTAAGTCATCTTAAGAGACAAGGGCAGCACGGTAGCATTGTGGATAGCACAATTGCTTCACAGCTCCAGGGTCCCAGGTTCGATTCCGGCTTAGGTCACTGTCTGTGCGTAGTCTGCACATCCTCCCCGTGTCTGCGTGGGTTTCCTCCGGGTGCTCCGGTTGTGCAGGTTAGGTTGATTGGCCATGATAAATTGCCCTTAGTGTCCAAAATTGCCCTTAGTGTTGGGTGGGGTTACTGGGTTATGGGGATAGGGTGGAGGTGTTGACCTTGGGTAGGGTGCTCTTTCCAAGAGCCGATGCAGACTCGATGGGCTGAATGGCCTCCTTCTGCACTGTAAATTATATGATAATTCTATGATAATCTCCTCTAACTGTTCACCTTTCACACCATAGCCTCCATTCCCATTCTATTTAGTCCTCTAACCAGTAACTTACATGAGACAAGAGATGACCCTTTGTCTCTTCAGTTCGTCCATCATTCACCTTCCCCCAACCCTGTCCCCACTCACGTGTGACCTATCTCCAGCATGTGGAACCTTCAGATGGTACTTGCTAATCTGCTCAGGATTGTAAATTGCTGTAACTTCCTCTTTGTATCCTCTCAAAGTTTCCTATTGCCCCACCTGTGCTGGCTGTTTGTCTGATCAGTTAATCACAATTTAGCTAAAGAAATTCTGCTGGGCGGCACGGTGGCGCAATGGTTAGCACTGCTGCCTCATGACGCTGAGGACCCAGGTTCGAATCCCGGCCCTGGGTCACTGTCTGTGTCGCGTTTGCACATTCTCCCCGTGTCTGCGTGGGTCTCACCCCCACAACCCCAACCCCACAACCCAAAGATGTGTAGGGTAGGTGGATTGGCCACACTAAATTGCACCTTAATTGGAAAAATTATTTTAAAAACTTAAAATTCTGCCAGAATTGCCTTTTGACTTTATTGGGGTAAATTTTGATGTTGAGCACCAACAGCAACAACTTATATATAGCACATTTAATATAATATCCCAAAGGCACTGCATAGCAGAATTACAAAACAAAGTATATCACTGAGCCACATAAGGAGATAATGGGCCAGATGATCAGGTGCTTGGTCAAAAAGGTCTTAAAGGAGGAAAGCAGGATAGATAAGTGGGGAGGTGTTTGGAGGGAATTCCAGAACTTGGGCCTGGACAACTGAACGTGTAGCCATCAATGGGTCAAGTGTTGGTTTTTTAGAGGACAGCAGTGATGACGGCAGATCAAAAGGTCAGCGGGAAAACCCCTGAAAAGGGAGAACCGCAAACCTATCGACTAACATGGGAGCCTGGAGGGAAAGTTGGGTGATCATCAGATTCACGGCAATTGGATCGAGCGGGTGGGCCTCATGGACAAGATGAGCTCAGAGAGGGCATGAGGCAGAGTTATGAGAGCATCTAGAGAAAGATAAAAGTTCAGAGCTAGGACAATAATGAACATTAAAGTGAGTTTGGCAGGCGGTTTTGTAGAAGGGAAAAACATAGCAGGCTGATCGTTTTGTTTCAATCTTAGTTGCAAAGACGTCCAAGTGCTCCTTGCACTTGTTTTTGGAGGCGGGAGTGGAGTGGACAGGAAGGAGAGGTTTAAGAAGACCGTATAGAGTCAAGAAAAGATACCAGAGTTATCTTTGTATTCAGGATGATTCAGGAATATTGAGTAATTGTAGCAGATTGAATAAGGCCTAGTGATGTTTTCAATGGGCCCAGCCATATCTGGAGGTGGGTGGCTAAGTCAGTTGTGCACTTTCAAGTCAGTGTCCATTGGACCCAGAGAGCAAGGATGAGAGGTGTTCCTAAGGGAATGACCAGGGTGAAAGGGAGTCATGGTTTGAATTAGGACAACAAACATGGAGACAAGGGCATGGTCGATCAATCAATGGCTGCAGAAATGTTGTGATGAATAGAGGGCCAAAGGCTGTATGGTGGATTTTGAAAGGCATGTGTAAGGAATGAGGAATAGCTTTCTCCAGGGACAGATGCAAAGGAGGTATGAGGTCAGGGTGCGGAAGAGGAATGTGAGTGGTAAACGATGCAAGGAAGTGATCCAAGATGCAAGACAGGTGGTACTGGATTGGCTGCCTTTATACCCTTCTTAAACTCTATAAAATGTTTGAGCAGTTTTATTCTCACACTACAAGATAACTTGACAAACGATATTATGTGTACCTACTTTTAGTCAAGAGCTTACGGCAATATCTCAGTGTAGAGTTTGAGTGACGAACCAACTCAGTTCCCACAACCATGTATAAATCAGAAACCTATAAATAATACTTATATATTAATACTTATAATAATACCTGTGATAAAGTATAAATAATATTTGGTCTCTTATTTATCAAGTGAAGTGCCCAAATGGTGGCGGCATGGTAGCATAGTGGTTAGCACTGTAGCTTTACAGTGCTAGGGTCCCAGGTTGGATTTTCGGCTTGGGTCACTGTCTGTGCAGAATTTGCATGTTCTCCCTGTGTCTGCGTAGGTTTCCTTCGGGTGCTCCTGTTTCCTCCCACAAGTTCCGAAAGACGTGCATGTTAGGTGAATTGGACATTCTGAACTCTCCCTCCGAGTACTCGAACAGGCGCCGGAATGTGGCGGCTAGGGGCTTTTCACAGTAACTTCATTGCAGTGTTCATGTATGCCTATTTCTGACAATAAAGATTATTATTAAATGCCATTTTGCACAATGGTGTTTTTCTGTTCCACGTTTCCTGCAAAGGTCCTGAAAAGCACTCATTAATTCTCACTTTGTAAGTATTCAGTTTGAAAGTGTTTCAAACTATATTCTCTGAATAAATCAAGACTATGGGCGTCATTCTCCGACCCCCCGCCGGGTCGGAGAATGGCTGTTGGCCGCCGTAAATCCCACCCCCGCCCCCGCCGAAGTCTCCGGTACCGGAGATTGGGCGGGGGCGGGAATCGGGCCGCGCCGGTTGGCGGGACCCCGCGTCCAATTCTCCGTCCCGCCCAGAAATTGCCTGTCCCGCCGGCGTAAATCAAACCTGGTATTTACCGGCGGGACCAGGCGGCGTGGGCGGGCTCCGGGGCCTTGGGGGGGGGCGCGGGGCGATCTGACCCTGGGGGGTGCCCCCACGGTGGCCTGGCCCGCGATCGGGGCCCACCGATCCGCGGGCGGGCCTGTGTCGTGGGGGCACTCTTTCCCTTCCGCCTCCGCCACGGCCTCCACCATGGCGGAGGCGGAAGAGACTCTCCCCACTGCGCATGCGCGGGAAACTTTCAGCGGCTGCTGACGCTCCCGCGCATGCGCCGCATTTCCGCGCCAGCTGGCGGGGCAACAAACGCCATTTCCACCAGCTGGCGGGGCGGAAATCCCTCCGGCGTCGGCCTAGCCCCTCAATGTTGGGGCTAGGCCACCAAAGATGCGGAACATTCCGCACCTTTGGGCCGGCGCGATGCCCGTCTGATTGGCACCGTTTTTGGCGCCAGTCGGCGGACATCGCGCCGTTGGGGGAGAATTTCGCCCTATGAGTATGACAGGTGATGTTATCAGTCTCTGTTCTGGTGCTCCAGTTGTGTGGATTTACGAGAGGTTCATGAGTGGCGTGCTCTAGTGGTCATGGTGTAGAATTGGCAGTGACGTTTTCTCTTGCTTCATGTGGAATGTTTTAAGAGCACTTTTTTGGGTGTGCCTCAAATCGGGCTGTCAGTATTAGCTGGACATATTACTGGAGGATCTATCACATGTCATCCCACTTCCAACTGCCCCACCCAGACAACCAGCCATTCTTCGCCATCTTTTTTAAAATTTGTAATTTGTTGTTTTAATCCCAAACCTCCCAAAGGCTTCACTTTCTGTGTCCATTTGTCACTTTTTCCTCTGCGCTAGATTACCAAACAATATTAAGCAAATGATTTGCAGCTTCCTTTCCCTGTCCAGTTTTTCCTGGCAGGGTTAAGAGGTGTTCACTCCTCAGTGTTCTGTCTCTAATTGCCCACAAATTCAGCTA
This sequence comes from Scyliorhinus torazame, assembly GCF_047496885.1. Taxonomy (NCBI): domain Eukaryota; kingdom Metazoa; phylum Chordata; class Chondrichthyes; order Carcharhiniformes; family Scyliorhinidae; genus Scyliorhinus; species Scyliorhinus torazame. The sequence goes on along the minus strand of NC_092713.1, from coordinate 198,139,703 downwards.
AAACTAAAAGAAATCCCTTCGCTCTGGAAAGTGACCCCTTGTTACTAAGCAACAACTTATGCTTCTCCATGCTTTTATGTACTCTTCATGCTGCAACCCTCTTTAAGCACAGTAGAATCACAGCTGGAATTTAACCAATTCCCATACATACAAACTCCTTTGTCCAGCATGAATCTAACTGTAGTTTTTAGCTTTTCTTCCGCAGAAATATTAAGTTAAACTCACTGAAAACTACACCTTATTTCTAATGTTTACCAATACAAATATAAATCCCTTAAATCTGCCTTTGGTTTCCTTCCAGTGTGACCCAATCTATGTGTACAGCTCCCATGGGACCAGCAGCCAGAGTGGGCCAGACAGTGATGGGGCTCTGACTCCCTCACAATGCTTTGTGCTTTGTTAATTTTGGAGCCCTGAAGGGGGGGAGACTGAGCCCTTCGGTACTCCTGCTGGGAGAATGGAAAATATGAGCAGCTGTTTTCAGTAGGTGTCCATTGAAGACAAAGTGGGCCAATGGGCGCAACGTCCTGTCGCAAGAGGTGAGAATCTCGCAAGAGGCCTCTCTCTCTCGCAATTCCCGATGCTCGAAACGCCTCGCTGGGTGAGATCCAGATTAACATATTTAAGTGAGCCATTGGACCAATTTAACTATGCCTACGCCGAATTCTCCAGGGACCCAGGAACTAACGGCCTCATCTGAGAAGCCTTGCCATGTCACTGTTTTGTACTGGTCCACACAAATATGGACCAGCGTAATGGCACCTGCGGGGGGGGGGGTAATCTCCCAAGCCATTAGAGACGCGAGCACTCCGATCTGCGAATATTCATAATGTAAGGGCGGCCTCAGCAGGGCATTCCCCCAAGGTAAAGAAAACAGCAAAGTGCCGTTAAATAATGGTGCCGTTCTCAACGTTGCAGGCGCCAAGAAACACCCCACCAATCTTGCCCAAAATGACATTTAGAAATGTTTCCATTGAGCATTTCCGGTGATGGGAATGTGCTGAGCAGGCATATGAAAGGTGGCTCGCCTCCTAAGGATTCCAAATTAGGCTCTTTTAATCAAGATGGCCTGCCAGAACCGGGACAAAAGCATCCCCTCAACCTCGCCAAACGAAATACAAAGAGTGGTGCCGAACAATAGCAGCTCCAGAGGTTGTAAAGAGGCAAAAAGCAGCAGAACCAGGAGAAATGAGAGAGCGGGACGGTAGACCCTTGCACCAAAAAAGCTCCGGCCACAACCGAAAGAGAGGGACTGAAGGATTTCTACCATTTGGTTACCAGCAGCACCTTGCGATTACTGGAACTCAGCAGAAATTTAAGTTAAAACTTCTCAGGTGCCAATAAGAATTGTTTTATTTGTCTTCTATTAATTACAATTTGAAAGTCATTTAAAAGGCAATTCGTAGACAATTTGAAGCTTTCAAAGAATCACAGACATTATCTTCTTGCTTAGGCAGACAGCTCGACAATAACTTTTAAAAGGTCAAAGTCTGAAAATGAAATATGAAAAAGAGAGAGAGAGAGAGAGAGCTAATCTTCAACTCCAAACCAACAAAACAAAAACTAACAAACTACCCACAAAAACCTACCCTACCAATCTACTAAAAAAACTAATCTACAACTAAACTAATACCAAACTAAAACTCAAAAACTAAAACTAAACTCAAAACTCAAAATGGCGGGCCGAAACTTCTTCAGTTATACCCTTTCATATCGGTCTTAAGTCATCTAATCACACCCCAATATAATCCTAATTGGTTTGGGTTAGACTCAAACACATTTGATTTGACGGCAAGCCGTCCATCTTCAATATGGTGCTTTATCAAAGCCAAAATATGCTGGCTTGGCTATTGTAAATGACTTGCAAAATGTCCATTTTAAAACTACAGCAATAATCTAAAATGTTTCAGCCTTATAAGTTATGAAATGCGGTTCACGCTGTAATCACTAATGGCCCGAAAAGAGAACAATAGAGCCTTTAAGTTACTGGACTCTTGTTACCTCGTTGCCATGGAATTCAGCACTTGTCCTTGAAGAAATGTAGTTAAAAGTGTTTGTTTTATCAGACTTCGGTGTTACTTTAAATCTATGTAAAATGAATTTGCAGAATATGAGTCTCTTCAATCCTTAATTTAAAACTGGGGCGTAATATTTACACTTAAACAGCTATCTTTTACCTATATTAGTTGTATTAGAAATACCTGGCTTCTGCAGGGATCAACAAGCCGAGCACGAAGCTCCCCCTGCCAGAGGGCAGATTGAAGAAGTTCCTCACCAGGGAGCGAAGGGAGTCCAAAGAGGACATCAAGGCTGACATAAAAGCAGCAGTCCAGGTGGTGGTCGTTTGGGCTCCGGCCACCATAAAGTTGGCCTTGGACAAGGCAGAGAGGCAACTAAAGGCCCAGAGGAACACCATCAAAAAAGGCCTCAACAACCAGAGCAACTGGATCGTCACCCTGGAGACGGAGGTGGTGAGATTGATGGCGACTCGGGGGTGCCTAAAGGGGAAGATAGAAGACCAGGAGAACTGGCCGTGGCCAGTCTGAGGATAGTGGGCCTGCTAGAGGGAACCGATGGCATGAACCCTGCAGATTACATGGCCCAGATGCTGGTATAACAGGCATTGGGGCAGACCTGGCCAAGAGCCGGGCGGAGTTTAACAGAGCAAAGGTGGCCCTGTTTAAAAGTGGGGTGAAGTCTGGGAAGCTGTACCCAGCTAAATTAGTTAGCGGCCATGTTGAGTGTCCCCTGGACAAAGGGAAATCCCAGTGCGCAGGAGCCTAGCCTCATGGTGAATACGGTGACCGCGGCCATCTTGGCTGGCCCCCTAACAAAGGGAAACCCTGGAGTGCAGGGGCGTATCTACAAGATAGGTATGGTAGATCCTGCTGCGGGAATTGGGGGGGGGGACAGGGGGACAAAAACTCCCCATCAGAATAGCCACCTGGATCGCCAGGGGACTTATGGCCCAGTGGAAAAATCCAGAGTCTCTGCCCACCTGAAAAGAATAAAGCCGACATAGTCATCCTCCAAGAGGCACACCTGAGGGAGAAGTATCGACTGCGGGTAAGAAAGGGCTGGGTGGGACAGACACATCAATAAAGCACAGGAACAGGCCCTTTGGCCCTCCAAGCCTGTACCAGTCATGATACCAACCATTGCCATAAAGAACAACAGACTCGTCATGGGGGTCTTTAACTGTGTACAGGACCCATGGACAGACAGATCGAACCCCAAATCGGGGAAGACCTCCCATATGGTGAAAGAACTAGGTGGGGTTATGGATCAGGTAGGCAATGGACCTGTGGAGGTTCACACACCCAGGGAAGAAGGAGTTCTCCTTCTTCTCCCAGGTACACAAAGTACACACGCATTGACTTCTTTGTGGTGGGGAAAGTGGTGCTTCCAGGGATAGTAAGAGCGGAATATTCCGTGATTGTAGTCTCCGACCATGCTCCACACTACATGGGCGTGAGGTTGGAGACGGGCCATGCCCAATACCCCCCATGGAGGTTGGAAATGACCCTCCTTGCCGACAAAGGTTTTTGCGGGAAAATAACACAGCCCATACACTGGTATTTACCAACAACCAGAATGGGGAAGTCTCTCCTCCACATTCTGGGAGATGCAGAAGGTTGTGGTTAGGAACAAGATTATTGCTTATAAAGCACGCAGAGACAGACAGGATGGGGTGGCTCGGCAACAACTGGCACCTCCATACTGGAGGTGGACTGGTGATACTCCAAAGCCCCGACCATAGAGCTTCTGGTGGAGAGGAAAAAGCTACAAATAGACTTTGACCTGTTCGCCACTCGGAAGGCAGTGCACCAACTCTGCCATTCACGGGGGACCTTTGACGTACATGGAGACAATGCCAGTCACCTGCTGGCTCACCAGCTGAGAAAGTAGGCAACCACGAGGTAAATAGCCCAGATTAAGGACAACAACAGCAGACTGGTAGCTGAGCCGGAAAAGGTCAACAAAGCATTCAAGGTTTTCTACCAGGGGCTGTACACCTCCGAGCCCCCCAAAGGGGACTTGGGGGTGAAGCAGTTCATCGATGGACTGGACATGCCAGTCATGGGGGAAGAAAGGAAATGGGGGTTGGAAACACCATTAGAACTGGGAGAAGTCATGGAGGGCGGGTAAGGCAGCTGGGACCAGATGGATTCCCGGTGGACTTCTACAAGATATTTGCAGCAGTACTGGCCCTGCACCTGTGGGAGATGTTCACAGACTCACTGGCAAGGGGCACCCTACCCCCAACGCTAACTCAAGCCTCAATCTCGCTGATACCCAAGAAAGACAAAGACCTGACCGAATGCAAGTCCTCAGACCCATCTCTCTGCTCAATGTAGATGTGAAAATACCGCCCAAGATCTTGGCTAGGTGACTGGGAAACTGCATACCAGAAGAGGATCAGATGGGCTTTTTCAAGGGCAGGCAGCTCACATTGAACATCAGATGCCTGCTAAACATGATAATGACCCCATCCGGGGAGAGAACGCCAGAGGTGATCATCTCCTTGAATGCAGAAAAGGCCTTCGACAGAGTTGAGTGGAAGTACCTCCTAGAGGTACTGGAGTGGTTTGGGCTTGGAGCAGGGTTCACCGCATGGGTGAAACGTCTGTAAAGTACTCCCATAGCGAGTGTGTTGCCAAACATACCAGCTCCAAATACTTCCAGCTGCATAGAAGCACAAGGCAGGGATGCCCACTGTCCCCACTTCTATTCACGCTAAGAACAGCAAAAGGTTGGAAGGGGATCCAGAGGGGAACAGAAAGCACAGAGTCTTACTCTCTGCCGATTACCTTCTCCTCTACATCTCAGACCCCCAAGACAGCATGGAAGGGATCATGATGCCCCTGAAATAGTTTTGAACCTTCTTGGGCTACAAACTTAACCTGAGCAAAAGTGAAATCCCAGTGATCCCGCAAAGGAGAGGGGCAGAGCGAGAGGGACTGCTGTTCAAACAAGCCCAAAACAAATTCTGCTACCTGGAGATCCAAATTGGGCGACTGTTAGAGGAGGCGTGTACCCTGCTGGACAAAACGAGGGAAAAATGGGAGGGAGAACTCGGAATAGAAATACGGTGGGGACTCTGAGCGAAGTACTGAACAGGGCAAACTCCACCTCCATATGTGCAAGGTTAAGCCTAATGCAACTAAAGGTGGTACACAGAGTACACCCAACTAGAACCCGAATGAGCAGCTCTTCCCAGAGGTGGAGGGAAGATGCGAACAGTGCCAGGGAGGCCTGACCAACCACACCCACATGTCTGGGCCTGCTGCAGACTTACTGGGTGTTGGACAGTCTTCTTTGAGGCGATGTCGAAGGTTGTGGAGGTGAGGGTGGAACCAAGCCTGAAAGTGGCAGTCTTTGGGTATTGGAGCAGCCAGGACTATTCATGAGGAGGGGGGGCCTATGTCCCAGCCTTTTCCTCCCTAATCGCCCGCCGAAGAATCCTGCTTGGCTGGCGATCAGCAGCACCACCCAAAACTGCAGACTGGCTGTGTGATCTGTTGGAATTTCTCCAACGGGAGAAAATCAAATTCACCATCCGGTGGTCGAAAGAGTGCTTCCACAAGATGTGGAAGCCATTCACCAACTTGTTTCATGACCAGTTTAGAGAGGGGGAGGGTTGGGGGGGCGGGGGGGGTGCACAGATCGTAAAGGAAAAGGAAGGAGGGAAAGGTAATCGGTAATCGGGGCAGGGGAGGGGGGACAAAAGCCCATTTTTTTAAAAAGGCCGCAAGACACAAGGGGCATAGCCGTAGGGGCCAGGCCCAAGGGCAAGTGGAGAACCAGAAGGAGCAGCAATACGTGGGGAAATATACACTACAGCCAACACGAGGCAGGAGAACTGAGGCAGATCGGCCAAATGGGGTCCGCAGCCACGGGGCGGGGTGGGGGTGGCAAAACCTGTAGATGTAAATATTTATAGTGATCCTCATTTGTTTGTGTTTTGTTTTACTTGCTCTTTGGTCTATCTCTCTTTTGTAATTTGGTTGCTTTTGTTTGAAATGACGCATGGTTATGACACTTGTAATTTAACGTACAAACTGAAATGTGTAAAATAAAAATGTGAAACCAATAAAAATATTTATTTTTTAAAAAATGTTTCCATTAAATTGCACCTAATGTTTCTTTCTGAACTGTGCATTACACTAACTTCTGGTTACAATAAAGTTAGCACAAGCCAAAGTGGCTCCAACAATAGAAGAGGCGGTGAATACTCTTATGTTTGTCTATGACACAGTGGACCTGGCATATTCATTCGTTGTTAGCTATGAACTTTACATATGAATAATCATCTTTTCTTTCACTTTTTTTGTTAACCGTATACCAAATTAGTTTGTATTTTTCCCAGCCTAATGATTTATGGATCCATGCAGAATGTGATGTTAAACAGTGCTTATTTTAAATACCATACAAAGACCTGAATTAAACACAGTTTAATTATAGTATCATCATCCAGCCTTAAGGACATTTTATGAAGGTGAATGTTCAGCTATTTGCCAAAAAGCTCAAAGTATAACCAAATTTGTCGAGGTTTCCAGTGGTTACTTCAGGCATCTCAATTTGGGTTGTCACAATAATATAATTTATTCTGTTTAGTGCAAAATAAGCCAATAAATCAATTCATGGTATAAGAGTATGTATAATAAATTATTTGAAAGTTTTTTCAGAACTGAGGGGGAGCTGGAAGTCCCCGATTTTGCCATAGGCTGTGGACCAGGTCCTTTATTTTGTGAATTTGGTATTAATGTTATGCCATACCTTTTTCGCCCTCTAGTGGCTACAACAGATTGAAGGTACTGAGGCTGCACTACACCAGAAGATGATAGACTTGGAGATCGAGATGGTACGAAACATAATTTACGTGAAGTATTGTGTGCTTTTGCCACTTGCTATTGTTTAAATATTCTGCTACCGCTACAATATTTGAGGCTTTTTGAAACACTTGCGGGTGTGTTCCTTTATCCTGCCTCCCCGCAGCTGGAGGTGCTGATGTTTTCTGGTACAGTGGGAGTTCTCCACTATCTTATCCAGGTGAGCATCGTGTGTGAATAGGCCGCTCACCTTGGCAGCCTTGTCTGACCCTGGTTTTACTGCTCAATGCCCTTTGCCCACCCTAAACCCCAACCCCCACCACCACATAGACACTCAGTGTGTGGCTGGATAATGATCAGAGGTGAGAACCCTGGTGTTTGGCCTTTCTCTGTTTCACCGCCAATAACCTGATTTCTGACTGTGATGTGTCCTGGGCAATGCTACTCCCACTGGAGGGGTATTGGTTGCATCTCTGGTGATGGCACCTCCCAGTGTTGGTATCCACAGGCTGTTGAAACCTTGGGTTGGATTTTCCGATTTTGAGACTAAGTGCTGACGTCGGCATGGGAACGGTGGTGTTTTACAACCGAAAAAACGGTGCAAAACGGCCAGCGATCCCCCGTCTGGTGGGGGGTTAGCAGGTACGCAGCATAGAGAACCCGGCTCCAGCTGCGGATATGGCCGGAGAATTGCCGGGTCCGTGGGCGTACATGCGCACTGCGGCGGCCTGCAGCAGCCACGCCGTGCAACATGACGCCGACCGCGCACGGACCCGGCCTGCCAAATATTGACCCCATTTGGCCAGTCTCGGCACCCCGGACCACCCCCCACCTGTGTCTCCAGCCCCCGCCAAAACCACCCACTGCCCATTGATTGGCTACCCCCGACTGTGGCGGCGCTGAACTTAGTCCGCAGCCGCCACACCGAGTTCCCCAAAATAAATACCACAAGCGACCAACGCCGTCGGGAACTCGACCCATTGGGGGAGGGTCTCCGATAATGTCCTGAGGCCTTCCCGACGGCGTGCGGCGTACTCCCAGAGTATGCCGTTTTGGAGGGGGTGGGGCATCACAAAAGCGACATCGCCCCCGTTTTCGGCGCCAATGTGGATTCTCTGGCAGTTCGCTGAACGCGATTTTGGAGTCGGAGACTGGAGAACTCTGCCCCTTGTGTCTGTCTCGTGTAGGCCAGTGAAACAGTTTTACCCCTACTTGCTCCACCACCATTATCTTTGATTGCTTTGCCTCAAAGAAAGAGGCTGCTGTCTTCACAAATTAAAAATGACTCAGGCGAGCAGCGGACCTTTTAAATTTATGTTCCCAGAACACACACAGATTCAATGTGCCCATCATGTTGCTGTGGAATATTTCAGATCCAAGTTTTTGTTTTTCTCGCAGGATATGTTTTGCAAACAAAAAGGTTACTTGGAGGAAGAGTTAGACTACAGGAAGCAGGCCTTGGATCAAGCATACATGGTAAATAATCTCATTATACTTTATCTAATATACAGCATTGCTCTGTATATGGAAATTTCATCCTCTGTAGAGGACTCATTATAATATCTATAGGTGTTTTCAAAATACTAAATGCAGAGGCATCATTAAAACATATTCATTACATTTTATAATAGAGTTTTCATCACCCTTTCTGCAGTGTAGTCATGGGTGGTGCTGCACACGGAGTTGTCATTGCAATTTATACAGGTGTGATGTCTTATACCATGATCAGAATTGTAATTAACGCCATGCAGAAGTGTTATTCTCTGAAACTGTACCATTTGAACTTGAGTAATGAGCTGACCTACAAACCCCAGACTGCAGTTTGCAAGTAAACCATCTTTGGAAAAATATTGTTGAACGATTTACTATGTTTCTTTGAGTACTGTTCCCTCTTGACTCCCTGATACTTGATATTTGTACTTGGTTTTACAGCTTCCCTCCACAGTTTTCCACTAGGAATTTTTCACAGGAGGTGCCAACGAGTGCGGTCGATGATCACATTAATTAATGGTAGCCATCCTGCCTTCCTGCCGTCTTGTTCATACTGAGCAACAATGAATGGCTGACTTTCTTCTCCATTCCTTCTCCTCCCCCCTTGTCAGGCCTATCTCAGCTGCTCTGCCTCAAAGAACTTGCTTCTCACCGGAGAGCAGCCGCTCCTCAGACACCCCACCTTAGCACATGCGCCTTTACTGAACTCGGCCCCGTCAGACACCCCGCCTTAGCAAACGCTTCTCCTTGAGCTAGCCCCCTCCTCCCCGACCCTCAGATGCCCTGCCTTAGAGCGCATGCCTCTCCCCTGAGCCCAGCTCCCCCTTGGGTATTTAAATGTTAATTTGTGAGATGCTCTCCACATGCCTGTTGGTTTTATCGTGAACCGTTTCCCACCAGCATCTCAAAATGACCTTCTTCCTGTCATACAGTGAAGGGGAAGCTGCAGCAGGAAAACTCTGATTAGGGAGAGGAAAACCTAACACATTGTTAATGAAGAATTGACCTAGGGAAGGTTTAATGCCTGCATTTCACAAAATATTCCACGTTTCCTCGAATGATTCATGACATCAACTGAACCCTGTGTGATGATTCCTGGCTGTTGTACACTCAATAACGACGCTAGAGAGTAAAACGGTAAAGAAGGCTATAGTAAGCTAAGAACTAGCCTGGTGCCGAGATGGGTGCTTACTGGGTGCCGCCTGCAAGGCGGCCCCTTGTATACAACTCCCAGGTGGGCGGAGCCGGAGGCGGAGCCCCCAGGGTTCCAAGCCCGGTCTTAAAAGGGACATCACCTTACATGATGATAAGGGTACAGTAATACAATAACCGTTCATCCGCTAAATTGGTTATTATTTTTATTCCAGTGTAACCTGCTATTACTCAACTGAGCAGCAAGTTCTGGGTTACAGATGGCTCTTCAATGTGGGCATAATATGATGCCCATGGTGTGAGTCCCTGTCAATTAAAAATTGAACAAAGTTACTGGACAAAGTCAAGCTTATGGTGTCCAGATGATTAAAGTAGAGCTGTCCTTTTTTTTATTAAATATGAAATATACACATTTGCCCTGTCAGATATACAAGCTGCTGTTTAAAACTGCTTCTTTCTGTTCCTGATTTAAAGAAAACTCCCCTTTCTTCCAGCTGTTGTAGGCCCTTAAGAAGTTGTTACGTTGCCTGATATCACACACCCAAATTGGGAGCAGGATTTATTCCAGGAGCTTAACAGGCACTGATGTTAAGCGAGTTGGTTCAACGTTAACTGCAACTGGATGCAGTGAAACTAGAAACAGGCTTCTGACACAGGAGATGGTCCAACACTGTTTTATTGAACCTGCTGATTGCTGTACATAATCTGCTGTGGGTTGACACTCTATTAATCTAACTGATAACCTCCTACTGGCTTGACCAGACTAACTCTCTACCTCATGGTGATAGTGCTCACTGGCTTGTGCACTCTTACTATCTCAGTAGCTGTGTCCTGTGAGAGAGAGAGAGAGAGAGAGAGTCTTAATGCCCTGTGGGCTTTATAGTGGTGGTGTCCTGTCTGGTGATTGGTTGTTTTGTGTCGTGTGTGTTCATTGGTTATCCTGTGTGTCAATCACTGCCTGTCTGCATCTCATTATATACATGAGTGGATATTATGACATCTCCACTTTTTAAAATAAATTTTGGAACGTGGCGATATATACATGCATGAATGTACAAGTGGTGAATGAATGAACATATGTACATGGGAAGGTGTCTATCGTGCAGATACAGAGCAAACTGAACAAAATTTACAAGATTTAAGTCCATAGATTCAGTCTTTGTGGCGGGCGACAAATTCTTGTCGATCGCCTCAGAGGTGAAGGGGGGGACGCCGGCACTTGGACAAGCGGGATTGTTGCCATATCGGTGGCCTCGTGGACAGGCGGGATCGCTGGCAGATCGGTGGCCACGTGGGGCAAGATGTCCTGAGGCGGCATGATGACATGCGGAGAAGTGCGGCCAGGCAGTGGGCAGGGAACTTTTCATAGCGCCCTCCTGTTGCGCCGTAGAATGGAGCCATCAGCCATTTGAACAATGAAAGACCTGAGGGCAGCCTGTCTGATGACAACAGCTGGGGCTGACCAGCCTCCCTCAGGCAACTGGACGCGAACAACATCTTCTGGAGCCAGCGCAGGCAGATCCGTGGCATGAGCATCATACGTGATCTTCTGCTGGTCCCTGGATCGCTGCACTTTCTGCAGCACCGTGAGGTGGTCAAGGTCTGGAACATGGATGGCTGGAACAGTCGTCCTCAGGTTGCGGTTCGTGAGCAGCTGCGCCGGAGACAAACCAGTCGACAGAGGGGTTGCCCTGTATGCCAACAGCGCCAGGTTGAAATCCGAGGCTGAGCCTGCAGCCTTGCACAGCAACCGCTTGACAATATGGACCCCTTTTTCGGCCTTCCCGTTTGATTGCGGGTAATGGGGACTGGATGTGATATGCCTGAAGTGGTAGCATCATGCAAAGTCGGACCACTCTTGGCTGTAGAAACATGGGCCGTTGTCACTCATTACTGTGAGTGGTATCCCGTGCCTGGCAAACGTCTCATTGCAGGCTTTGATGACTGACGTGGACGTGAGGTCCGACAGTTTCACCACTTCCGGGTAGCTGGAGAAGTAGTCGACCAAGAGCACGTAATCACGCCCATTTGCGAGAAAGAGGTCTATCCCCACCTTGGACCACGGAGAAGTCACGATCTCGTGCTGTTGCAGTGTTTCCTTGGGCTGAGCTGGTTGAAATTTCTGGCATGCTGTGCAGTTGAGGACCGTGTTGGCAATGTCCTGGCTGATGCCAGGCCAGTAGACTGCCTGCCAAGCTCTGCGTCACCATTTTTCGACCCCAAGGTGATCCTCGTGGATCTGTCTGAGCACCATGGCTTGCATGCTTTGGGGAATGATGATTCCATCTAGTTTAAGAAGGATCCCCTCAACAACCGTTAACTCGTCCTTAACGTTGAAGAACTGGGAGCACTGACCCTTTTGCCAGCCATGGGCGAGGTGTTGCATCACGCACTGCAGTGGAGGATCTTTGGCAGTTTCTTCGTGTATTTGGACAACTCGTTCATCAGTGGCTGGGAGGTTGCTGGCACACAACTGCACCTATGTCTCAATGTGGCAAATGAAGTTGCCCTGTTCACACGGCATGGTGAAGAATCGGGATAGGGCATCCGCGATGATCAGCTCCTTACCCGGTGTGTAGACTAGTTCAAAGTCATATCGGCGGAGACGAAGAAGAATTCGCTGCAGCCGAGGTGTCATGTCATTTAAATCCTTCTGGATTATGTGGACTAAAGGCCTGTGGTCTGTTTCCACCGTGTACTTTGGCAGACTGTATACGTAGTCATGAAACTTGACTATTCCTGTCAAGCACTCCTTTTCGATCTGGGCATACTGTTGTTCGGTCAGAGTCATGGCCCTGGATGCGTGTGCCACTGGAGCCCAGGACGAGGAGTCGTCTCGCTGGAGGAGCACTGCCCCAATGCCGTCCTGGCTTTCGTCTGTGGATATCTTGGTATCCTTGGTTGGGTCAAAGAACGCCAGTACTGGGGCTGTGGTGAGCTTCACCTTCAGCTCAAGCCACTCCGCTTGATGTGCGGGAAGCCACTGAAACACTGTCGACTTTTTAACGAGATGCCGGAGGGCCGTGGTGTGGGATGCCATGTTGGGAATGAATTTTCCGAGAAAATTTACCATCCCAAGGAAACGGAGGACCGCCTTTTTGTCCTCTGAGGTCTTCATGGCATTGATTGCCAGCACCTTGTCAGCGTCAGGTTGCACACCCTGCTGTGAAATGTGGTCCCAGAAACTTGATAGCGGACCGACCAAATGAGCATTTGGCCCTGTTGAGCTGGAGGCCATTTTCATGAATCCTCTGGAAAACCTGTTTGAGGCGAGCGATGTGATCCTCTGGCATCGTGGACCAGATGATCACGTCATCCACATAGACTCTCACCCCCTCGATGCCCTCCATCATTTACTCCATTATGCGGTGAAATACTTCGGAAGCTGAGATGATACCAAAAGGCATGCGGTTGTAGCAATACCTGCCGAATGGAGTGTTAAAAGTGCACAGCTTCCGACTGGACACGTCCAGCTGTATCTGCCAGAAACCGCGGGAGGCGTCCAGCTTGGTAAAGAATTTGGCATGAGCCATCTCACAGATTAATTCTTCACGCTTGGGGATCGGGTAGTGCTCTCGCATTATGTTGCAATTCAGGTCTTTGGGATCAATGCAAATGCGGAGTTCACCAGAGGGTTTCTTGACGCAGACCATGGAGCTGACCCAGTCTGTTGGTTCTGTCACCTTTGAAATGATGCGTCTTGGAGCTCTTGTAGTTGCGTTTTCAGACGATCCTTGAAGGGAGATGGCACCCGGCGTGGTGCATGGATGACTGGGGTGGCATTCGGCTTGAGCAATATCTTGTAGCGATATGGGAGTGTGCCCATCCATTCAAACACATTGTGGTATTGCGTGAGAATGTCGTCAATCTCAGCCTGGAGATTCGCATTGGGCGAGGCAGTCGAGTGTCGGTGTCGAGGACATGGCATGGACTCGCTGGACGAGATTTAGGAGTTTGCATGCGCGAGCACCGAGCAGGGATGCCTTGTCAGGCCGGACGATCTCGAATCTTAACGTCGCCTTGATTGCCTTGTGAGATACACCTAGCTGACAAGACCCACTGGCAGCTATGGCATTACCATTGTAGTCAAGGAGCTGGCAGGCTGGTGGAAGAATGCTAGGTTGGTCTCGGAAGGTCCGACTGTGATATGAGGTTTGCAGACGCGCCAGTGTCCAATTTAAATCGGATGCGAGACTGGTTGACCGTGACGACAGCACACTACTCGTCGTCAGGATCCACACTCAGGATTGAAATGCGGTTTGCAGGCGCGGTGGAGACCAGCTCGCGTGTGGTGATGATGCCCACCTGATATAGAGACTCGAGGCAGTCAGCATCGAGGTCCGTTGGGCTGTCGGGATCAGAATCCTGCATGCCTTGTTGTACGCAGCGGACACGACTGCACTGCAGCTGGGATCGCTGGCTGTTGCTCGGTAAAGCGGACCTGCGCGTAATGCCCAGGCTTTCCACACTGTAGACATTGCCTTGCTTTGGCTGGACATTGCCGCTTTAAATGGGCGGAGCCACAATTTGGACACGTCATGACACTGACGTCAGCGCGTTCTGGGCGCCATCGCGCATGCGCAGTGCGGTCGGCCGACGTTCGTACATACGCATTAGGGTCATCGTCCACCCGGTCGTGGCGTGCATGCCGCCCTGATGCGAGAGTAACGATTTCTGGCATGCTCATGGACAACACACGTTTCGATTGCGATGGAGAGGTTCAACTGTTTGATTTTGAGGAGCTTCTCCCACAGGGAGTCGGACTGGACCCCAAAAACGATCTGATCCCAGATCATGGAATCAGCTGTCGAGTCATAATTACATGACTGCGCTAGGATGCGGAGATGGGTCAAGAAGGACTGAAAAGATTCATCCTTACCCTGAAGCCTCTGTTGGAAGATGTACCGTTCAAAGCTCCCATTGACCTCAATTTCGCAGTGGCTGTCGAATTTCAGCAGAACTGTCTTGAACTTCGTCTTGTCTTCGTCATCGGCAAACGTAAGCGAGTTATAGATGTCGATGGCTTGATCCCCCACAGTCGACAGGAACAGCGCGATCTTTCTGGCATCCGATGCTGCCTCGAGATCGGAGGCCTCGATATACAAGAGGAACTTCTGTTTGAAGACTTTCCAGTTGGCGCCGAGGTTGCCGAAGATCCGGAGTTGCAAAGGAGGCTGGATCTTTTCCATGCCGCTGGATGGCTGCTTCCTGGTCGTTGCAGATTCACTCGAGGTAGGTTCGTTAGAATTAATAGATTGATCCCATGATGAATCACCCAAGCATCTGACATGCACAGCTCAACCATTGCCTGGCTGTGCTAATTAATGACTAAACTGATTAGAGCAGTGAGCTGGATAATGGCTTTCACCTCAGGGAATCTGCATTCCTTCCGTATCAATCATCTGAATTCTGATGAACGGTCATCTACCTGAAATGTAGGGGTCAAATGGAGGGTCCTGACCCCTGTAATGTGTCACGAGCAGTCACCCAACAGTGCTTTTCCCTGAAGTGACCAACTGGTGACTAGAGAGCATAAGTGCCCTGCAGTTTAGGATAGAAAGTAGATTCTGGAAGCTCAAGGGACAGTAAGAGTTGCTCCAGCATGGAGGGAGCTGTAGTCTGCATTACGGGCAAAGGAGAGAGAGCGGGCGCCTCCACTTTTGAATTTAAAAATGACCATAGCTCTGGCCAGATAGGTGGAGCGGGCCTCAAAGCTCATAAGACTATAAGACAAAGGAGTAGAATTAGGCCATTCGGCCTGTCTAGTCTGCTCCGGCATTCAATCATGGCTGCTATGTTTCTCATTCCCATTCTCCTGCCTTCTCCTCATAACCCCAATCCCCATATTAATCAAGTATCTATCTATCTGTGTCTTAAAGACTCTCAGTGAATTGGCCTCCACAGCCTTCTGTGGCAAAGAGTTCCACAGATTCACCACCCTCTGGCTGAAGAAATTCCTCATCTCTGTTTTAAAGGATTGTCCCTTCAGTCTGAGGCTGTGCCCTCAGGTTCTAGTTTCCTCTACTAGTGGAATCATTCTTTCCACGTCCACTCTACCTTGGCCTTTCGGCATTTTGTAAGTTTCAATAAGATCCCCCCCCTCATCCTTCCGAAACCCATCATGTACGTAGCGAGAGGCCTCAACCTGTCCCCATGTGGAACTGTGACCTCCCCAGTCTGCCACTGGGAAGTGAAATCCAGGGAGCTAGCCTCTGATAATTGATATTTTGCTCAGGTTAATTGGTGACCCCATGCATGCCGATACTCTTCCATCTCCAATCCCATCTCTGGGAAAATGGGTCAAGGGGCAGGATGATACTGGTGCAGTGGCCGGCTGCACCAAGTTACTTTCACTCTTTCACTCTGACTTCCATTCTCTGCCCCACATCAAGTGAAGATTATACCTGTTTATAAGTTTTGCGTCCATAAGCATTGACTGACCTGCTAAGTATTTTCCAATGTTCGCTGTTTCGGTTTCAGATTTTGCAGCATCTGCAGCATTTTACTTTCCTGTTTCCCGTGTTTCAGGGAGTTCCTGACATATGCAGCCCAATAATGCCCTTGGCATCATCCCTCACTTGTGCCGAGTGACCAAATCCCAGCCGAGGTGATGCCATTGACTCGATGGGTCAAATGGCCTCGTTTTGCACTATAGGGATTCTATGTGTAAATGTGTTGACCGGGATTCTCCGACCCAGCGCCCCCCCCCCCCCACCCCGACGCCGGTACTCCGGCGCCGATTCTCGGGAGCCTGTGGGATCGCCGCCGCGCCCGTCGGGGGCCGTTACAAGCAGTCTCCAGGCGATTCTCCGGGCCGAGTACCCGCCGAGTTCGGCCGAGTCCCACCGGCGTGGGTTACTCTGGTCTCACCCGGCGGGACCTGGATGTTCTGCCTTCCACTTTACCTAGAAGGTACAATATTGAATGGCTGCTACAAAAAGCTCCTTTCAACATTGGGTCAGGGCAAAATAGGGCTCAACCAATATAGCCCTCTTGAGAAAGTGTCCCAACGACACTCTGCTTCTAGGCTTGTACATGAAGCGCAGTCAGCTCAGTGAGATACCATAAAATTATCATTGGCGATACTGAAGGAGGGAAATATTGGAAACAAGACACGAGGGTGGACTCATGTTGAGGTGTCAGGGGCGGGATTCTGTGATTCAGAGGCTAAGTGTTGACGCCGTGGGGAACACCGTCGCGTTTCTCAACGGCGTCAACACGGCCTCAAGATCAGCAATTCTGGGCTCTACAGGGGGCCAGCATGGCACTGGAGCGGTTCACGCCGCTCCAGCTGCTGATCCCGGCATCAACTGGGCGCCGCAGGATCTGCGCATGCGCAGTGGCACTAGCGCCAACGTGTGCATGCACAGTGGCTTCCTTCAACGCGCTGCCCCAATGCAACTTGGCGCAGGCCTACAGGGGCCGGCATGGAAGAAAGGAGGCCCCCAGCCGGAGAAGCCGGCCCGCCGATCAGTGGGCCTCGATCGCAGGCCAGGCCACATCGGAGCCTCCCCACCATGTCGGACGCCCTGCCCCCCCCGCTCCCCCACTCCCCCCACACGCCGTGTTCTCGCTGGCTGAGAGCAGGCGTGGATGGCACCGGCGGGACTCGGCTTTTTTACGACGGCCGCTTAGCCCATCCCGGGCCGAGAATCGGCGGACTGGCCCCCAACCGGCGCCGCGCCAAACACGCCAGTGTCAATGGCGCCAATTCGCCACTCGCGGAGAATCGCGTCCCGGCGTTGGGGCAGCGTGGCGTGATTCACGCCGGTCGCGGGCTGAGCGAATCCAGCCCCAGGAGTCTCATCTGCTCAGAGAGCTGCTGAGAGACCTACGCTGCCTCTTTTTGCGACGGCCCACTGAACCGCAAGCCAATCGGGCCATGGTGAGGCCACGTTTGGGCCTTCCTCAGAACCAAGCAGAAATCTTGCCTAAGAAGATCAATTAGTGGTCAGCAAAAGTTGTACTCAACAATGCCACTGGGGAGGCTGGGGCTGCTACCGGAAGGACAGGCACCGCTGACTGACCCAGGCCACAGGTACATAATGAGGGGGGGGGGGGGGAATGGTTGTGCAGGGTTGGATTGTGGGGTGCTGGGTGCAAGGGCAAGGGGAGGGGGGGCTCTCAGCAGGACCCCCCTTCCTGATACCAAAAGAGAAAATGCTGTAAAATCTCAGAAGGTCTGCAGCATCTGTAAAGAGAGAAAAGAACTAACATTTCGAGTCCAGGCGACCCTTTGTGCCCCCTTCCTGATGTTGAGTCCATTGATCAGGCCTTTCATCAAGGGACCCCTACCCCCTGCTACAACAGAGGTGACGAGCACCTCTGACTTGATTGACTCCATGAACTCGGTGTGCCAAATGGCCCTCTTCTGCACTGTAGGGATTCTATGAAGCAGCCCGCACAGGTTTACTTATTGTGCTCGCTGCATGAAGACAGGCCCACCCGCAATGGGCCTTAATTGGCCACTTATGGATATCAGTGGGCAGTTGGGCAAAGTTCCAGTACATCATCGTCCTGCCAAATTACATGCCCTTCCTGCCTCCAAATTCGCCACCAGCGAGAGCAGACGATTCAAGTGTACATTTGATACACAAGTCCGCTTCATGCAAGAAATTCAGTGTCGACCCTTCAACTTTCAGTCTTCTCACAGGTCATTCCCCTTTTCTTTGACAGCTCTATATTGTAAACTTGTTCTTTCAGCATATCCAGGAGCTGGAGGCGACACTGTACAATGCATTACAGCAAGACACCGTCATAAAGCTTGGTGAATCGCTGACCGAAAAGCAGAAGGATGACTTGCGAACGGCTGTAGAGAAATTGAGACGTCAGATGCTGAGGAAGAGCAGGGAGTACGACTGCCAAATCCTGCAGGAGAGAATGGAACTCCTCCAACAAGCACATCAGGTAAGGTTCAAATTAAATAGCATGTTTACAAAAATTCCACTAGTTTAGGTAGCAGATCTATTGATGTGGAGAGGAAGGAGTGGGTCAGAATTTTGGAGGACAGTGAATCCATTGCTATTACACCATATTTAAGTCCTTCCATAAGTTCCACCAGAGATGAGAGAGGATAAGATGGAGCCAATGACTTGGGCCTAGATCGATCGAGGCCCAAATTGTTGGCTCCATTAGGGGTAGCAAAGGCATTGTTAACTTTTATGAATAACTGGGAGGGGTGGGGGGCGGATCTATGGCTGTCTTTACACCCAAGTGATAAGAAATTTTATTTTCTCCCCATGTCCATCAGATTTACTCCAGGATGTACTTTTGTATGGTGGGTGGGTGCTTTCTCCCCTGGGTCAGGAAGGCGGGGTCTTGGCTAATGTAATTTCAGACTATGCGCCACACTTTGTGGACTTGGTTCTGGAGTCAGGTCCCTCTCAGCGCCCACTGTGGAGGTTGAATGCAGCACTATTAGCAGATGAAGGATCTTGTGGGCGTATGCCTTCTGTCATTGAGAAATATGTCAGGTTCAATAAGAACGAGTCTCTCACCTTCTTACTATGGGAAGCCTTTAAGGTTGTTATTAATCTATAAGGCACATATGGACAGGACTGTGAGGATGTTGTGGCAGAGGCTGATGGACTCTATCCTTGGGGTGGACCACCGGTACTCGTTTGCTCGAGGGCGATATTCAATGAATGTGGGGAGAGGGTCAATAACATTTTAGCTCATCAGCTGAAGTGGCAGGGGGCTTCTGGGAGATCATGCTGATTAGGGATTTGAGTGACAGTTTAGCTTCCACCCCAGGCAAAGTCAACACGGATTTCTGGACATTCCACAAGAATTTTTATAGGTCAGTGTCCCCAGAGGAGAATTCGGATATGGCCAAATTTTTAGATGGGTTGGCCTTCCCATTGCTGGAGACTGAGGGTGGAGTTGGAGGCCCCTTAAGTCCTGAGGAGATACTGAAAAGTATTGGATCAATGCAAATTGGTAAAGCCCCCGGTCCTGATGGGTTCCCGATCTAGTTCTACATGACGTTTGTGCGTCAGTTGACTCCATTAATATTGGACATGTTCAATGACTCTTTGTTCCGGGGTTTATTGCCCACCACACTTACACAGAATTCTATCTCTCTTTTCCTGAAGCAAGAGAAGGACCCCATGGATTGGGTCATATCTACCCATATCGCTTTTGAATGCAACGCCAAATTGTTAGCCAAGGTGTTGGCAATGCGATTAGAGTCTTGACTCCCGGAGACGATTGCGAAAGTCCAGGCAGGCTTTGTCAAGGGTCGGAAATTGTCGGCCAATATACGATGGTTGTTCTGTCCCCCTCTCCTGTGTCCAAGCAGGAGGTGATTGTGTCCATGGACACCGAGAAAGCATTTGAAAGAGTGGAGTGGGGATATCTTTGGGGTCCTTGGGAGGTTCGGTCTGGGGCAGAAGTTCATTTTGTTGGTTTGACTTTTGAATAAGGCCCCATGGCTAGTGTCTGCACTAATGTCTTGAGCTCAGGGTATTTTCTGTTGAACAGGGTACAAGATAGGGGTGTCCATTTTCTCCGCTTTTGTTTACCTTAGCCATTGAACCATTAGGCATAGCATTGAGATCTTCCGATAGATCGAGGAAGATAAGGCGAGAAGAGAGGAAACATAGGGGGCGGGATTGTCTGATCCCGTCCCGACGCCGGCTGCCGTATTCTCTGGCGCCACGCCAGTCGGGGACCGTTGGCTGCAGCCCCGCCCCCCCCGGCAATTCTCCGGGCCCCGATGGGCCGAGCGGCCGGCCGTTTTTGGCCACTCCCGCCGGCGTGAATCACTCACCTCTGCCACCGGCGGGACCTGGCAGGTAAGTCGGCGGGAGTGGTCCTTGCGGGGGGGGGGGGGGTCCAACCCAGGGGGACCTCCACGGTGGCCTGGCCCGTGCTCTGCGGGCGGGGCACTTATTCCTTCCGCGCCGGCCATGGCGGAGAAGAGATACCCCCCCCCACGCATGTGCCAAACTACGCCAGCCAGTCTACGCATGCGTGGGACCATGCCGCCGGTTCCACGCAGGCACGAGATCACACCGGCCCATGCGCAAACTCGCGGCGTCCCTTCGGCGCCGGCTGGAGCGCCGCCAACCCCTCTGGCGTCCACCTAGCCCCCGAAAGTGTGGAGAATTCTGCACTTTTGGGGGCTGTTGACGCCGAGTGGTTGGCGACGGTTCTCCCGCCGGTGTGGGGACTTAGTCCCCAGAAGGGAGAATTCTGGCCAGGGTGTCTTTATAAGCAGACGATCTATTCCTTTATATTACAGATCCAGTCTCCACTATGGGTGAAATAATGAAGCTACTCAGGAGCTTTGTGTCCTTTTCTGGGTGTAGGTTGAATCTGGACAAGTGCAAATACTTTCCGGTCAATCCCCCAAGGGAGGGGAGCCAAACTGGGGGTGTTACCTTTTCATCCTGCCAGATCTATCTTTCATTATCTGGGTATCCGGTTGGCTCTTGATTGGGACTCACTTCATAAATTGAACTATGCTAGTCTGGTGAGGAGGGGTAAGTCTGACTTGCAAAGGTGGGATAACTTCTCCCTGTCCTTGGTGGGCAGGGTCCAGACTATTAAAATGAATGTCTTCCCAAGGTTTTTATTTATTTTTCAATGTTACCACATTTTTCTTCGTATGTGCTTTTTTGGGGGGTTAATAAGTTGGAGTTCTACTTTGTTCGGGCGGGCAAATCCCCAAAGACCCGTAGAACATTTCTCCAGATGAATAGACAGTTGGTGGTTTTAGAGTTACCCAAACGCTATTCTATTATTGGGCAGCCAATGTTGAGAAGGTGTTAGGATGGGTTAGGGATCTGACTTCCATATGGGGACAGATGGACATGAGTTCTTGCAGGTGTTCTAGCTTGGTTGCATTGGTAACCTCCTCACTTCCATTGTGCCCTGCGAGGTTTTCTTCAAACCCAGTGATGAAGGAACCCTGAGGATATGGAAGCAATTTGGACATTATTTTAAGCTTAGCTCCATATCATTGTTGGCCCCTATCTGTGGTAACCATCTTTTTGTGCTGTTGAATTTAAACTCGATGTTTAGGTCATGGGAGGGGAAGAATCTCAAGAGGTTGGGCACTTGTTCATGGAGGGGTGTTTTGCCAGCTTTGAGGAGCTATTGATAAAGTTTCAACTCTCTGCGGTGAACTCATTCCGACACGTCCAGATTCATAACTTTTTGCAAAAGACTTTTCCTAATTTTGCTTGTCACCACCATCGTCCCTGTTGAGGAGGATTCTGTCTTTAGCTGGTTCAGGTGGGCAGTATTTTTGATATCTATGGCCAAATCTTGTCAGCTGTGTCAGCCCCAGTGGGATAGGGTGAGGGCAAAGTGGGAAGGGGATATGGGACCTATTTTGGACGAGGAGGTTTGGAGTGAGGCCCTTGGCAGGGTAAACTCCACGGCCTCCTGTGCGCTGCTCAGCCTAATTTAGTTTAAGGTTATGCATGGGCCTCAGCTGTCTAAGGCCAGGATAAGTGGTTTAATTTTGGGGGCTGGAAGACAAGTGCGAGCAGTGTTCCCGGGGGCTGGCTAATCGTACTCATATGTTCTGGTCTTGTCCCACGTTGTTAAACTTTTGGGTCTCCTTCTTCAACACCATGTCAGTAATTCCTAACATCAAACTGGAGCCTTGTCCTTTGGTGGCCACTTTCGGGGTGTCGGACTCACCGGTGCTGCAGATGGGATGGAGGCAGATATTCTCGCCTTTGCCTCGTTAATAGCCCGGAGGTGAGTTCTGCTTGGGTGGAGGTCTCCTACTCTGCTCAGTCCGATTGGGTGACCTCACGGAACATTTGCATTTGAAGACTGTCTAATACCATCAGAGGTCAGTTGAGGTGTTCTATCTGAGATGGCAGCCATTCATTTCCTTTTTTAAGGAGTTAGTCACCATCAGTTGTTTGCGGGGGTGGAGGGGGGTTAGTTTTTTTTCCTTACGATTGGGAGAGCGCATTTTTTTGTTGTTGGATGTGATCCATACTGTTTGTTGTGCTTCTTTTATATTGTAACTCGTAACATCCATTTTTAAAATGGTTATATTGTTTAAAATGAAAATTTTTCAATAAAAATATTTAAAAATAAAGAAATCAGCAGCATTTTGAACCTTTTCATCCAGAAGCTGGACAGTAGATCTCTTTATGAAGTCTTTCAGCTGTCATTGTACTTTTTTCTGTCTCCGAGAAGGGGATCCAATTGAACTTGAAAATTACAGAGAGTATCTTGCTGATTTCTGATGCTATTAAAATGGTTTCTCGCATTGTCATGCCGCAAGTGTTGGTCTATCGGAAGCTGATGGAGAAATTTGAAAATAAATGCTGGGTTTGAGATTGGACCCCTATGGAAAGGGACAGGTTGTGGCTTTACCTGTGATTGCAGCACCAGGAAGCTCAGGGGAACCCAAGCACAGTGTTATTATTGATTTTTCATCTGTCTTTCATCCTTCATTAAGAAATAGACGGCAAGATCTTGAATTTTATCTTGATTGTGCCCTCCAGTTCCGAAGTGCTTGTAAGAGTAAATAGAGAGTCTCGAAAGACCAATCTGAGGCAAGCCTAACAAACTTCTCCTATCTGGCTTGATGCCTTACATAATGAGATGTTGGATGGTTTTGTCTATTCTGCACATCCTTATGAGGGAGGAGTCTGAATTAGTCCTGAGGTAAAATGGTGAGGAGTTGTCACTGTCGTTGCTTTTCTAGGCTGGCAGCTCTTTGTCCTTTCAACAGTCTCTCCTGGTTTTCTAAGTCAGAACAAGACTATTGCCTTTTGTAACTCTTTATTTCAAAGATCATCCGATTTGTTTGTGTTTTGTTCAAAATGTGGGGTGTCATTCTCCGACCCCCTGCCGGGTTGGAGAATCGCCGGGGGCTGCCGTGAATCCCGCCCCCGCCGGTTGCCAAAGTCTCCGGTACCGGATATTCGGCAGGGGCGGGAATTGGGCTGCGCCGGTTGGCGGGCCCCCCCCGCTCGATTCTCCGGCCCGGATGGGCCGAAGTACCGCCGATAAATTGCCTGTCCCGTCGGCGTGGATTAAACCACCTTTTGAACGGCGGGACAAGGCGGCGTGGGCGGGCTCCGGGGTCCTGGGGGGGGCGCGGGGCGATCTGGCCCCGGGGTGCCCCCACGGTGGCCTCGCCCGCGATCGGGGCCCAGCGATCCACGGGCGGGCCTGTGCCGTGGGGGCACTCTTTCCCTTCCGCCTCCGCCACGGTCTCCACCATGGCGGAGGCGGAAGAGACTCCCTCCACTGCGCATGCGTGGGAAACTGTCAGCGGCCGCTGACGCTCCCGCGCATGCGCCGCCTGGGGATGTCATTTCCGCGCCAGCTGGCGGGGCAACAAAGGCCGTTTCCGCCAGCTGGCGGGGCGGAAATTCCTCCGGCGTCGACCTAGCCCCTCAATGTTGGGGCTCGGCCCCCAAAGATGCGGAGCATTCCGCACCTTTGGGGCGGCGCGATGCTCGTCTGATTGGCGCCGTTTTGGGCGCCAGTCGGCGGACATCGCGCCGTTTCCGGAGAATTTCGCCCCACGTGGTGTCTGGAATATTATCCCAAAGTTTTTCGGACACAGGAAATCAAAATGAATTGCTTTCTTCAATGAAGCAGGATTTAAGGTCAGAGAAAATTGGATCTAGATTGAAAGAGAATGTCAAAGCTGAAATCCAGAGAGTAAGGCAGAAGATAGGACAGGGTGGAGAGGAGAAAGGGGAAGAGGAGTCTTCATTTCACAGGAATAGAGTTTGGGACTTTAATAATTTGTGCAAATGTGTCATTTTAATAATGGTTAAATGATTTTAGAAATCTGTATGAGTGTGAGAATGTTATCACCACTCAACTCTGAAAGCAAATTGCCTCAACACCACAAACCTCTTTTCAATCACCTCTTGATAAGGAGTGATTTAGGTTCCCAGAGCAGCCATCACTGAGACTGCTGGTTGTCCTGAGAGAAAGATCTGTGGCTTGTACCAAAGCCTTCCACTGCACCAGAGGGAAGTGCGATGTCACAGGAGATTCAGAGGACTGGAATCCAGGGCAAGCTACACTCTCGCTTCACCGCTGTCAACCTGGACCTAATGCTGGAGACCATGATCGAGAGGAGGAATTATGTCCTTTCATAGAGGATGTCAGGAGGAGCATAGCTTGTTGCTAAGTAGGAGTGCCTATCTGTTCAGCATCATCTCCCTCCAACTTCAATTATTCCTCCTGTCTCATCTCCTGCTCCTTCTCCAATGAGCTTCCTCCTTCTAGGACCATCATCTAGGTCCATAACCCTCTGGAGGGAATGTTACAGAGAATGCAACATGCCACCACAATGATTGAGACTCTTTCAGGAGGATATTGGAGTGCACTACCCAACTGCTCCAGGCACCAGAATTACACCTTCAGAAGCCTGGTGGCCTGCTCAATGGCTGTCTTACTGAGTCAGTGGCATTGGTTGTATTGCCTTTGAACCTCGTTTGGAACTCCTGTAGAAAGGGGGAGTAGCCATCTCTTCAAGCGATGTCTCTTGATCCCCACAATCCCTATACACATATTTTGGAGTTCGGAGTTGTGTTAGTGCGGACCCTTTAAGGGGCGAGCCCTTGAAATCCATGTGATTGGCTTCGGACCTATCACATGGGAGCATGTGAATGCCGACCAATGGGGAGAAAACGCTGGGCCCTGAGAGCAGGAGCCTGGCTAGTGTGGACCTCGCAGCCAGAGATTATGACCTAAATATTGTTGCTCTGTGCCTGTATGTAGTTGCCTTTGCCTATTGTTAATTAAACCCTTTGTTGAATAATGGAAGTCTCCAGTGTATTGTCTCAACCCACCACATTGACAACGAGTGTAAACCGGATCGATCACTCTCCTCAGCACTTCAGTATTCGAGGAGGGAAGGAAGAAGCCTCCAGAACAAATTAAAAATCAGGATGCATCGACAGTAGCATTAAAACAGTGAGTGTAAATGCCAATGATAGGGAAGTTAGATCCGTTCGACCAGGGGGCTGAAGGCTGGAGTTAGCACATCAAACAGCTGTGCTACGTTTTGACAGTGAATAAAATAACAGGGGAGGAGAAACAAAATGTTATCCTGTTGAAGATTTGTGCTTCCCTCGCTGGGGGCAGTGCAACTACTGAAGACCACCAGTAATGAACAAGGGGGTTTACTAACAATAGGCAAAGAGAACTATTTACATTCACAGAGCAACAATATTTAGGTCGTATCTTTCGAAAATCTTGGTCTATGCTTCCTTTATTCGGCCCAACTCATTCTGCAACGCATCCTTGCATCTACATAAGACGTCCTGGAAAACACTGCTTGAAATTTTGAAGATCTCCAGCCACTTTAACTTAATTAGCTGCAGCCAGTCCCATCCCATTAGGCTTGGTCCATGTCCCTCCAAGGCAGCTGGATTTTTTTGTTCCTTGGAAGACACTGACATACTGGTGATCCCCAAATATTCAGGGTTTCCTCGTGTAGGTCGGGAACCTGGTCGTTGTGTTGCTCAAATTCAAGGACTGAACCGCTTCTCCAATATAGCCGAATATCCACACCCCTGACCAACACCTCAGTATCGACCTCCATCTTCAAAGGTCTTCCATTCACCTGCGTGACTATCCTGATCGGGGCTGTTTCATTCGCTTGGACAGCTTTTAATCGGTAAATGTCATGGGCGAAATTCTCCCCCCCCCCCCCCACGCCGGGTGGGAGAATTGCCGGGGTGCCGCGCGTGTCCCGCCACGCCGCCCTGACACCCGCACGCGATTCTCCCACCCCCCCCAAACCGGCGCAGCGAGAATCATGGCTGGCCGCTCGGAGAATCGCCGCTCGCCGTTTGCAACGGACAGGCGGCGATTCTCCGGCCCATATGGGCCGAGCGGCCTGCCCAACACGACGGGTTCCTGCTGGCGCCGTCCACACCTGGTTGCTGCCGGCGGGAACAGCGCGGGAATGCTGGGGGGGCTGCCTGTGTGGGGGGGAGGGGGGTTCCTGCACCGGGGGGGGCCCTCAAATGCAGTCTGGCCCGCGATCGTTGCCCACCGATTGGCGGGCCAGCCTCCCTGAAGGAGGACCTCCTTTCCTCCGCCCCCCGCAAGATCCATCCGACATCTTCTTGCGGTGAGGACGGCAACCGCACATGCGCGAGTTGGTGCCGATGAACCAGCGCATGAGCAGGTGACGTCATTTACACGACGCCGGCCGTGTCATTTACGTGGCGCCGCTTTTACGTGGCTCCAAGGCCCGGCGCGCGCAAATGATGCAACGCCGCTCCTAGCCCCCCGGGGGCGGGAGAATAGGGGGCTGGGAGCGGGATCCGATGCAGGAGTGAAACACTGCGGTTTTCACTCCGGCATCGGCACTTAGACTCCCGATAGGAGAATTGCGCACAATGTTCCTCATCAGAATTCCTCTCCACTTGGTTCATAGGCACTTGGGGCGGGATTCTCCACTCCCACGCCGAAGTGGCCGCACCGTCGTGAACGCCGTCGAGGTTCATGACGGCGCGGAACGGCCCCGGTCCCGACCGATTCAGGCCCTGACAATGGGCCAGGATCGGGGCCGCGTTATCTACACGCGCCAGGCCTTGTCGCCCGCGTAAAAGCGGCGCCGCATAGATGACGAGGCCGGCGCCGCACAACGGGCGTCATCCGCGCATGCGCGGGTTGGCCGGCGCCCATCCGCGCATGCGTGGTTGTCGTCCTCTCTAAATCCGCCCCGCAAGAAGATGGGGGAACGGATCTTGCGGGGCTGCAGAAGGAAGGAGGTCCTCCTTCAGAGAGGACGGCCCGACGATCGGTGGGCACCGATCGCGGGCCACCCCACATTCCAGGTGAAGCCCGGTGCAGGATCCCCCCTCGCCCCCCCCACAGGCCGCCCCCCCCAGCGTTCACGCACTGCTCACGACTGCAGCGACCAGGTGTGGACGGCGCCGGGGGGAACCTGCCGTTTTGGCCTGGCCGCTTGGCCCATCCGGGCCTGAGAATAGCGGGGGTGCCGGAGAATCGCCATTTTGGGTGTCTCCGGCGATTCTGCGGCCCGCGAAACTCGACTGGGCCGTTCCCGCCGCTTGGGAGAATCGCAGAAGGGTGTCCCCGGAAATTTTGGCGACCCAGGCGATTCTCCCAACCGGCGCGGGAGTGGAGAATCGCCACTTGGCAGCAGTCTGCTGCTGCTACTGTGATTTTCAATTGGCCGTTCTGCCTAGCATGGCAACATGTCTAGTTATGGCCCTTTTGATTTCAGCGAAAACAGACCAACCCACAACAATGACATGTTTCCTCGGGGTAGTCCTCCCCGCCCCCCACATCGGTAGCAATCCTCATCTCTCTTGAGCTGATGATCTGTTTTCTTCACGGACTGCTGACTACGATCCTGCCCCGAGGACCTTGGCTGGCTTTCTCCTGTGCCTGTCAATCTGGCTGCGCACCTCACGGCCATACTGCCCCACAACTGGTTTACTTCCCCTTCTGGTGAGCTTTGGAATTCTGTTGCGCATCCGGTCACTGAGCTATTTCAATCGCCTTGTCTTAAGTAATCTTTGTTTCAGCCAGGAGGTTTTTTTGCATGCTCAAGTTGATAATTCCACACAATAAACGGTCACACATCATGGGCGAGATTCTCCGACCCCCCACTGGCGTGAATCTCCGGAAATCGCGCCACGCTGGTTTGGCGGGCCCCCCCACGCGATTCTCCGGCCCAGATGAGCCGAAGTCCCGCCGCTAAAATGCCTGTCCCGCCGGCGTAGATTAAACCACCTACCTTACCGGCGGGACAAGGCGGCACGGGTGGGCTCCGGGGTCC
Organism: Scyliorhinus torazame; assembly: GCF_047496885.1. Classification (NCBI taxonomy): domain Eukaryota; kingdom Metazoa; phylum Chordata; class Chondrichthyes; order Carcharhiniformes; family Scyliorhinidae; genus Scyliorhinus; species Scyliorhinus torazame. The sequence continues at coordinate 198,111,461 of NC_092713.1, read as the reverse complement.
TGGGGGGGGCACGGGGCGGTCTGGCCCCGGGGGGCGCCCCCACGGTGGCCTGGCCCGCGATCGGGGCCCACCGATCCGCGGGCGGGCCTGTGCCGTGGGGGCACTCTTTCCCTTCCGCCTCCGCCACGGTCTCCACCATGGCAGAGGCGGAAGAGACTCCCTCCACTGTGCATGCGCGGGAATGCCGTCAGCGGCCGCTGATGCTCCCGCGCATGCTCCGCCCGGAGATGTCATTTCCGCGCCAGCTGGCGGGGCACCAAAGGCGTTTTCCGCCAGCTGGCGGGGCGGAAATTCATCCGGCGCCGATCTAGCCCCTTAAGGTTGGGGCTCGGCCCCCAAAGATGCGGAGCATTCCGCACCTTTGGGGCGGCGCGATGCCCGACTGATTTGCGCCGTTTTGGGCGCCAGTCGGCGGACATCGCGCCGTTTCCGGAGAATTTCGCCCCATATCTCCGAGTGCTGTACCAAATTCACAATGCTCGACCATTTGGCGGAGCCTGGAAACAAAAAAAGAGATGGATTCTCCTGGGTCCCAAATAGCAGTGTTGAGTTTGTACCGCTGTAGGATGATCGAGGGCCTGGGGTTGAAATACTGATTAACCAGCATTGCCAACTGGTCAAAGGAGACTCGAGGACCCACTCTTGCTGTCCATTTTTATATTACTTACTAGTTTACACTCATAGTTTTCTTCTCTATCTTTATTTTTTTTTTGCCCATCTTTTGTTGGTTTTTAAAACTTTTCCAACCCTAAGCCATATTGTACATTTTTTCTTTCAGTTTAATACCATCCTTCACTTCCTTGGTTAACCATGATTGATTTATCCCCTTCCTGTAATCCTTCTTCTTCATTGCGATATATTTTTGTGAGTCATAAACTATTTTCAGAAATGTCTGCCATGCTGAACACCTGTTTTTCCTGCTAAAATCCTCTCCCAATCCATTCCAGACAACTCTGCCTTAATTCCTTTATTTTAAATGTAGCACAGTTATTTCTGACCCATGTTTCCCACTCTCAAATTGAATGCTATGTTATGGTCACTGCTTCCTAGAGGCTGGCCAACTTTCTCTTGACCTATAATACAATAATGGGAGTCTGTGCTACCACAGGGGTCACATGGAGGCCCTCGATCATCCTACAGTGGTACAAATTCAACACTGCTGTTAGGTACCCAGGAACTGCTTTTGTTTGCATGTGGGCAGAATTCCTTATGGCCCGTCACCTCCGGACCTGTCTGTAATTAACTTCCCCAAATTTGGTGGGAAGTATCAAGACATATCTGGCCTCCCAGAGAAGACATCATGGGCGTCATTCTCCGACCCCCCAGCGGGTCGGAGAATGGCCGTTGGCCGCCGTGAATCCCGCCCCCGCCGGTTGCCGAAGTCTCCGGTACCGGATATTCGGCGGGGGCGGGAATCGGGCCGCGCCGGTTGGCGGGCCTCCCCACTGGATTCTCCGGCCTGGATGGGCCGAAGTCCCGCCGATAAATTGCCTGTCCCGCCGGCGTAAATTAGAGTACCTATTTACCGGCGGGACAAGGCGGCGTGGGCGGGCTCCGGGGTCCTGGGGGGGGGGGGCGCGGGGCGATCTGGCCCCGGGGGGTGCCCCCACGGTGGCCTGGCCCGCGATCAGGGCCCACCGATCCGCGGGCTGGCCTGTGCCATGTGGCCACTCTTTCCCTTCTGCCTCCGAAACGGTCTCCACCATGGCGGAGGCGGAAGAGACTCTCCCCACTGCGCATGCGCGGGAAACTGTCAGCGGCCGCTGACGCTCCCGCGCATGCGCCGCCCGGGGATGTCATTTCCGCGCCAGCTGGCGGGGCAACAAAGGCCGTTTCCGCCAGCTGGCGGGGCGGAAATCCCTCCGGTGTCGGCCTAGCGCCTCAATGTTGGAGCTCGGCCCCCAAAGATGCGGAGCATTCCGCACCTTTGGGGCGGCGCGATGCCCGTCTGATTGGTGCCGTTTTGGGCGCCAGTCGGCGGACTTCGCGCCGTTTGGGGAGAATTTCGCCCCTGGTTTCACAAATGGATGATAGGTCATTCCAAATGGGCAACTTGGTTTGTCAGGAATTTCACCTCAAGCCCACCTTGGTTACCAGGCCAGATTGTGCCAGATCTGGGCCAGCCTTGTATGTGATAGACTTGAACAGTAAGACAGTGCGGAAACACGTCAACTACATGAGAAGACTAGGGATGACAAACCCCACCCTGGAGCAGATGGGACCAACCGGTGTCAGCGGTGGCCCTGTGACTGCATCTAGCAGAGGGAACCTCAGAGTTGACTCAGCCGGCAGCCCAGGTGGGAGCTGGGGAAGGGAACGGTCCTACAGAAGCGATGGAGTCACCAAGACTATCATCAGCGAGAAACAAAATTATCTCAGCGGCAGAGGAGTCGGTTGGGGTACTAAAGCAGTCTACAAGGAGCCGAAGATCCCTGGACAGATTGACTTTGTAATAGACTCCTTCCTTTATGCTTCTTGCTCTTTTCCAATGTATATAACACTAGTTTTTAGTCTGTTTTGTAAAATGTTATTCAGGGACTCAAGGCAGGAGGGATGTGGTAGGGCGGCCCCTTTAAGGGGCGAGTCCTCGTGGTCCACGTGACTGGCTCGGGACCATCACGCAGGAGGGCGCCAACCGAATGAGTGAAAAAATGTGGGGAAGCAGTGCAAGAGATTTAAGACCTAAATATTGGATTGGATTGGCTTTCTTTATTGTCACATGTATCGAGGTACAGTGAAAAGTATTTTTCTGCATGCAGCTCAACCAGGTAATTTAGCACTTGAAAAGAAAATACGTAATACGGCAACACAAGATATACAATGTAAACACATAGACACAGGCATCAGGTCAAGCATCGGGTGTGCATGTACAAAGTTGCCGTTGCCTGTTATTAATAAACTCCTTCCAGTGTATTGTCTCGAACCACCACAGGAGTGAAGATCTGAGGCAATTTGAAGTGGCAGAGGGTGAAAGTAACCTGGCAGCTGCCAGGTAGGTGAACGCACCCATACGCAGACCAGTTGGATGTTGAGGGATTGAAAGCTCTTCTTCTTGGTTGATTTAACTGGCTGTTTTCTGAGTGCCTTGATGGCTACATAAATGCATCAGATGATGCTTTGTGCCTGGGGAAATCCAATGATAAAGGTGGAAACCAGTGCCTTCTGTCCCTGCAAAGCTGTATCTGTTGACAAATGAGTGTGCTGTCCAGCTCTGGCATAGAGGGCCTCAGTGACCAGTGCGATGCAGTGCTGTTCAGCTACTTTTGAAATGCCACTAAGGACCACAGTTGATCCTCAGAAGAAGCCAGATGTGAAGGAGCTCAAGGCCATAACGAGTTTGATGGCTACTGCCGGGCATGGTGAGCTGTGCCACGACATGTAATGTCTTCGGCAATAAGGGCACAGATGCCAGTGACTATCTGTGTGGAGAGTTGGAGTCTTCTGCAGCACTGCGTCTGGCTCATCCTCAGCTTGCTCCATCTTCAGTGATGGCTCCTGTGTTGAGAGTATGGTCTTCCTGTCCCTATTTCCCTTCCTGTACTCTCCTGATGTCTAGGTTTCTACCCTTCTCATGAAGGCAGTTACCACTCATTGTCACAAAGACCAAAGTCTGACAGCTGTGTCCCCATTGCCAGCTAGAGCCGCCTTTCTGGGTCGGTAGCCTTCTGATTGTGGTTGGCAGCCAAAACCCTGGCTATTCTCCCACTAATGTCAGGAGGTTGCCAAACCCTGTTCAAAGCCCAAATGCTGAGTGCCCACTCCCCCTGTCACCTATGCAGAGCCAAGGGCACCCACTTATAAGGTTTTCCATGCTCTTTTGCTGTACGAACCCTCTTATGGGGCCAGGGTGGTGCCCTGGGGAAGCTTTGATCGTCTTCCCACATCCATTTCACTGTTCTAAAAATGATAGCTCAGCTAATAAAATCTGCCCGCACCTTTCAATATGCCATCCTGCCCCTTCTACAAGCTCTGGGCAAGGTTTAATACGTTTAACTGGCTTGATATGGAGGAAGAAGAGGATTCCTGCACAGCATCCGTCCCTTGTCCTCCCCTTCCCTGCCCTCCCACAAATGTCGCCCCTAACCCACTCCCATTATTGTAGGTTCACATTGCTGACTGCTCACTGTGTTCTGTAAATGTTGAGAGAGCCACTGTTGATAGGTGAGGCCACCCAGTCCCAGGTGACACTTCCAAGCTCGCAGGGGCACTGCCAAGATGCCAGGTTGCCCATACCAGGGAACTGGCCCAAGGGTGCACTGTCCTTAAGAGTGGGGTGAGGCGGGGTGGGTGCTTGAGGACCTGCAAAGAGGTAAGTTGAGGCAATGGGGAAGTCTGGAGACAGCGGTGGAGAATCCGAGGGGGGGGGGGGCTTGAAAGATTCGGGCAGCATTAAAAAATGGCCCCCTGATTTCTTCCTGTACTGACAAGCTCAGTTCGTCAGTGCAGGAAGTGAGGTAAGTGCAGACTTGTGCACTGCATTCCCGACCGAGGGCAGAAAAAAATGACAGGGTCCGTTTAAAAGGATCGTTCTTGGCACAAAGACCCCACTATACATGTCCAAAATAGGACTCTGTTTTATGTGTGTTAAATCGCGTCCGTTGTAAATAGATATACTGCATTGCAGGGCAGAAGTATGTGCATATGGAGAGTTGTCTGTAAATCAGAGTTCTACAGGCTAGTAATGGTCAATCTCAGGTCAAGTAAGAAAAAGGAGGGTGGTTTGAGGCTGTTTTGTCAAAGCATATGTGTTAAACTTTATTTGGGGGCTAACTGACAGTATGCAGGACACAATGGAAAGGGGCAAAAGAGAAAAGAAAAGGAATGAGCTGAGACACAGGCGAAGTAATACAGCGTGAGAGAGGGAGAGAGTGTGGTGATATACATCACTAAGTACACAAAGGGTTAATGTACATACACTACACCTAACTAGACACTAGAGGGAACACCAGAGACATGACACACAGACAGTCAACCAATAGGTCAGTAAGATAGGACACGACCAATGGGCATTCACGATACACATAGAGGTGACACACCCACAGGAGGGCATTACACCAACCCATATAAAAGGACACATCACACATGCTCAGTCTCTTTCCAGTGGAGACACTCAGTGAGTACAGACACAGGGTTGATTGAACATCAGACCCACCATGTGGATTGTAGCAGACTGGTTAGTCAGTCTGAGTAGCTATAGCAGGATTAACAGTAGCGTCGAATCCAAGTAGGAGAATTGTTAATAGTTTAATAAACGTATTAAAGCTATCTCCAAGTCTGAACCTTCCTTTGTAAGAGTGCACATCAAGGAAGCAGCTTATGCTACATCAAGAGTATAATAAAACAGAGAGCCCAGTGAATTATCGTCAAATGAGGATGGCTTAGAAATGGCCAGCTATAACCTTGAATTTTTTTCCTGGCAGAAAAATGGAACAGTAATAGAAAATGCTGGAAGCACCGGCAACTCAAGCAGCATTTGTGAAAAGATCAGAACAGTTAATGATACAGGAATGGACTGCTCACCAACAAGATACAGCCAATAGCCATTGCCCACTAAATATCAGTAAACCAGAAATACTTGGATTTATATCAAACCTTTCACGACCCCGAGATGCCTCAAGAAGCATTACAATCAATGAGGCACTTTTGAAATGGAGTCACTGTTGTAATGTCAGAAACACGACAGCCTAATTGTGAACAGTAAGCTCCCGAAAACAACAATGTGATAATGATCATTTGATCTGTTTTTTCATACTGTTGATTGAGAATTTAATGTTGGTCAGGACACTGGGGATAAATCTTCAGATAGTGTCATGGAATCTTTAATATTCACCTGCCGCAGCATATGGGGCCTCGTTTTAACACCTAATTTGAAAGACAGTGGGCGTGATTCAGCAGATTCAAGTTAAAGACCTCTGAATGGCGTGTTTAGTGGCGTGTTTCTCGCCTTGCCAGTGCATAACGATTACTCGCGGATCGGTGTGACATTTTTAAAGGCAGCCTCCATCTTTTGCCCCCCACCCTCCCTCACCGCCTCAGGATCCCACCCCCACTTCACCCAACTTACCTCTTCTGGGGTCCTCAAGCCTCCCCCTCACCCCACCTCCTATGGGCCAGCCTCCCTGGACCCAATCCCTGGCAGGGGCATCCTGGAACCTTGGCACTGCCAGGGTGCCAGGCTGGCAGTGCCAAGGTTCACAGGTGCCAGGGGGAGTGCCAACGTACAACCATGCCTTGTCCCTGATCACCCGGGGGCCTCAACTCCCTCAAGATGCCTTCACAACTGGTTCGCGACTTTGTGAATCAGTACCAAACAACACCCGATTGAGGCCTCGCTAGTGAATCCCGGGCCCCGGGTGAATTGGGTAAGTATATATTCAAATGAGCCTAATAGATCATTTAAATACGCATGCCTGGATCTCACGCAGCGAGAGCGAGGTCCAGATTGCATCGTGAGTGAACCCGTAACATTCTGATTCAAAGGCAAGAGTACTAGCCACTGAGTAAGGGGTTAAAATCGGAGGATGGCGCTATAGTCATTTGTTATGCTGAGGCCCAATGACTCAGATTCAATAGATTCTTGGCAGAAAATCATATATTGGGTTCTAACCAATTATTATGGAGAGTTTTGGTAAATGCAATTGTTAAAACATGCTCTGGACTTTCGTTTGAAATGTTTCATCACTGCATAGATGTGGAGAATGTTTCTGATCCTTCAAAGTAAATTCACAGAGGCAAGTAGATGCTGTGCTCCTGCGAAGGGCTTCTGTAAACAAGGTTATTTCTAATCAATGCTTTAGTCTTCACTTCACCCACTGTTAGTCAGTTCTACTCATGACATCTGACCTCCTAGCAGCATGACCTCAGGACAATACTGGTCAGCAGTGAAATACAGCTCTTATTAAGCTCAGGAAAGACAATTTGGAGGTGTATTTTACATACCGGTGCCATTGTGCACTTCCATTGTGGTATAGACCTCCCAGCATCATCCTTGATGATTGGCATCATCGCTATCCCACTCACTGCAGATATATCAGGGTGAAATTTCATCCTGGTTTGGGAATCCAATGTCCAGAACATTTCTAGTTCCTCACCCTGCACTGCACCAGTGGCGGTGATGTGACACAATTTTCAAAATGTCGGCCACTAATTATCCAGAGAGAGTTTGATGTCCAGTTACGAGCATTGGGTGTGGAAAGAAGGCGGGGGTCAGGTATGGAACAATAACTTCAAAGGTAAAAAGCAGCCAAGACTGAGTTTGCCATCACCTTTTTTCAAATAAGTGCAGAGGACCAGCGGTGGATTGGAAAGCTGTCACCTTGCGGCTCTACATGATACCTCCCTTGAAGCCCTGATCAAGACTGTGGCAGACAGAAGAGTTGTACTCTTCCCTTCAACTGGATAAAATCTCCAGTGAGCCAGAGCCTGCAGGCATGGCTAGAGGTGGTCTTGGCTAACATAATAATAATCTTTATTAGTGTCACAAGTAGGCTTACGTTAATACTGCAATGAAGTTACTGTGAAAAGCCCCGGGTCGCTACATTCCGGCGCCTGTTCGGGTACACTGAGGGAGAATTCAGAATGTCCAAATTACCTAAGAAGCACGTCTTTTGGGACTTGTGGGAGAAAACTGGAGCACCCGGAGGAATCCCACGCAGACACGGAGAACGTGCAGACTCCGCACAGGCAGTGACCCAAGCAGGGAATCAAACCCGTGTCCCTAGCGCTATGAAGCAGCAGTGCTAACCGCTGTGCTACTGTGCAACAGCAGCCTCATGTCCCTCTCGGGAACCAACAACTTTTTCCTGATGAAATCAAATGTCTCAGCTCCAGTGCTGGAAACTATACCACTTCCTCAACAAGAGAGTTTCACTCTTGCTTTTATACAACTTGTTCACACTGTAGTCATGTGCACTAATGTGCTCCTACAGCTATGCTCAAACGTGTTCCTGACCCCTCCGTGTTCCCCATGCCAGCCATCTGAAAATTGCTGTAATTTTCCCAGCTATTCTCCGAACGAGATCCTCAAAGAGGTCAAGGAGCAATTAATTGGAGGTGTGGGAGTTGCAGGCCACCCCATCCCTTTGAAAATCTATGGCTTTGGGAACCAGTGACGCCTACCCAGTATGCAATTTTATGGGCCTGACTCACCCCCACATGCAAAACAGTGGTTAGCACTGTGGCTTCACAGCTTCAGAGTTCCAGATTCGATTCCCATCTGGGTCACTGTCTGTGCGGAGTCTGCACGCTCTCCCCGTGTCTGCGTGGGTTTCTTCCGGGTGCTCCGGTTTCCTCCCACAAGTCCTGAAAGACATGCTGTCAGGTCATTTGGACATTCCGAATTTTCCCTCTGTGTAACCGAACAGGCGCCGGAATGTGGCGACTAGGGGCTTTTCACAGTAACTTCTTTGCAGTGTTAATGTAAGCCGACTTGTGACAATAATAAAGATTATTATAACTAAAAATTCTGTCCCTAATGTTGCAATTGCCAAAACAGACATCATGCAATTTCTTGCAGAAATTGAATATACCCTGTCCACCAACCAAATAGCCCCAATCACACCCAAATAAAGAGAATCACTTTTGTCACTTCTGAGCAGAATCTATTTAAGATCTGTACAAATAACAGCTCAGCCTACTGGAAAACTGCTGATTTAAAATGAGGGGCTGCTCCCAAGACTGGGAGTGTAATTAGTTAGGTTTTGTTTGTATTAGCATAATTGAAACAAATGCAATTGAATCCAGTACAATGTCACAGAGTCGCCGATCAGAAGCAGGAAGCTGGTCCCAACGCATAACGAATTTGGTTTAATTCTAAAAATGAAGTGCACTGTCTCTTTAAATAAGCAACGGCATGAGGGATTTTGCACTCTCTTTAAATAAGCAAACCGTATGAAAGATTTTGCGATCTCTCTTTAAACAAATGGTCTGAGGGATTTTGCAATGTCCCTTTAGTTAAGCAAATAGCACGAGAGATTTTGCACACATGCCAACTTTGAATCCACGCAATGAGCCATTTCCAAACAGTGTCTTGAAGCTTTTGGATAGCCTTCACTGGCGTCTGCCTGGAGTGCATCACTTGTGACTTGGGCCCCTGAGCAGAATAACATGTTATTGCCAACAATTGGATTTTATGAGAAAAACAGACGGGACAGATTGTAAATTTAATTGACGCAGTATAATTACATTTCTGAGGGAGAAAGTGACAGGGAGGGATGGTATTTTTATCATAAATCCAATGAATTAGTGGAAGTAACTGGAATTCCCCAGCTCTGGGTTTGGTTCCTGGATACCACAAGTTGTTGCCTGATGTATTCAACATTTATTACATTGGGAAATTGTCTATTACCGTACCTCAGTAACTTTTTCTACATGATCATTCTTACTCAAGCCATCCAAGAAATGTATGACGCAGCAGTGCAATGATGAGGGGTGGGTGCAAGGGGAAGGTTGGGGAGGGGGATGGGGGACAATTGGTTGACAAGATAATCCATATTATTATTTTCTTCCTCGTGATGGGAGAATCACAATATGGTTGATGTCTGTAAACATTGGGATGTCAGCACTTAGAGTCACTCACTCACCCATGAAGGTCACTCACTCATGAAGGGAGATGAATGAATCATGGCTGCAGCAATTTTGTGGAAGCTGTCAATCGCAGCCCATTACTAGAAATGAATGAATGGCTTGCAGCTAATGTATCTGAGGAGTTTAAACAGGGCAGAGCTGTTCTCCTTCCAGGAATGGATACGTGGAGCTTCCAGGTAAGTGTTACAGCTGTAATATTTTTCACTCCCCTGTTTAGATTGCTCTCTAGCCTCCAGACAGGGGCCTCTTTTCTGTAGGGATGGCCCTTGGATGGATGTTGGGGGCAACTCCCTGATGGCATTACCCACCTTGGCCCACCACGAGGTCCACCCCATTACGCGTATGTTTGGTGAGACCTGTAGTACTCCCCGTCAGGGGGATGGGAGAATCATGGAGAGCTGGTGAATAGAGTGTCGGGCCCACTAAATTCATTTACATCTTCCCGCTGGCCCGCGGTACGATCCCAGATTCTACCGCCAGTGGGGGGTTCGGGCATCGCGGGCACTGATCTTGATTTTTCAATTCTCTGCCGCTTCGGGTTCCCGTTACTGGCGGCATGTGGCGGAGAATCCCGGCCATTATTTTTGAAATTCAGCATTGTAGCTCCCTTTGACTTATTCTAAATATTCTAATGACCAGCATATCTCTGTACCTTCAAACTTTGTGAGATGACGACATTTCAGAGTAAACTTTGTTGATGATGAGAATGTTATTATTACTTTTTAAAAAAGGGATGTTCAGTTTTTATTCTAATGAAAAGCACCATGATTTAACTCGGGAAAGGGATTTTGATGGGTGCATAATGGTGATTCATTGTCACTGGAAAGCAGCGCTTGGTGCTTCAATCAGTGTGTACTTGGTTTTTCAGAGAATACGAGATCTAGAAGATAAAACTGATGTTCAGAAACGGCAAATCAAAGATCTAGAGGAAAAGGTGAGTTTGTCAAGCCCCAACCCACCGTCGGCCATTTTCTTACCCAGAGAGACACACTCTTACAACGATGGGCTAATTTGTCTTCCCCACATGTCAGGAATTCAGTCAGGGAAAGCAGAGAGCCCTCCTGGACAATTTCACCATTATCTTGCTGCAGCTGTACAAGGTATTGGTGAGACCACATCTGGAGTACTGAGAGCAGTTTTGGTCCCCTTATTGAAGGAAAGATATTATTTCATTGGAGGCGGTTCAGAGAAAGTCCACTAGGATGATTCCCGGTATGGGGGGATTGTCTTATGAGCAAAGGTTAAACAGATTGGGGACTCTACACACTGCAATTTAGAAGAATGAAAGGTGCTCTCATTGAAACAAAAAGGATTCTTAAGGGGTTTGACATGATAAATGCTGAGATGATGTTTCCCCTTATCGGAGAGTTTAGGACTAGATGGCATAGTCTCAGAATAAAGGGGTGCCAATTTAAGACTGAGTGGAGGAGGAACTTTTTCTCAGAGGGTTGTGAGTCTTTGGGCCTCCTTGTCACAGGGAGATGTGAGGGCAGAATCCTTGTGTATATTTAAGGCTGAGACAGATACATTCTTGATCAGTAAGGGAATCAAGGGTTATGGGAAAGGGCAGGAAAGTGCATGCGAGGAATGTCTGATCAGCCATGATCCTATTAAATAGCAGGTTCGAGGGGCCGAATGGCCTACTCTTGTTTATATTTGTTATGATCTTATGGTCCAACAGAGAATCCTATGCTGCCTACTGACCTCTGCATCTGAATTCAAAATACATGATCCTTACATCTGATAATCTGTGCTCAGTTACCCTTCAGATGTCTCAGAATTAGAGAAATGTACTTTAATAACAAGAAGCATAGCATCAGCTGCAAAGTATAAAACAAACCCCAAAAAGAGGTGACAATAAATACCTCTTCAACAATATGGAAATGTGTCTTCTAATTATCTAACTTTAATATTTGCCCAACAACTGTTAAATAATGTTCTAACATTCCCTGAACATTTAATCTAACTGCAGAAAGGAACCTATGCAGTGTTTGTGAGTGAGAAAAACGTCATAACATTGTGCAGTGTGTTTGTAACATTATTCCACACATGCTGCTTGCATCATAACACTACTTGTTCTAAACATTTTGCTCTTCTTCTGTCTTTCCATTTTCTTTTCCGTTTGCAGTTTCTGTTTTTATTTTTGTTTTTCTCCCTTGCCTTTATCCTTTGGCCTTGATGTCAATGAGACTTCCTAATGAAGGTAAGTGACTCTACCATAAGTCCTTCTGTTGATATTGGATGGATGAACAATTTTTTTTTTAAGGGGCAATTTAGCATGGTCGATCCACCTAGCCTGCACATCTTTGGGTTGTGGGGGTGGCACCCATGCAGATATGGGGAGAGTGTGCAAACTCCGCAAGGACAGTGACCTGGGGCTGGAATTGAAACCCGGTCCTCAGAGCCATGAGACAGCAGTGCTAACCGCTGCACCATGTATGAACAACTCGAGAAACAAACTGAATAGATACTTTATTTTACATTTTTGTCCTCCCTACATACATCCTTTCAGATCTCCCAATCACCATTCAGGTAGATTGGCAGGTTGCGCATTCCTAGGCCTTTTTACGATACTATGCCCCTCCTTGTTAAAAGGGGCTTGAGGAGGGTCTGGCTAACCGATCTTTAATTACTTGAGGAGGAGGACATGTTCTCTGCTTCCTAACTACACCTGGTACCATAGAGGTGGCAAAGAACCTACATACAACACAAAAGTCCAAGCTCCAACACTCTATATTGGTAATTGCAATGGAGGGTTGATTAAAATCAGACTTACCATTACAGTTTGTGAAGCCACAGGATCATTCATTTGCGAAACAGTATGCTATTTTGATTGACTTCTTCAAAAAAAGACTCATGGTTTCATAACAGGTTAGGAACAGGATTTAAGCTTTGAGATAACAGTAGATGGAAATAATAGAATTAAAGAACACAGCACTTCCTGCAACATTGGGAATATAACTGGGAAAATAAAGCAGCCAACCAGGGTTTAGGCCATCATGGGGATTCTGAACATTCTTGAGCTTTATTTAGGCACCTTGGGGAGTTCAGGCCAATTTTCAGACCTTTTTACCTTGCGAGCCTAAAGGAATGGGTCTGAGTCGATAATGAGATTGACTTTGTGGTCTGTGCAGGATATAGGCTTGATGCCAGATGGCCAAATCTTATTCCAGAATTTCAATGCCTCCTAAGTTATAAAATCCAACCTTGGACACATTCAAGGACCTTTCTGAAATACCCAAGTTGTGTAAAATACTCAGCAACAAGATATAAAAATAGATTTTCAACCTGCATATTGGACTACCGGCTTCAGGTTCTGAAGTGCCCTGGCAGAGACTTAAAAACCTTCTGCCATTGGTTGCTGGGGACAGTAAATATGAATGTATTGAAATGAAACCATATCCATCATCTGCTGAATGAATGCAATTCAACACAAATTCAGTGAATATTCTGCTGTCCAAAGGGAACATTTTCTTTATTTCTAACCCTTCATAGAAAGATTACCCTCCAGTCATTCAGCCGCAAGGTCATTTTTTATCATGCGTGATCTTTGACTGGTGTCGGACTGGCTGGTTATCTGACTGCGAAGTGTATCAAAGCTCAAAACAACCAGTCCTCTCCAGATGCTCTGTAGGTTATTGGAACAGTACTGTTCCAGCTGCTGACAAGTGATGAGGGGTGGGAGGTCTGATGATCTTCCACTCCATGACTGTGGTCCATTGTTTCTAGTTTGATTCTTAGCTGAGACCAGCTCATTTTAATACAGACCAGATATAAACTTTGGTTCCTTCATGGTCCATATGACTTGGTGTCAAATATTTTACTCCTAAGCCATTGGAATGCCTTTCTGGAGGTGGGGTGTTGGTATTTGTGATAATAGGATTTTAATTATGTGGAAAGGATATATTTTTTCAATGTTCTTTGGACAATTGAATAAAAATGTATCACAAGAGTCCATTTGATCCTTTGCTGTCTTTTCTTGCTCAAATTTTAAATGGCAGAGGATAAAGATTACCTGGGGTTTTTGGCTAACCGGTATGGACCTTGACTGTTGCCCTTGTGTGAATTGAAATATAACCGAGATTAGGTACCAAACGATGGATTGTTTACTGCAGGCTGTAGTAAACTTTAACGCAAGGTCATTGTTGAGCAGCATGATAGCAGAACAAAGCATGTTCTTTCTTTATTCTTTCATGGGATGGAGGCGTCGTTGGCAAGGCTGACATTTGTTGCCCATCCCTAATTGCCCTTTAACTGACTGGGCTTGTAGGCCACCTCAAAGGGCAGTTGAGAGTCAACCTCCTTGCTGTGGGTCGAATCACATGTGGACCGGACCAAGTAAGGCTAGCAGATTTCCTTCCCTGAAGGGCATTAGTGTACCAGATGGGCTGTTACAATAATTGATGATCGTTGCCATGGTCACCATTGCTGAGACAAACATTATATTCCAGGTTTATTAACCGAATCAAAATTCCAGCAGCTGCCAGAATGGGATTTGAGCACATGTTCCGACAGCATTAGTCTGTATTTCTGGATTACTCACCCAGTTACATTACCACTACACAATCTTCTCCCCATGAGGGTTTCATATAGGAAATAAGAATTGTCACCTTTAGATTTAATTATATTCATGTGGGGAATGGAGAATATCTTAAAGATGCACTTTCTTACATCAGTAGGCTACTTTGACAAATGCATGTATCTCATGTGGCACTTTGCCTGTCCCTGTGCACTGCAGACAGGAATTAAGAAGGATCTTTGTGAAAATTTTACCACTGGATATTTTTTTCTTAACTGAAAGATATTGGCTAATTATACATTTGATTAGTACATTTGTGCTCAATTGGATTGTCCAGAATACCACCAAGGTGGTGAGATTTCTGGGATAGCGAAGGAGTTATTCCCATTGACATGTTTATTGTAATACCAGGGCTGTCACTTTTTCGGTCAAACTAGGGCTGAATTTTCACATAAAGAAGTGGATGATAGGGAGGAGATAGAGGTGGGGTGTTCAATCATGTGGCAGTTTAAAGTCTCAGATGTCTGCTTCTCGGTCCAAACTCATCTAACTCACCTCCAATCCGTCCACTTCCACCTATTTGCGAGGCCTGGAGGTGGGTGGGCACCCAAACCGATCCAAGGCTGTGAGCCTCACTGTGATTCAGTTTTTCAACTTTAATTATTGTCAGCTGTGTTTCCAAGGTGTTTGGGATCTGAACATCGTCTCTTCCTCAAGGCAAGGACTTTGTGGATTTAGGAGGCAAGGCCTACACAATCAACTCACTGGATCCAGGTGTTGGCTGAGGCATATCAGCGATCAGGGCAACCTTCCACTGCCCCCCCTCCCCTCAGCACAAAACCCATCCTACTACACCCCAATTCCTTACTGAAGCCACCATCATTACTATCATGATTTCACCTTGTTGCTTCCCCCGAAACCCCCAACCCAAGGCCTCTGATTCCCCTCCTCCTAATGCCTTCAGTCTCCTCACCTTTTTGGATGACACCCACTCTTCCCGCTCAGATCACTGACACCCCCTCCCTACTGGGCCCCATTTCAGGTGCAGCTATCAATCAGCCTGGATGACTGATGGATATTAGTTGTTTGCCTTTTGTCTTTTGTCATGTTTTCCATGATATTGGAGTTTCAGGTCTCAAATCCACATCTGGCCACTATCAGGCAAATTGTAAACTAGAAATTCATATTGGTTAATACCCCAAATCCACTTGACACAATTCAGACCCTTTAGGATCAGTGTAGCTTTACCCTTCCAAAAATATGACCATCCTCGTTGCCATTTCACCTCTCGCAACCCAAGTGTTGCAGTTATTATAGCAGGTTGCCAATAAGAAACCTTCCTTTTCCAAGAGTAGGAAGGAATGCCCGATCCATGGAACTTATTGTCTGCTCGTAATGAATACAGCCCTTGTTTCTCTGTTATCTATAACTTGTTACCTCAGAATTAAGCGTGGCATGTAGGACAACAATTGTTCTGTTCTCCAGCAATGCAGTTGGGAGGTGATGTGCAGCCACTTGGCAGAAATCTATTCTTCTAATCTCTGGTAGCCTAGTGGAGAGGTGTTGTGACCGGTGTAGATTTAACTCGGCATAGGTAAGTAAGCATTCAGTGCTGCTGATTGTTGGAGTCTGTAAATAGTCTTGTGATATGTCAACAGCTCCTTGACTGAGAATGTTTCCATCTGATTCCTGATGGTTTAGAGGGAGAGATACAGCCAGTCACCCATGTGCCTGGCAAAAAGTCAAAATATAAATTTTTCTAATCCATGACTCTTACTATACTTGAATCTTAAATGTACAGTTTCACTGTCACTTAGAAACTATTGTACAAATGTCTATCATTTTGACTGCTCGATTCCATGACTTCAGCTTTGAGCTTCTTTGCATTATTCAGACCCAAATTTAACATAGGCAAACGAGATCCCAGGGCTTGATTTTCATCAAGTCATGATGACTCGGGGGGCCCTCTAAAAATAGTGGGCGGCTCCCAATTTTGGAATTCCCGGCTCCATTCCCAGGCTGCCTTATTTTCAGGACTACCTTTTTAAGTCTGCGGGCCAGTCTGGGTTGTGAGCCCGCACCTAGCACTCCTGACCTGGCCATCTCCATTGCAGGGATGGACCAGTTATTTAGGAGTAGTGGTTCACAGCCCCTCAGAAGAGTCATGAACCCTAATCTGCGTTTGTGGACGTTTTAAAAAGTGGGCTCAAAAGGTCCTTCTCACACACTCCATGCCAATTATGGTATTTCTATGCCCATTGATCTTCTATGGACTGTTTCGTGCTAATGAACCCTATGGTGACAGTGGTATGTGTAAAAAAAAGTTCAAAGTAGTATTTTATTCATAACTTTCCACTATATTTTAAAAAAGTAATTTCATTTCAAGGCAATAAAAGTGTCAATCATCCATACTATTTAAAGTATCAATAACAGAGGCCACAATCCCTCAAAACCACTTAACGTTGAGTAAATAAACATTGTGTTCTTTACCGCAGTGACCTGAGAGCTGGAGCTGTCAATCAAGTAATGTATTCCCTGGGGAGCAGCTGTTTCAACAAGAGTAATAGATGTCTGGGCTCTCAGCCAATATCTTTCAGTGAAATTATTATTTTTAACACGGTGGAAAGTTATGAATGAATTCGTTTTTAAAAAAGCTTCTTCTGACACATCCAGCTGTCATTGTGGGGTTAATCAGTTCAATACAGTGCACAATGAGTTCATCGGCATTGAAGTACCATAAATTGGGCGGCACGGTAGCACAGTAGTTAGCACTTTGCTTCACAGCGCCAGGGTCCCAGGTTCGATTCCTGGCTTGGGTCACTGTCTGTGCGGGGTCTGCAAGTTCTCCCTGTGTTTGCATGGGCTTCCTCTGGGAGTGCCGGTTTCCTGAAACAGTTCCCGAAAGACTTGCTGTTAGGTAATTTGGACATTCTGAATTTTCCCTCTGTGTAACCGAACAGGTGCCGGAATGTGGCGACTAGGGGCTTTTCACAACTTCATTGCAGTGTTAATGTAAGCCTACTTGTGACAATAAAGATTATTATTAGTATTATTACTTGGCATGGGGGCATAAGGGACCATGAGGGATGGGTGGAGGGACATATGTTGCCATAACGTGTATGAAAGGCTTCGTGAGGGGTGGGGGGGAGAGGGTTGGTTTGGCTGGGGGTGGGGTGAGGCATAACTTGGCATTGGTGTTGTGAGTGGTCGTGGGAGCTGGGTGAGGGACGTGAGGTGGCATGGATGGAACACGGGGAGTGTGTGAGGGCTGCACTGCACTAAGATGGGCCTTTTAAACAGCCCGCCTCAACCCTGGGAAACCCTTGTGGCTGCCTTTGACTGTTTTCATTGGTGGGCTGACCCCACTCCAGTCCATACTGCCCCCATTTCTTCCACATTGCTGATTTAAGCTGAAGTAAATCTGAAGAGTAGAAATAAGGGCCATAAGTGCAACATTTGTGATAAGAGAGCTTCATGTTGGCTTTGTGTCTGATGTATTTTCATTGAATTTCTCCAAATGGCATCATTGCACGTCATTTGTTATCACTATGAGAAATGTTTTTTTTTTGCATTTTTGCAGGGTGCCGGATGGTTAAAAAGCTTCCAAGTCAGTGAAGAGTTGATCTTGAATCATCTTATAGCTGGGACTAACGGAATTGAAGGAACACAGCCAAGATTATGCCTGAAGTCATCTGCCTTCTTTGCCACAAAACCGCTACCCAAGATTTATTTTGCTCGACTCTCCCTGTTGAAGAAAGTTGCAAGCTACAGTACCTGCTGCATTTAACTGCAACTGCACCGCAAATCAAGAGTATTTTGAAGCAAAATAATACCACATTAATGGCAATGATATGCTAAAAGAAGTGTCTTAGACATAGAACCAAAGTGAAGAAAAGCAGCCTATCCCTGCTGTGCAGGGGAACAGTAAACTATCAAACTACCACTGCATTCAGGACTAAAGGGTGGAAAAATTCACAAAGGAAACAACTTACGATTACAAATTTGTGAGGTTTCTCAGAGAAAAACCTACTAGCAGTGATGAAGGGCAGGACTGAAACCATACAGGTTTAAAGAACATCACATAGATTTACAGGGAACCTATTGATTTCTTCAGCAATGGTATCACGGATGAGGGCATTTCTTGACCAGGGGAAAGGGTAAATAAGTTTTTAAAAAGAAAGGAAGACTGCGGGAAACTGGGGACTAAACCTCTGAGGGGAAGCTAGTCGCTCATCAGGAGACACGTGAAGACTCAGATGCAGTGGAGCTGTGGTAACATTTATGTGGACTGTTGTGTAAGTTTACGATGATTCAAGATCTGTCGATCTACATCCTTCTCTCATAGCTGTGAATATGTTAACTCATTCGTCATTACTTGTTCCCAACTTTCAAATAAAGCTGGGCCTGACTGCCAAGTTGACCATCACAGGCAAAATAGTGCAGTGTTCTTTTCACTGCACTGCGCTTAATTTAAAAGGTAAGTTGCCAATGCCTTCATGCCTTTCTCCCAGTTGAGTTGCTTCCTTTCCATTATTTCTGAAGAATATATATTTAACACTGTCAGTGCAGAGAACTTTGTGCACCATTTATCACCTACAGCTATCTCTGCTGTTGTAGAAACTGTTGGGTGAAGTAAGCTCACTCTACTTTGATCTTCCAACACTCTCTCCATTTCATCTGAGTATTTTACCCCTCTCGTAACTATGAGCCTGTTAATTTGGGTGACTTTGCTTTGCCACAGTTTTGCCATACTTTTGTACATGTCGTTTTGTATGGAAAGATCTCTAGTTCAGGAAGCAAAGATCCTGAGCAGGGCCCACCCATGTATATTTTGTCATCATAAGGGTGGCATTTACACATGAATGGAATAGTTTGATGCTATAATTTATAGATGTTGGAAAGAGAAGCTTTCATGGTAACCCAGATGGCTTGAACGTGTGGGGAATGGAACCTTAAGAGCAGATGAATGAACAGAACGCCATAGAAATGATTAGTTATGCTTAATTGAAGTAAGACTGAGTAGTGCAATGAAAGAAATTACTTTGTCCCTAATTTATTTGAGAGCTTTCGTGAAGGCATAATTGCGGAAATGAAAGGCATGCTTTATGGAGCAGTCCTGGATCCTATTAAAAGAGGAGGTCTCCCATCTCCTTCCTGGATCTTTTTATTTTGAGATTTTCTTTCTTGAATCTTGTTTTCTTGGTGCTTATTGTATTCCTAAATTTTCTCGGGCTTGCTTTGATTTGCTTTTGTATTTTTTGTTTTCTTGTCACACCAAGGGCTGTTGACTACAACTAGTTCAGTTAATAGTGGAACTAGGTCTTAAATCAAAGTATTTCTTGAGCACAACAAGATTGAATAGCTTGAAAATGGGAGTGAAACACTCGGTACAGGCCTTGGCTCTGTTTATGTGCATGCCCGGACTCCGAGAGCTGCCTGGGATTAAGCAATCAATTGTAAAGTACTTGCTCATTTGCTGCCCCCATATCAAAATCCTTGTGCTGATGGAGGGTTCCATTTTAGCCTCCAGATGTTGATGAAGAAAGGAAAAAGGTTAATCGAGTCTGAAAACTTACATTAACATGCAAAGATAAAGAATTTTTTAACACCTCTAATTCTGTCCCCAGACAACTTCAGTAACTTCAGCTACATAAATCTGAGCAATTCCATGATGGTCCCAGATTCCCAGCTGGCTAAATCTCTGTGGTAGGAATACTAGAGCATCCATACACCTGTAGTAATAGAACACTGGAGCAGAGAAGACGGAGGGGGCGACTTGATCGAGATGCACAAGATTATGAGGCGCATGGGCAAGGTGGATAGGGAGCAGCTATTCTCCTTCGTTGAAGGGTCAATCACAAGGCGACCCATGTTTAAGGTGAGGGGCAGGAGGTTTAGGGGTGATGTGAGGAGAATCCTTTTTATCCAGAGTGTCGCGATGGTCAGGAATGCACAGCCTGGGTGCGTGGTGGAGAAGGTTGCCTCAAATCCTTTAAAAAGTACCTGGATGAGAACTTGGAATGTCCATTCAAGACTATGGGCCATGTGCTGGCAAATAGGATTAGGTAGATTGGTCAGGGTGTTTTTCATGTGTCGGTGCAGACTTGATGGGCCGAAGGGCTTCACCTGCGCTGCATTTTCTTTGATTCTGTATAGGGTATGTCGATTCTTGTGTTGCCAGAGGGGCTGGTGTGAGAAGGCTGACCATGACTTTGACAGTCAACAATCTTGCTTAGTGCAGACAGTTCATTTGCTAATATTTTGTTCATAAAGCAGCAGCTGGTCCTTGCAATGGGTATCAGTGTCAAGAAAGGAAAATCCATTGTGACCTGTATTTTGGCACTCTAGCAGAAAGGGAGAGAGGGAAACCG
Source organism: Scyliorhinus torazame (assembly GCF_047496885.1). Classification (NCBI taxonomy): domain Eukaryota; kingdom Metazoa; phylum Chordata; class Chondrichthyes; order Carcharhiniformes; family Scyliorhinidae; genus Scyliorhinus; species Scyliorhinus torazame. The sequence goes on along the minus strand of NC_092713.1, from coordinate 198,090,986 downwards.
TTCCTACTCTAAAGTGTGCACAAAACAGTTGCGCACAAAATCATGGTAAAGAACAACCTACATTTCGACAGACCATTGCCAAAGTTCTTTCCAACCATTAAGAGTACTTTTGAAACTTGGCAGGTAACTTGCACACAGCAAAATCTCACAGCAGTGAAATAATAACCAGAGGTGATGTTACTTCAGGGATAAATATTGGCCAGGACGTTGGGAAGGTCTCGTTTTTTTTTCTTTGACTCGTGCAATATCCTCCTGTGACAGCAGATGGGGACTTGGCTTCACGTTTCATCTGACAAGAATGTAGCACTTTCTGGTGATTTGAGAACATTATTTGCTGAGGAACAGGGGAGTACTCCTGATATGCTGACGAATATTTGTCCCTCACCCAACATCTAGAGTATATCATCTGGTCATCACCGCATCACTGCCTGTGGGAGCTTGTTCTGTGCAAATTGGCTGCTGTGTTTCCAAAATGACAACAGTGAATCCACTTCATTGGTTGAAAAACACGGGACATCCTGAGGTTGTGAAAGGTGCTACGAAAATGCAAGTTCTTTCTGTTACAAATAACTGCATCTGTTTTATCATCTGTCAGTGGCCGGTGCGTCACTTCAACTTTTCAATTTTGGAATTGATGCATTTGATGTACAAGGTCAATCGAAAAGCGATATCTGCGGTGAATGAAAAAGCTGATTGCATGAGGGACACAATTAAGAAAGTTGATTTGATTTTGTGCGACTATCTGTGTACAGCAACACACGTGATGATCCAGGGGATATACTTTAAAGTATCATCAGGTTGTCAGGTCGTGAGAGGAATTCTATGTTTTTTATTACTTTTGAATATTTAATAATAAAAAATATTGTCGATGAGAAAATGGGCCCTTTAATTGGACGGAGTGGTAAGAGGCAAGACGGCATTTGATGAAACCTCCAGAAGCCTGCAGCTAGCGCTGGAAACCCTACGTGAACCGCATGAGGAAGAAATGGTAGAAAACATGAAAAAGAAAGGAAGCTTGATTTCTTCCTTCAAACGTCTCTCTGCCACATCGTGGAGGTAAAGCCCAGCCCCCAAATCCATTCGCAATTGGATCCGAGCCTTCAGAGTTTGTTACTGCCTGTTTCCTCCCCACCAACAGTTACTTCCATGTACAAATGAGTTAATACATTCAACAGGAGTTGGGTGAATGATAAAAACTTGAATTCAGGCATTATTTTGCAAAACTCAACTAAGTAATTAAAATGATAGCTTGCAGAAACTCTACCACAGGTCTCTTGAATAATATCTGAGGGGTCTGCGATGAGATGTAACAAAATGTATTAATGTGTAGAGGAATATTAATGCCATGTTATGTTTATGAACGGTTATTTTTTTAATTTATTATCAGGACACTATTTAAACAAGTATTTAGTTGGAGTTTGTATAAAGAAATAAATGAGTTTTTCCTATAATCTTGCACCAATCTGTCTCTTTCTTTTCACCTGTGGATATCCTGTGTGTGTGGACTAGTAATCTTCCACAGATTTATCTTCAGGAATTGATTATGGGACGGGGGTTGTGAATGTTTAAACAGAGCACTCTCTGTCAATAAGGTAACTAAGTAGCTTGCTGAGTAAAGGTTACAGTGGACAGAAATGCCCAGATTCAACTCTTGGTCTGAGCCAAGTTAATCAGATCGAGGGGAGATAGCAAAGCTCTACAATTGGCTCCTGAGGTTGTGATGGTAAATCCGAATGGGGAGTAGACTTTCAGTCAGATGGGCTGTCATTCCTTCCCCAGTTAAATTTCCTCTATGGCGCTCATGGCCGAAGGCCACATGATGTACCATTGTATGACAATATGTATGAGTGCCTTTGGCGCGAGAGAGAAAGAAAACTGCTGCTGAAAATGACCTGATCAAATGAAACAATAATTGCATAATATACCACCACTCACAGAATCCATATTCAAATGAATATTTGTAAAGTTCCAGATATGTTTTGTTTATGGCTGTTAATATAAGGACAGTTATATGTAATAGGAAATGGGTTTAGGCTGCATGGAAAGGCAGAGGCCAACATCCTGTGGTCAGTGGCGCAATGAGGGCGTTAGCCACGGACTGCACAAAGAAGTACAACCTGACCTTGGTCTTGGGCCGCGATGGGCACTTGCTGTCCTGGCTGAGGCATGGGTCTGATGGCAAAGTCAGAAGAGACACCTAGCAACTGGTGCATTGCTGGTAAAGCCATGATCTCCTCACTTTGATGTTCAAACCTGAAGGCACATGCCTTGAGGTCCGAGTTCTGCTCAACGACAGCTAGGTTTTTCTCGACTCCTTCACGTTTCTTATTTGATGGTGGCAATGAAAGTGTATATATATGTTTTAATTCCAGTGCCTCCTCAGCACCACTGGTCTCTCCCCACTGCACAATCCTGGTACCCCCAGCTTCTCCCCCCTTTGGCTCCTCAGTCCAGTTAATCTCAGAAACAGTGCTTGATGGAGGGGAAAAACATTTTCCTCAAGTGCTGTTTCAGACATTGGCAAGAAAATGGTGATGGGTGGGAAGAGAATCGGGGTAGGGAGAAGCAGACCCTGAGGAGCCAGGGGAGGAAGGAGTGCGGTGTGTGGGGATAGAAAGTGAGGGGGCTGGAGGGGAGCGAATGTTTAAGAGCATATGCTCCTGAACAGTCCTCCTTAACAATCCTGAAAACAAAAATGCAGCTTTAAAAATTTGTGTTAAGTTTCCAAATGACAGATGCTGGTGAAACCTTCAGTGAGATTCCCATTCAGGCGTACCATAATTTCCAGATTTCAGGTTACCTTGGCTCCCCAGAAATTGCGGTGCCTTTGCGGCTCTCAATAACAGCAAACCTTTCAAGAGGTATCAAGAGGTCTACTGTGACCGCAAGGTCTGGGCCAGAGAGTTGGAACCATACAACCATAGACTTCCTATTGTGAAGAAGGAGGATATTCAGCCCATCAAATCTGCAATGACCCTCTGAAAGAGCAGCCTACCTAGCCCACTCCCCCATCCTATCCCTGTAACCCTATAACCCCACCCCAGGACACTAATGGGCAATTTATCCTGGCCAATCCTCCTAACCTGCACAACTTTGGACTGTGGGAGGAAACTGAAACACCCGGAGGAAACCCATGCAGACAAGGGAGAACATGCAAACTCCACACAGTCACCCAAGGCCGGAATTGAATCCGGTCCCTGGTCCTGTGAGACAGCAGTGCTAACCACTGTTCCACCGTAGCATTGTCAAACAGGGGACATTCATCTGGGGGCATCAGGTGACTTTTGATTTATGATCTGTAGGCCTGTTTTAGTAAGTGAGTATTTGAGCCATTGTTGCAGTATTGTTCTCGTTAAATGTTAGCTGTTCCTGTGGTGAAGCATTTTGTAGAAATGTTTTCACTGATAATCTAATATAACCAACTTGACTCCATTAAAACTCTGATTCTTCCACTGAGAAACAGGTAAACTTGTCCATTTAATCCCTGGCTCTACAGTCCAGAAGCAGGTTAACATGTCCATTCAACCTCAGTTTAGACAGTTTAAGAATGGTTATGTACAGGAGGATTCTGGTTGTTGTGGAGGTGGCGAAGTTTCAATCCCATCCACCTCACAACCTGAGGAGTTAAAGGGACCCAGGTGGTTTTAACTCCTCAGCCTTTTCTGTATGCTGTCACTCAGCTCACTGTCCCAAATGAGCAGGAAGCCGCTGGGAGAAAGGTGAGAGTGAAAATTAAGCGGGAGGATCGCTCGCAAAAAGGCATGTCCTGCTGAGAGTGCCTCAGAAGAGTCTCACAACAGGGAAGGAAAGGGAAATGAGTACGTAAGAAATGTAAACTTTCCTTACGGACCCCTGGGAAGACACCTCGATGTTGTGTCTCATCTGAAAGACTACACCTCTCCAACCTGCAGCACTCCCACAGTGCTACACTGACGTTTCAGCCATATGTTGCACCCTGGAGATCTGGGTGGGGTATGTTAGTAATATATTAGTAATGACCCCCTTTGCAACTGTTCTTACCTGTTGTGCATTTTATTTTGGGAGATTCTACAATCATCTCGGAATGGAGTTTTCACTCTGGTGATCCAGTCTAAATTGCCCTCAAAATTTGGCCATTTTTCTGATTTGAATGTTTTTGCTCAAGTTTCCGCTTAGACCCATTTGCATATCAGCAATTCTAAAATCTTCCATGAATTAGCACAATGCGGCAAACCTTCAGAGCAGTGTTTACCAAACTGGGTTCATAGGAGACATTCAGGAGTTCCACAGTAGAAAACCCTGCTTTTGAGCAACGGAATCATAGAATGAAACCACATACAAGAAGGCCATTTGGCCCATTGTGCTTGTGCTAGATCAATTTTGGTAGGGCTAACTACTTAATCCCAGTGCGCTGTTCTTACCACATAGCCCTACAAAAATGATCTCTCCAAGAATTTCTCCAACTCTCTTTTGAGTGGTCCTATTGAATCTGTTCCCTCTACCCCTTCAGGCAGTGCATTCTGGATCACAGCAACTTCTGTAAAACACCTAAAAACAAATATTTCACCAAGTTGTTTCAGGTTCTTTTGCCATTAATAATAATAATCTTTATTATTGTCACAAGTAGGCTTACATTAATACTGCAATGCAGTTACTGTGAAAATCCACGAGTCGCCACACTCCGGCACCTGTTCGGGTACACAGAGGGAGAATTCAGAATGTCCAATTCATCTAACAAGCACGTCTTTCAGGAGTTTGTGGGAGGATCCGGAGGAAACCCACGCAGTCACAGGCAGAACGCGCAGACTTCACGCAGACAGTGATCCAAGCTGGGAATAGAACGCGGGTCCCTGGCGCTGTGAAGCCGTGCCGCTGTGCTGACATTTTTTAATGCACAAAATATTCCTCGAGATATTCAAGAGTAGTAACCTGGTGCATTTTGATTAACACAGCTGAGATGGGTCTATCACAAAAATAACAATTTTTAACCAATTTCACAAACATCATCATAGAGTGACCTGATTTAAATTAAGGAGAAAGAGATTTTTAAAAATCTGTACAGAACCATTTATTAACTTCATTGATGTACTGTAGTCAGAATCTTCGTAAATTAATGATCTGTTAATTTTGGAAAGCTTTTAAAAGATGCCTTTGATGACCATGCACCTAAAACAAAATAATGTCAAGAGCCTCCTTGAAGGCCTGTAATGGGCACAATTTGCAGCAACTTACCACGCTAATTAAATTGGCTTATGGGCATGGCCAGTTTTGTCAATTCCGCCAGCTTTCAGTTAGATTTTTTGAAACTAGCACCAAAGATTGCAGAAACTCGATTTGTGCTTGATGTAACTGGCACATGAAATTCCTCATTTTTGCATTGGGTTGGCCAATTCTGGGTAAGCTGCCCTGACGAAAATAACAAATGCTCTTCCCCCAGATATTGTAAGAGCCTTAAAATAAATTCAGGAGCACAAATGATTTGGATTGCATCATCCTGGTTGATTCAAACAGATCCAGATGTGACAAAAGATGTGACCTTATTCCTCCCATTTTAAAACAGAATTCACCAGTTTGCAAACAGCAGAAAGGTAACAAAAACAAGGAAACATCACACCACAGCGTCCTGTGGCTGTGCTGGTATTGTCACCGACGCTTGTGATGAACTTCTCATCTCCAGTGGAGCTACAATGGCAAAGGTAGGCTGCTTCATAAAATTCCTGCACTTTCTTTTTGATATGTATCTGCTGCTCTCATCCAGAAAGTCAGGTGGTGAAGGATAGAACCGGAGCCAATCTTTATATACTTTAAAAGTATTTATTTACAGAGATGCATATTACAATCATACACCTCCAAACCACTCCAGTTTTTGCCTCTTCTTATTTATGGAAGCACAATTGAATCCTTAGTAAATGCCGTCCATTTACATGTAGTTGAACACAGTTACTAATATCGATGAGAACAGAATGGAAAAGAATATGCGCGACTCATGCTAATTAAATAAATCTGGAATTTAAAAATTACCTCAGTAATGGCATCCATGAAACTGCTGGATTGGTGTAAAAACCCACCTCGTTCATGAATATCCTTTTAAGGAATGGAATTGGTTGTCTTTGCCTGGTCTGGTCCACATGTGATTTTGGACAGACAGGGCATTGTGGACCCTTAACTGCTCTCTTAAATGGCCCAGCAAGTCATGCAGTTGTATAAGGATGAACGTAATTACTGGCTTCAGCAGCACCCACCCACATCCCATGAATGAATAAAGTTAAATGTCTAAAATATAACATACACTATTACGAGATTGTGTCTGGATTTCCCTTTGAAACTGTGGAACTTCTGTCCTTTGCAAGCAATCAATGTGCCAGTTGGTCTTGTCCATGTGTGATATCTCAGTGATGGTTGTACATGGTTGTTCAGTCTGTCATCCCGCTGACACTTCTATGGAGTACTGAACAAGTGCTGCATTGTTATACAAAAGATCAGAAGAGGATCTGGGAGTTCTCCTAATCCATCAGCAATATTAAATTCAGATTAATGCCCTCCATCTCATTGCCGTTTTTAGGGCCTTTCTCTGCTCAAATCCTCCATTGCATTTGTTTATGTAAAGCAGTGACTTCATTTCAGACATAATTTATTCGTCATACTGTTTTACTGTGTCAAAATCCTTGAACATGTTGCCTACCAGCACTGTGGGGGTACCTTCACCATGCAGACTAATGGTTCTGGAGGAAGGCTCACCACCATTTTCTTAAGGATAGTTATGGCCTTGCCAGTGATGCACGCATCCTGGTGAACTTTTTAAAAAGCATTTTATAACATCCCGAGGACATGATGAGGGGCCATGTAAAATAAAAATTCATTCCTCCATTTTTCACCAAATGTAGATTCCATTTAAGTAAAAGTGAGTGAAGTACATGAGGGAGAAAAGAATAGAAGAATATGCTGGTTGGATTTGACGAGTTTAAGGTGGGAGCAGGCTCATATGGAATAAACACTGGCATCGATCAACTTGGCTGAATCCCTTATATCTGTTGTAGCTTCTATGTAATTCCATGCAACAAAGATGTGTCCTTTAAGGAAAGCCTGGAGGTATCTTTTATTCGGTCATTAAACGTGCCATATAGATCAAGGTGCCAGGGTCTATCTCATTTTTACTTGTAAGCTAATCTCGGATAGGATAAGAAAAACAAGTGATATAATTGGCTTCAGTTCCTCAAAACTGATGATATAAAGATCAAAATGGGGGTTCTTGCTTCTGATCCTCCAATGAGTCCCATGTGAAATGTGTGTGAGAGTAAGACTGTGCGTGAGAGAAACATTGGGCGCAGACAGCTCCACTGTGAACCTCTGAACTCAGTTCAATTGTCTGTCAACACTCACTATCTGGGTGAGGTATCGGTGGATTGTTGGTATCCACATTTCAGTAAGGAGTCAACACCTTCAGGAGAGGAGAATTGGTGGATAATTGAATATCTGATTGCGGTAGTGCCACATCACCAATCATCTTGAGCCAGCGCCCAACACACACAAAATTATTTTAAATACTTCCTGAGAAGCATCATACTATGTTCATTGTTTGCGGCATTGCTGGCACATGGTATAAATTATATAAATTACATTGACTATTAGCTGATCCCATGGGTTGCATCTGTGCTGTGTCATGTGTTGCCATTTCCTCCCCATTGCTTCACCCTGGAATCCTGACACTATATTGGACCATGAAAAGTAGGTTCACATTTTGACTGCGGTTTTCACTGTTAGTTTAGGAGCAGAATTGGAGGGCTGGTCTTTTAAGTTAATTGATTTCCATTGTGGAGCAGACATCATTGTGATTGGAAATCAGCCAGAGACTGAATTGTCTGCTCAAAATTCCAGTTAAAAAGAGACGAAGCTCTGAAGTAAATATTAGGTGGTGTAATGATTTTTTTCAACTTGCTTTTTGGTTGTTTAAATGCTGACGGGTAAATATAGACCGGAATATCAATTAGAAAATTATAATTGTAAAGCAGAGGATATTAACCCTTTTGTTGGCATGCTAGAAGCATACATAAGTTGCCAGAGCATTAAGTTGTAGTGAATATTTCCCCAAGTGTTACTTTGATCTATCAACTACTAAAGCTTTGTTTCAGATTCCTTAATTGACTTAATTCCACTTTGGAATGTACCCGTTTCTAATTACACATGAGTCAGACAAAGCACATGCTTATAACGGTTTTTGTAGCTAGCTTTTTCTGGAACAGCTTGCTAACCTGTTGCCGGAGGCTATATTTGGGGTTTCCCTCCACATCAAGAATAGTTGACCTGGAGACTCTACAACTCTTACCAGCTGCCATAGACATTTTGGAAGGATTTACAGGCTGATAATCAAGGGCACGTTATGTATGCAGATTCCATGGCCATCAAGTCCTGGACTCAAACCCGGAGCTTCTGGCTGAGAGGCAGTGTGTTAGCCACAGGACTTCATTTTGTTCCCTAATAAGCCATCCATAATTTACAGGTGAGAGGGACTATCCCTTCAAACACATGATTCAGAAACTTGTGAGGCAATTCTTTTGTGAAAATCAGATGATATTGATTTTCACGCAGTTCACGTATAGAATCTGCCCAGTAATTCAGTAACTAAGTGCATCCTGTGCAGCAGAGACAAAATGAGCTAGTTAATCTCAGTTGAGATAATAAACCCAGGACCCCTGGGTCTTGAAGAGGGAAGGAGTCAACGAGATGTCCTGACCTCAATTACTATTGAGAGACCCCAATGATAGTGAGAGATCAATGATGCAATAATTTATGCGGAAGAAGAGAACATCTGATTATCAAAATGTGTTCCTGAGCTGTTTTGTATTGTGGTATTTTGTGCCATGATTTAGGTTGTCCCAATCTGCTCTTACCTCATTTTCCCTGGCCTCACGTTGTCTGATCTAGGCTGGTCTCTCTTAAGAGGTACAAAAAGATTGGTCTTATGCAACATTTTAATTTCTATTTGTGGCTCATATCCATTAGAGAAATATGGCTGTGATTACAAATCAGACGGTATCAACACTTAAGCCAAACTTCCATTATTCTGTCAACCTGCACCTCAGCATTCCGCATCGACTAAAAGATTTTGAGCATGGGAGATTATCCTGACCTTGCAGAAAGGATATTAGAGTGATAAGAAATCTTTATTGGGAACAAACTGTATTTGAGAATGATCACAGTGATTTTGTGAAGATTAAAAGAAGAGGTGCGCTTTCTCCCCTGATCTATTCAACTTGTTTAGTGAGAATATTCTTAGAGAGATTGAAGACCTTCCTGGATTGTTAGTTGGATGCTTCATTAATAAGATAAGATACACCGACGTTCTTATTGCTGACTCTGAAGAGAAACTGCAAAAGATTTTGGATAGAATCGCGGTCAAAAGTGAGAACAAATGGTTGAGGTTAGATTTTACCAAAATAAAATGTCCAGTCTTACCCATACCATACCAGGATTTAAAATCACAGTGGAAAATGAAAAGGTCACATGGGTGGACAAAATTTGATATCTGGGAAATGTGTTAACATCAGACAGAAAGTGTGAACAATGTATAAGATGAAGGATTTGTATGACTGAAGGAACACATCAAAAAATGAAAGAAATTATGATCAACTCATAATTAGCCAGGAAAACAAAGCTGAGGAAACTGGAGTGCTACATCTTTGACATATGGAAATGAGTATTGGACAATGTAGAGTATAATTGAGGGGGCAGAGTTATCATTTTGGAAGCGAATGATGATGATATTTTGGAGAAGCCATACTTGTTATGGGCCAGGGTTTAGAGAACCCGAAAGTGTAGCATGGAGTTCACCTGACCCACAACTTTTAATAGGTTGTGGTTATGGGGAAACACACGGCCCTACTCTGCAGGTGTGATGCAATAGAAATCTACAGTACTTTTAAATTAAAACAATGTTTATTTATGAAACCAGTTAACACTTTACAAACCCACAGTAAACATCTTAACAACTATCAATACCAATCCTCCCCACAGATACAATATTCTATAAGTAAACCTTAATCTTTCCTCATTAACATCCATAAGACAAACGACCCGTTTTAACACAGAGATCAGGTTTAAATTCACTACTGAGAGCAGTCAGCACTTTGAAATCGCCCAATTGATCTGGAGACAGTCGTTAGTTTGCAGAGAGAGATCCTTATAGGGCTGCTTGCTTTTCCTGCAGCTACCCAGCTCTCCAAAATGAAACTAAAACACACCCTGTAGCAAACAGCCCAAAGCGAAAGTAAATGCAGACAGACAGCCTAGCTCCACCCACTCTCTGACATCACTGCAGCTCTCTAATAAACACCCATTTCTTAACGGTACTCTCACATGACATACTTACCAATGACGAGGTGCTAGAAAAATCAAAGGAATTCTGCTGACCAAGATCAGGAAGGGACAGTTGGAATTTCTTGGTGACTTCCGGTTGCGGCTATGCCTAGGTAGGTCGCACGTTCGGCAGCTCCCACCGGGAACGGACCTTTGGGCTCTCTAGAGGGGCCCCAACGGCAATTGTTCGACGGCTTCCAGTGTGGGAAGGTGACAGCAAGGTCCCCCGACATTGTATGGATTGGACCAGGAGTGGGGCGGTGAAAAAAGTGATCTTGGAGCAGCGAAAAGTGAGAGGGAGAAAGAACAAGATGGTGGCGGGTGGAGACCAAGCAGCATGGTCGCAGGAGCAGCAGGGGTTTCTTAAACGCTGCTTTGAGGAGCTGAAAACCGAAATGCTGCCACCAATGAAGGCGGCGATTGAGAAGCTAGTGGAGACCCAGAAGGCCCAAGGGGCGGTGATCCGGGAGGTGCTTCTCAATCGCCGCCTTCATTGGCGCCAGCAAAAAGCCTCGGAGAACGAGGACAAGATCTTGGGCCTGGCGGCGAAGGTGGAGGCGCACGAGGCGCTGCACAAGAGGTGGGTGGAAAGATTTGAGGACCTGGAGAATAGGTTGAGGAGGAAGAATCTTCGGATTCTGGGTCTCCCCGAAGGAGTGGAGGGGCCCGATGCTGGGGCATATGTGAGCACGATGCTCAATTCGCTGATGGCCGCGGGAGCCTTCCCGAGGCCTCTGAAGCTAGATGGGGCTCACCGGGTCCTAGCGAGGAGACCCAAGGCCAACAAGCCGCCAAGGCCTGTAGTGGTGAGGTTTCACCGCTTTATGGACAGAGAGTGTGTCCTGAGATGGACCAAGAAAGAGCGGAGCAGCAGATGGGAGAAATCGGAGATCCGAATCTACCAGGACTGGAGTGCAGAGGTGGCTAAGAAGAGAGCTGGTTTCAATCGGGCTAAGGCGGTGCTCCATCGAAAGGGGGTGAAGTTCGGTATGCTGCAGCCAGCGCGATTGTGGGTCACGTTCCAGGATCGGCACCACTATTTCGAAACACCTGATGAGGCATGGAGCTTTATACGGACTGAAAAGTTGGACTCAAATTGAGTGTTTGTTGTGGGGGGATGTTTACTGTGTATATGGTGTTTATTACGTCTAGGGAATGTTCCTTTGGTTTGGGTGCTGGATGGGGATGGGTGAAGGGATTTGATGGGGAGACTGTGGGAGAGTGTGGGCGTCGGTGTTGGAGGGGCAGACCCCCACGAAGGAAGAGGGGGACTGGAGGCCCGGGGATGGGGAATTGGGGTAAGGACGCAAAAGGAGCTGCGCCAGAGGGGGCGGGGCCGGCTCAAGAAAGCGCGGGCTTTTTCCCACGCTAGGGAAGGACAGGGGTGGGGGCCAGGGGGGGATGGGCGGTGCTGGAGAGGAGCACACACTGACTGCCAGGGAGGGGGGATTCTCACACTGGGGGGGGGGGGGGGGGGGGGGGGGTCGATGGAATGGCGGGAGTGGACGGGGTCAGCAGGAGTCAGCTGACTTAGGTGAGTGTTATTGGGGGAGCAAAAGGGCTAGATGTGGATCTAGCGGGAGGAGGGGGGGGTAAAGGGGGGGGGATAGGGTTGCTGCTGCATTGGCCAAATGGGAGCTGGAAGTAGGAGAGGTGGTCGGGGCGGGGGTCTGCCGTCTGGGGGACTGGGTGGTGCGGGAGGCACGGGCACGTGGCTGGCCTAGAAAAGGAGATGGCGGGGGGGGGGGGGGGAGGGGGGGGGAGGGGGGGTGAGCAGCCCCCCAATCTGGCTGATAACTTGGAATGTGAGGGGCCTGAACGGGCCGGTCAAGGGGGCTCGGGTGTTTGCGCACTTAAAGGGACTGAAGGCAGACGTGGTTATGCTCCAGGAGACACATTTGAAGGTGGCAGATCAGGTTATGCTGAGAAAGGGATGGGTAGGACAGGTCTTTCATTCAGGCCTGGATGCGAAGAACAGAGGGGTTGCAATACTCGTGGGGAAGCGGGTGTCGTTTGAGGCAATGAATATTGTAGTGGATAATGGAGGTCGATATGTGATGGTGAGCGGTAGGTTCCAGGGGGTGCGGGTGGTACTGGTAAACGTATATGCCCCGAACTGGGATGATGCCGGATTTATGAAGCGCATGCTGCGTCGGATTCCGGACCTGGAACTAGGAAGCTTGATAATGGGAGGGGGATTTCAACACGGTGCTGGACCCAGCATTGGATCGCTCTAGGTCCAGGACGGGTAAGAGGCCGGCTGCGGCCAAGGTGCTTAGGGGGTTTATGAACCAGATGGGGGGAGTGGATCCATGGAGGTGTGTCAGGCCCTTGGCCAGGGAATTTTCATTCTTTTCCCACGTCCATAGAGCCTACTCCCAGATAGATTTTTAAATTTTGAGTAGGGCGCTAATCCCGAAAGTGGAGGGAACGGAGTATTCGGCCATAGCCACCTCAGACCACGCCTCGCACTGGGTGGAGCTGGAGTTAGGAGAGGAGAGGGACCAGCGCCCGCTGTGGCGCCTAGATGTGGGATTATTGGCAGATGAGGAGGTGTGCGGGCGGGTGCGGGGGTGCATTGAAAGATATTTGGAGGCCAATGACAACGGGGAGGTGCAGGTGGGGGTAGTCTGGGAGGCGCTGAAGGCGGTGGTCAGGCGAGAGTTAATCTCCATCAGGGCCCACAGGGAGAAGAGAGAGGGCAGGGAGAGTTTGGTGGGGGAGATCTTAAGGGTGGACAGGAGATATGTAGAGGCCCCCGAGGAGGGACTACTCGGGGAGCGGCGGAACCTCCAGACGGAGTTCGACCTGTTGACCACAGGGAAAGCAGAGGCACAGTGGAGGAAAGCACAGGGGGCGACGTATGAGTATGGGGAGAAGGCGGGTCAGATGCTGGCACACCAGCTTCGTAAGAGGGAGGCAGCGAGGGTGATAGGTGGAGTTAAGGATAGCGGGGGGGAATACGGTGCGGAGTGCGGTGAGAATAAATTAGGTATTTAGGGACTTCTATGGGAATCTGTACAGATCTGAGCCCCCAGCGGGGGAAGAGGGGATGCGACGATTTTTGGATCAGCTGAGGTTCTCGAGTGTGGAGGAGCAGGAGGTGGCTGGTTTAGGAGCGCCAATTGGGTTGGAGGAGCTGGTTAAAGGATTGGGGAGCATGCAGGTGGGGAAGGCCCCGGGGCCAGATGGGTTCCCGGTCGAGTTTTACAGGAAATACGTGGACCTGCTAGGCCTGTTGCTAGTGAGACTTTCAATAAGGCAAGGGAGGGGGGGACCTTGCCCTCGACAATGTCCGGGGAGCTGATCTCTCTGATCCTGAAGCAGGACAAGGACCCACTGCAGTGTGGGTTGTATAGACCGATCTCGCTCTTCAATGTGGATGCTAAGTTGCTGGCAAAAGTGCTGGCTACGAGAATTGAGGACTGTGTCCCGGGGGTGATTCATGAGGACCAGATGGGATTTGTAAAGAGCAGGCAGCTAAACACTAATGTGCGGAGACTCCTCAATGTGATTATGATGCCCTCGGTGGAGGGAGAAGTGGAGGTAGTGGCAGCTATGGACGCGGAGAAGGCCTTCGACCGGGTGGTGTGGGAGTATCTTTGGGAAGTGCTGCGGAGGTTTGGGTTTGGGGAGGGGTTCATCAGCTGGGTCAGGTTGCTATATAGAGCTCCGGTGGTGAGTGTGGCTACGAATCGGCGGAGGTCGGAGTACTTTCGGCTGTACCGAGGGATGAGGCAGGGGTGCCCACTGTCCCCCTTGTTGTTTGCATTGGCAATTGAGCCACTGGCCATGGCACTAAGGGAGTCCAGGAAATGGAGGACCTGGTCCTAGGGGGAGAGGAACATCGGGTGTCGCTGTATGTGGACGACCTGTTGCTGTATGTGGCAGATCCAGTGAAGGGGATGGCGGAGGTCATGCGGATCCTAAGGGAGTTTGAGGACTTCTCGGCGTATAAGCTCAATGGAGGGAAAAGTGAGCTCTTTGTGGTGCATCCAGGGGACCAGGGGAAGGGGATAGACGACCTACCGTTGAAGAGGGCGGAAAGGAGCTTTCGGTACTTAGGGATCCGGGTGGCTGGGAGTTGGGAGGGCCCTGCACAAACTCAATTTGACACGGTATGTGGAGCAGATGGAGGAGGATTTCAAAAGATGGGATGCGCTGCCACTCTCGCTAGCGGGCAGGGTGCAGTCGGTTAAAATGATGGTCCTCCCGAGGTTTCTCTTTGTGTTCCAGTGCCTTCCCATTCTGGTCCCCACGGCCTTTTTCAAATGGGTAGGTAGGAGTATCATGGGTTTCGTGTGGACAAATAAGACCCCGAGGGTAAAGAGGGTGTTTCTGGAGCGTAGTAGGGACAAGGGAGGGCTGGCTCTGCTGAATTTGTGCGACTATTATTGGGCTGCCAATGTGGCGATGATCCGTAGGTGGGTAATGGAGGGAGAGGGGGCGGCGTGGGAGAGGTTGGAGATGGCGTCCTGTGTGGGCACGAGCCTGAGGGCGCTGGCGACGGCACCGCTGCCGCTCTCGCCGACAAGGTACACCACGTGTCCGGTGGTGGCGGCGACGTTGAAGATCTGGGGGCAGTGGAGACGACATAGGGGCGAGGTGGGAGCCTCGGTTTGGTCCCCGATTCAGGAGAACCATCGGTTCGTCCCGGGAAAGATGGATAGGGGGGTTTCGGAGCTGGCATCGGGCAGGGATTAGAAGAATGGGGGACCTGTTTATAGATGGGACGTTTGCGAGCCTAGGGGCGCTGGAGGAGAAGTTTGGGTTATCCCCCGGAAATGCTTTCAGGTATCTGCAAGTGAGGGCGTTTGTGAGGTGGCAGGTGTGGGAATTCCCGCTGCTCCTGGCACAGGGGACTCAGGACAGGGTGATTTCGGGTGTATGGGTTGGAGAAGGCAGGGTTTCGGCGATCTACCAGGAGCTGAAAGAAGAGGAGGAGGCCTCGGTAGAGGAGTTAAAGGGCAAGTGGGAGGAGGAGCTTGGGGAGGAGATAGATGAGTGTCTGTGGGCTGATGCCCTGAGTAGGGTTAATTCTTCCTCCTATTGCGCCAGGCTCAGCCTAATACAATTCAAGGTTACTCACAGAGCGCATATGACAGGGGCGAGGTTGAGTAGGTTCTTTGGGGTGGAGGATAGATGTGGGAGGTGCTCGGGGTGCCCGGCGAATCACGTCCACATGTTCTGGTCGTGCCCGGCACTGGGTGGGTTTTGGAGGGGCTTCGCGAGGACTATGTCCAAGGTGGTGAAAGTCCAGGTCAAGCTGAGTTGGGGGTTTGCATTATTTGAGGTAACGGACGAGCCGGGAGTGCAGGAGGCGAAAGAGGCCGGTATCCTGGCCTTTGCGTCCCTGGTAGCCCGGCGGAGGATCTTGCTATTATGGAATTATGCGAAGCCCCCCAGTGTGGAAGCCTGGATAAATGACATGGCAGGGTTCATTAAGCTGGAGAGGATAAAGTTTGCCTTGAGAGGATCTGTGCAGGGGTTCTTCAGGCGGTGGCAACCGTTCCTAGACTATCTCGCGGAGCGTTCGGAGGAGGTCAGCAGCAGCAACAACCCAAGGGTGGGGGGGGGGAGGGGGGGGTCTCTTTCGGGGGGGGGAATTCGGGTGGGTGGGGGGGGGCTTCCCTATGGGTACCTTTGAATGTCATTTGGGGGGGTTACTGTATATGGGGAAACCCAATGTATAAGTTTTGTACAATTTTTGACTGATGTGTTTGTGTTTCTTTTTGTTATGGGGGGGGGGGGCGGGTTTGTTACAAATTTTGTTGGAAAATTTGAATAAACATTTTTTTTTAAAAAAAGGAAGTTCTTGGTCAGAAAATAGGAAATCATGATTTTGAAAGTCTGATGTTGAGGGAAAGATCGGTGGTAAAAGCAATCAAGGTGGACAAAGAGTGATCTTTCTGAGAAGCCTGGCAAACTCGATGAATGTACCGCCAACGAAGATGTTCTGTGTCCCCAGAGCAAGATTAACGTACAAGTCCATGGTTGCCAATGCCCTCTTCGGACCTAGTACCTGAAGCGAGAGAGAGATAGAGAGAGAGAAAACAAGAGCAGCTGCACCAATATTCCTGTCGCCCTAAAAGGTCGCACAAGACCATGAACAATCTGTCACTCGCTGACCCACAGTCCAGCCAAGTCCAGTTTTTCGTAGCCTTTCTCTTACCTGGCAGAGGTTCAGCCTTCTGGCTTCATATGAAATTGGGACTTTTGACAGCCAGCCAGTATTCCAACAATCAAGTTAATGCTACAGCTGCACACCCTTCTGAAGTAGTAACTTGTCTCTTTTCTCCATGGAAGCTGATTGGCCTGCTGGGTATTTGTAGCATTTCCTGAGTTTTATTTCAGATCTTCCAGCATCTGCGATATTTTCATGTTCACTGCCACCTTCGATTTACCCAACCTTTCACCATTAGAAGTATTTTTGGCTCCCAAGCCGGAAATTCCTGAATGCCCTGTCTCTATAAGACCATAAAACATAGGAGCAGAATTAGGCCACTCTGCCCATCGAGTCTGCTCCGCCATTCAATCATGGCTGATATTTTCTCATCCCCATTCTTCTGCTTTCTCCCCATAACCCCTGATCCCCTTATTAATCAATGTCTCTAACCTTGCCCAGAGTGTAAGAGCTTCAATAGATTTAAAGGGAAGCTACAAAGATACCTGAGCGAGAAAGGAATATTGGGTCATTTTCTGGCAAGTTAGGAATGAGGCTTGTGTGGAGCCTAAAGCTGTTAGGCAGAATGACCTCTTTCTATGTAATTTGTTTGCTTGGTGTCTTTTCTCGCTTGAATGTTTCAGGCTGTTTCTCAATTGTCAGATCAGCACCATGCAAAGCCTGGTGTCTGCCACAAGGTGGCAGCAAGCCTGCACAATAAAAAATGCAAATCTTTTCGAATTTGTCAGCTCCTGGCTTCAAGTTTAATTGAGGCCAGGTTAATTGGATTCATGTATTAACAGTAGTTATTCTGTTCTCTGTTTAACAGCGGCTGCCTGTTGTAAATTTTTTGTATATTTGCACTGTAAAGTTTCCTGTGACATTAATGTGAGAATATACCTGGAGTTGGAATGGGTGGGAAGGGGGGGGGGGGAGGCTTTTAAAAATCTAACGAAGGAATAAAATTCTTGCAAAATGATTCTCATTGTGTCAACCAACTTAAGAATGTTTAATCCTCACTCTTTTAATAATAATTTGTATTATTAATAATCTCTATTATTGTCACAAGTGTGCTTATATTAACACTGCAATGAAGTTACTGTGAAAATCCTCTAGTTGCCACACTCCGGCGCCTATTCGGGTACACAGAGAGAATTCAGTATGCCCAAATCACCTGACAAGCACCTCTTTTGGGACTTGTGGGAGGAAACCGGAGCATCCAGAGGAAACCCACGGAGACACGTTCTAACCAAGCATTCAATATTGCTTCAAAATGAACACATTTTAGAAAGAGACACAGATGCAAGCAAATCATAGAATCCCTACAATGCAGAAGTGGCCATTCGACCCATCGAGTCTGCACCGGCCCTTGGAAATAACACGCTACTTACCCACACCTCCACCCTATCCCCGTAACCCAGTAGAACCACCTAACCTTTTGGACGCTAAGGGGCAAATTAGCTAGCCAATCCACCTACCCTGGGCTGTGGGAGGAAACCGGAGCATCCGGAGGATACCCCAAGCAGACACTGGGAGAAAGTGCAAACTCCACACAGCCAGTCACCCGAGGCTGAAATTGAACCTGGGACCTTGGAGCTGTGAGGCATCAGTGCTAACCACTGTGCCACCATGCCACTCTTTATCAATTCAATCCTTTACACCAATTGGTCCTCAGCTGACTATAATATGGTTTGAGCACACACACAAACATGATCAAGTACAAACAGAGAATATGAGTAATGGAGTGTAGGTCAATTAGCATTTGCACAAGCAACATAGGCTCCGCATAGGATCATATAAATGCCAACAGTTTCCTTCCTGCAGTTTTTCCTGTACATTTTGGGTGTGACCGCCTTCCTCCCTCAGCTGCCGCTGTCCATTCCCAACATTTTCTGTTTTAATTTCATTTTTCCTGCGCTTGCGCTTTCCACTAAAATGATCTCCGTCAATGTGACGCTGAGCACTGAGCCAAGTTTCCAAGATTTGCAGTGAATAATAGGCACGGTGCCCTATTCCGGACACACCATCCTCCTAGTTACTCTCCCTCTGAGGTTTTCGTCCAGCGTTACAGTTGAGCTTGACCTGAAGTCGCTGCATAGTGTTTTTCCTGGTGACTGTTAAACAGGAAGTAGTGTATCACATCTTGCTGCATTGCGTAATGGGAAATTCAGCTTATTGGCCAGGTGTGGTCAATTTAATCATTTCCTGTCCTGTCCCAGATACTGAAAATGCTAAAAACAAAATCCCTATTATGTGCAAACATACACTTAAGAGGTTACTTATATAGTCAAACTTTGGGACAAAGTGCAATGCCAGTGTTCTTATATCTCTGGGTCCAGGATTCAAATGCAGGCCCTGGCTGAGGAGAGTGACGATCTGGAGTTGTAAAGTACACTGACCCAAGCACAGCTCCCAGTGGACTTGAGTGCACAAAGACAGCTCTGTACATAGGCACTTACTTCAGCAATTTCTCAATTAGACGCCAGATCTTTAAGGAGGGAAGGAACGATGAGCATATAACGACCTCATCGCTGCAGAATGCATGCTTCCTTTGAATTTGTGCTTGATGCACATTCTCAGGGAGTAAAAGAGACCTGCGATTGTATCCAATTCAGTCATGGAGCATTTTATGCCGATACAAGTACAAGACTGTGGGACTCCTCTGTCACATAAGCAATAATACTGGTGTCATGAACATGGGACCATGCTCGATCACGTTTCAGGAGTTTTTCCGGAAAGATTTCTATGTGTGGTAGCGAGTGGGAACTGCCGCGAGCTTCCCAGCAAGGCCAGCAATGTTAATTGGTCCACTTAACAAGGCCTCACGGGCTTCTCGCTGCAAATGAAGGCTTGACAGCCGATTTGCGGGCACCGGGCTCACCAGACCCCTACCAGACCCCTACTAACAAGGTCGAGCAGCACTTAAACAGCAGTTGCACAGTCAGCCCAATTCAGCTCGCAGCCATGGTGCCAAGACAACCGGCCCCATGATTCGGGGATGCAGACCCGGGGAGGTTCCACGATGCGGTGTAGGCCAGGAGGGATGTCCTGTTCCCCTGAGGGTCCTGGAGGGTGAACCACAGGGCAGCCCGTGCCGTCTGCTGGAGCGGGCTGGTTGCATCACAAACTGTTTGGTGACTGGTGTGGTTCTCGTTTTCGACCTCTCCAGACCGTGTTTCGCGAGCGCACAAAGTCCAGAAAGACGTGCTGTTAGGTGAATTGGATATTCTGAATTCTCCCTCTGTGTACCTGAACAGGTGCCGGAATGTGGTGACTAGGGGCTTTTCACTGTAACTTCATTGCAGTTAATGTAATTAATGTAAACCTATTTGTGACAATAAAGATTTTAAAAAACAAAGCCGGAGAATTGCACCCTTTATTGCCCCTATCTTAATTCGCTGAAAAACTCAGTCACCTATCACCATGCTCACCTTCACTGATTCCCCATCCAACAACGCCTCAATTTTAAAATCCTCATCCTTGTCTTCAAATTCCTCCTCTCCTGTTATTATAATGATATACTTTGGGCTTGTTTACTGTACAAGACTGAGGGCACCAAATAACTCTTAAGGGATTGGTTAAACACATTGTGGGTTCACGTATTAAGACCAGGCACATGCAAACAGATAATTTCATGTATAAGGCTTGAAGGCATCAGAGCTGTGTATGTGTGTTCTGCTCAATGTAAAAGTGAAACTAAGACTATATATGACATATTTCTCTTCTCGTGATGTTCTGTTGATATCCTTTAAAGACATATTACAACAAATCTGTGGCCTTACACCTCCCAATTTCTGTGATCAAGTCCTGCCCGACAAGCCTCTGAGATCTCAAGCTCCTCAGATTCTAGCCTCTTACACATCCCCTATTTTGCAGGCAAAATGTTCACCTGTCTAATCCCTAAACTCTGGAATACCCTCTCTAACCCTCTCCACCTTTCCGTCTCTCTCTCTGCTCCTTGTCCATAAAACCTAACTATTTGACCAAACTTTTAGACGGATCTCATGTAATTATCTTCCGTGGCTTGGCGTCAAAAAATATTTTATTGGTATTGATTTTACTAAACCCTTCAGAATATTTTATTCTGTTGCACGTGCTCAGTAAATGTACATTGCTATTGTTAATGGCATGTTTACATTGGTATCAGAACTTACAATGATACTGCTGGTGTCAGACAGTTGAAGACACATGGTGCAGCGAAGGAAGCAGGGGATATACTTGAGTTCTGCATTCCAATTCTGACCTCTTCGGAGGTTGACAGAGGGAGGGAAAGGCAAAGCTATGGGGGGATTTTAAAACCATGATGAACATTTTAAATTTGAAGTTGGCTGGCCATATTTGGTCAGTGAGCTTCGGGGCAATGGGAGAAGGGGACTTGGTGTAACTTGGGATATGGCACCACACTTCGTGATTAAATTCTGGTGTGATGATCTGTTTCAGTGGATCCCAACAATTGAGGTCAGGGAGTCTGAAAACATGCATCTCACTGTGTTAACCTGTCAGAGGCCTGGGTCATGCATGTGCAACAACAAAAGGGTGAGCTGGTCTTAAGGTCACGGGCCTGATCCGAGCATTTGGCTCTTAGCCCGCTGAGCACCAATGCAGGAATAACCTCAGTGGACCTTGAAACATTTCATGCAGTCGTGCGAGCAATGTGTTACATTTCCACAAAGCTCTCATTCATCTGGTCAGTGTTTCACAAAATAAAACCACTCTAATTCGTGGAGTAAGTGTCTTCCGTAGAAGCATATCGTTCAGAATGATTTTTTTTGCACAGGCCATCACATGGATTTTATCTGAGTTTAGCTTATCTCATGTGAATACGGATTTAGAAATATTAAAACACCGGTCATCTGAAGGCCAAATCCTGACTTTCCCAAGGAAAAATTCAAGGAAGCTTTTTGAATGTTGCCTTGGCCCACCTGGTAGTGATGCAGTGGTTAATTAGCCACTGGGCACAGGCTAGCTGCACATCTGTATTTATCGAGTGAGTCAGGAAATGTAATGCAGATGTTACTGTGGTCTGAGCAGAGAAAGAATGAAGTCATTTCCAAAAAAAGAAGCAGGGAAGCATGCACAATGAACCCGTGGTCAAAAGCAAGGGGGCCTTATGCCAGGAATCTTAACTTATTAAGTACTAAATGTGTTTGATCTTTGTCACTGCAATAGAATTTAATATAAGCCTAAAATGTGGACATTGCAATACTAAAATAAAGGAAGTGGAGAGCAAACAGAAAATACTTATTATGGGAATTCCCACTTGTAATGTCTGTGCCCCCTGTTCTTTTGAAAATACACCATGAAACAGTCTCAACAACTTAAATTTCTTTCCACCTCACAAATCTTTCTCGACCACTCCTCCTCTCCTCTTCTCCCCCAGCTCGAGTAAAACAAAAGTAAAGTCACCATAGTCCCAGAAGGCTGCTTTCCCCTCTTGAGGGGGAGAGCTGACTGGTGGTGATTTAACCTGAGGATCACCACACCTCAGGTGAGGGGCAAGGTTGAAAAGGCGGGGACTTCATAAATAACCTCAGCCGGGATGGGAATTGAACCCGCACTGTTGACATTGTTCTGCATCACAAACCTGCTGTCCAGCCAACTGAGCTAAACCGCCCCCCTGTTAGAGTACAGCTTTCCTAATGCCCTCTAATTCCTTGTTCCAAAAGGACATCTGGGAACCCTTGTTCCGAAAGATATGTGGAACCTATTTGACCTCGGAGGGCATCACAATTGCACAAGGTCCATCAAGCCTATTCGTAATATTCATCAACATACCTGAGGGGATTGCAAGGTTTCGGGTGAGATGTGAAGTATGTAAATTATGAAGCACTAGACATCATACTTATATGGGACGGGTTGGAGGGACCAGGGGGCCTTTTCCTGTTCTTTATTGTTTGTACATTTGACCCCCTCCTTGCCCCATTTCCTGTGTAGCTCCATCAGGCATCACCAAATTGTAGTCTGGAACAGGATAAGAACGTAAGAGGTTGGAGCAGGAGTAGACTATATGGCCCTTGGAGATATTCCATTCAACAAGGTCACGGCTGATTTTCTACCTCAATTCCATCTTCCTGCACTCATCCTTAATTCCCTTAATACCCCAAAATCTAATACCCAAAAATCTATCATTATCCCCACATAGAATTTACAGAACAGGAGGCCATTCGGCCCATCGAGTCTGCACTGGCTCTTGGAAAGAGAACCCCACCCAAGCCCATGCCACACCCCATTCCCGTAACCCAGTAACCCCACCTCACCTTTTCGACACAAAGGGAAATTTAGCGTGGCCAATCCACCTAACCTGCACATCTTTGGACTGTGGGAGGAAACCGGAGCACCTGGAGGAAACCCACGCAGACATGGGGAGAAAGTGCAGACTCCGCACAGACAGTCACCTGAGGTCAGAATTAAACCCGGGACCGTGGAGCTGTGAGGCCGCAGTGCTATCCACTGTGCCACCGTGCCGCATGATGATCTCCTCCTTGATCTTGAGGCACTGAGGCCAACCGATTGCAGTGCTCCTAAAGCTACCTTAGCTCACTGTTAGCCGGCGAACCAAGCATGGACTGGGAAAAAACTGTATGAGCAGGAATTTCCCGCGTCGTGTTTTCCAGCGGCAGAGGCGGCTTGCCATTGGTCGCTGGTGGGATTGTCCGGTCCCAGCAACGTAAATGGCATTTTGTGTGGCTCACCCATCCTGCTGCCAGGGACCCGCTGGGGGAGGAAGGAATCACCTGCGGGAAGGGCCGGAAAATCCCACCACTTGTCATTCTGGTTTTATTTCTCAATTCACCTCTGCACCTTCCTAAGTGATGCTAAGGCCAAAAGTAACATACACAGCACCCATCTGCCGAAGATCAACTGTTTCAGGAAGAATGAGTGTCACCCTTGGGCTTCTCCTATACCTCACTGTTCAGTTCCATGCATGACATTGCAATAAGCATATATGGCAGGACGTACAGATCTAAATGTCCCATTTAGGGGACAATGAGAGGGTACGCCATCTTATAATACATGGAGGGTAAGTCAATACTGCAGTGGGAAAATGGTAACAAGAAGAAAGCGTGGTTCTGACAGGAATTGTGTTCCACTTAAGTCTTCCAATATATATTATTTCCTTCCCTTGCATGTTCGTTCAAACCATCAAAATGACAGCAAAACAAACCTGTGAACCATCACTCTGTAACACCACATGCTGAAAGGGTTCTTAGAAGCATATATTTGAAAATCTGGCTTTCCGTCGGAGAATAAAAGAAGCAAGCCAAAATAATGACGCAAACCACAACACGTCCCCAACTGCCTGATAATGGAAACCAGGCTGCACTGTGACACAAACACTGCAACGTCAACTCTGTAACCAGCTTCAAGAGGGATTTGAACTGCCAATCAAGTCAAAGAGGAATGCAGTCACATGCGATTACATAAAGCTGCACGGAGTTCAAATTAATTCAAAGCAGTTCCCAACGTCCGTGAACCAGATCCTGGAATCTTTTTTATTCATTTATGGAATGTGGGCATTGCTGGTTAGGCCAGCATTTATTGTCCATCCCTAGTTGCCCTTCAGAAGGTGGTGGTGAGTTGAGTTCTTGAACCGCTGCAGTCCTTCAGGTGTAGGTACATCTACTATGCTGTTAGGGAGAGACTTCCAGGATGCTGCCCCAGTGACAGTGAAGGAAAGGTGATATATTACCAAGTCAGGGTGGTGAGTGCCTTTGAGAGGAGCCTCCACGTGGTGGGGTTCCCAGGTATCTGCTGCACTTGTCCTCCTAGATGGTAGTCATCGTCGATTTGAAAGGTGTTGAGTGAGGTAAAGCAGTGCATCCTGTAGCTGGTACACATGTCTGCCACTGTTTGTTGGTGGTGGAGGGTTTGAATGTTTGTGGAAGGGGAAAACTCAAACGGGCTGCTTTGTCCTGGATGGTGTCGAGCATCTTGAGTGTTCTTGTAGCTGCATTCAGGCAAGTGGAGAGTATTCCAAAACAGTCCTGACTTGTGCCTTGTAGATGGGGGACAGGCTTTGGGGATCAGGAGGTGAGTTACTCGTTGTAGGATTCCTAGTTTTTGACCTGCCCTGGGAGCCACAGTATTGATGTGGCTAGTCCAGTTCTTCTGATCAATGGTAACCCCTTGGGTGTTGATCGTGGGGGATTCAGCGATGGTAATGCCATTGAATGTCAAGGAGCGATGGTTAGACCCTCTCTTGTAGGAGATGGTCATTGCCTGGCACTTGTGTGGTGCAAATGTAACTTGCCACTTCTCAGTCCAAGCCTGAAGATTGTCCAGGTCTTGCTGCATTTGGACATGGACTGCTTCATTATCTGAGGAGTCGTGAATGGTGCTGAACATTGTGCAGTCATCAGCAAACATCCCCATTTCTGACCTTGTGATGGAAGGGACGTGATTGATGAAGCAGCTGAAGATGGTTGGGACTAGGACACTACCCTGAGGAACTCCAGCAGTGATGTCCTGGAGTTGAGGTGATTGACCTCCAACCACCACAATAATTTCCCCTTGCGCCAGATATGACTCCAACCAGCGGACAGTTTTTCCCCAGCTTGCTTGATCAGATTTCCACCATCGACTGGTGGATGTGTGAACCCAGTCACGCCTCAACGTGCTGCTGGCACGTGGAAACCAGATTTAATAACATCAGCAATTGGGGATACTTTGGGTCTCTGTGTTGGGCTTTAGAAACTAAATTCAACATCAGGAGAACTCCATTTGTCAGCATGTGAAATGGTTTTCAGTGCACATCTGTGTGATTTAAAGTGATGGTTTAACTCGGTAATGAAATACTGAATTGACTCCCAAGTGTATTGCATGAAGTCAGTTTATAAACTGCCTCTGTTGGAAGTGCCTTGCAGAGTTTGAGATTATAATCTATTGAAAAATTGGTTGCTTGCGGAGCACATGCTTGATGCCCCTTCATTACTGAACCCAATTTGACCTACAACAAGGCGCAACCAGCAGCCTGACTCTTTTTTACTGATGGTGGAGGACTGTTCTACAGATTACAACTTATATAGTCTAACTGTATGGAATTATTGACCCTAAAGTCCTAATACACATGTGAAGAAACTTGTTTACATTAAAATAAGAGTACGAAGTCTTACAACACCAGGTTAAAGTCCAACAGGTTTGTTTCGATGTCACTAGCTTTCGGAGCGCTGCTCCTTCCTCAGGTGAATGAAGAGATATGTTCCAGAAACACATATATAGACAGATTCAAATTTGAATTGGTGTTGTAAGACTTCGTACTGTGCTCAGCCCAGTCCAACGCCGGCATCTCCACATCATTAAAATAAGAGATAAACCTTCTTTGTATTTTGTAATTACCTTTGACACGATTTTTGATTTACTGGAGTGAAAATTGTTCCGCATTGTTCCAGTTTCTTGGGACTCAATGGCACAGCATACTTAGCAGTGGGGTGGCCTATGCCTAACCTTCACAGGTATTGGTCACCCTGCTAAATCAGTATGGCCTCTTTTCAGGCATCCCGGATAGCCTTCAGCCTCTTGACCATTTTAGTGCCCGTTGAAGGACCCTTCGACAAAGATTTCAGTGTCTGTCAACTAAAATAAAGTTTAACTTGATTTTTCTTGGAAAGCCTATCTGTGGAGCTTTAATTCCAAGCAGAAAATGTTGACACAGTTTTAGCATTCAATTTTACCCAAAACGATCAGTACACCATTTTACATCAAAAGGTGTAATTTGGAACATGTTTTGTTCCACACAATCTGTAGCACTCAATCAGATCGCTGCTACTTCATGACTCATCGAAGCATTCAAAAGCTATCACAGCTTGCGGAAGCGATCCTCAGCATTAAAATTGATCATGAGGATATTAGTGCAGCTTCCTATGTATTATGTGAAAAACAAACGACAGGGTTGGGATTCTCCGCCCTCCGAACCTGTTTTCTGGTGCGGAGTGCCCTCGTCCGCAGTGGGATTCTCCGTCCAGCCAGCCAGCCAATGGGTTTTCCATTGTGGGTAGCCCCACGCAGTCAGGAAATTTCCGGCTGTAGGTGCGCTGCCAGCGTGACGGGGAATCCCGACAGCGGAGAATCCAGCCTCAGAACTTTCAGCTTAGATTCAAACTTTTTCCCAAGAAATTGCCTCGTCTGTTCTATTCAAGCTGGTATGTTACCGCTTTCTTCGGTCATTCTCTTATTGTAACCTTCCTGCTCCTCCTGCTGTTGCTTTCTCTGCCAATTTGGACAGCCCCACCACTATTTCCAAACCAACTGCTGCTGATTGCACCTCCTCCGTTGTCATAGCTCCTGCCTCTGTCACTGTTTCCACTGCTGTAGTCGCTGTCGCCCTGCTGATTCCATCAATGTTAGCATTTTCTTCACCGCGCATCTATCACTGTTATCATCTCCTCCTCAGCACCTCTATCACTGTTATCATCTCCTCCTCAGAGCCTGGATCACTATTATCATCTCTTCCTCAGAGCTTGGATCACTATTATCATCTCCTCCTCAGAGTCTCTATCTCTGTTATCATCTCCTCCTCAGCACCTCTATCACTGTTATCATCTCCTCCTCAGAGCCTGGATCACTATTATCATCTCCTCCTCAGAGCTTGGATCACTATTATCATCTCCTCCTCAGAGTCTCTATCTCTGTTATCATCTCCTCCTCAGCACCTCTATCACTGTTATCATCTCCTCCTCAGCACCTCTATCACTGTTATCATCTCCTCCTCAGCACCTCTATCACTGTTATCATCTCCTCCTCAGAGCTTGGATCACTGTTATCATCTCCTCCTCAGAGCATCTATCACTGTTATCATCTCTTCCTCAGAGCCTCTATCACTGTTATCATCTCCTCCTCAGAGCCTCTATCACTGTTATCATCTCTTCCTCAGAGCCTCTATCACTGTTATCATCTCCTCCTCAGAGCTTCTATCACTGTTATCATCTCCTCCTCAGAGTCTCTATCACTGTTGTCATCTCCTCCTCAGATGCTTTATCACTGTTATCATCTCCTCCTCAGCACCTCTATCACTGTTATCATCTCCTCAGCACCTCTATCACTGTTATCATCTCCTCAGCACCTCTATCACTGTTATCATCTCCTCCTCAGCACCTCTATCACTGTTATCATTTCCTCAGCACCTCTATCTATGGGCAGCATGGTAGCACAAGTGGATAGCACTGTGGCTTCACAACGCCAGGGTCCCAGGTTTGATTCCCCGCTGGGTCATTGTCTGTGCTGAGTCTGCACATTCTCCCCATGTCTGCGAGTATTTCCTCCGGGTGCTCCGGTTTCCTCCCACAGTCCAAAGACGGCAGGTTAGGTGGACTTGCCATGATAAATTGCCCTTAGTGACCAAAAAAGGTTAGGAGGGCTTATTGGGTTACGGGGTTAGGGTGGAAGTGAGGGCTTAAGTGGGTCAGTGCAGATTCGATGGGCCGAATGGCCTCCTTCTGCAGGGTATGTTCTATGTTATCATCACCTCTATCACTGTTATCATCTCCTCCTCAGAGCGTCTATCCTGTTATCATCTCCTCCTCAGAGCCTCTATCGCTGCTATCATCTCCTCCTCAGAGCCTCTATCACTGTTATCATCTCCTCAGCACCTCTATCACTGTTATCATCTCCTCCTCAGCACCTTTATCACTGTTATCATCTCCTCCTCAGCACCTCTATCACTGTTATCATCCCGATCGCTGGAAGGAGTGCCAAACGGTCAGGACCGGCTTTCAGAATTTCGGCAATCCCGCGCATGCGTTACCCCTCAGCAGTGCGCAGGCCCAGAGCCCAGTGAGACAGTCTGCCCCCTCTTGATGTCAGCACCCTGACCCAGGATCACATTATTTTTAAAAATCGATGTTGTCTTCTCTCCAGTTGCGGCCGCAGAGAGCTGAGCAGGGGGACAGTGTGAAATATCTGCCAGATCATGGCACACCTGGCACAGCGAGGGTATGGGTGAGAACACCCGCTCCCAGTGGCCATCAAGGTGACCATCTCCCTGAACCTTTACGCCACGGAGTCTTTCCAGCTGTCGAGTGAGGACCTGTCTGTGGTCACACAGACCTCCATCCCCTGGTGCATCCGCGCCGCCACGAAGGCCCTACATACCTGTCGGCGCAATACATCAAATTCAATGTGGACCGAGCCTACCAGGATTCCCGGGCAGCGGGATTCGCCATCATCGCCAAAATACCCCAGGTCCAGGGTAGAGATCAACAGGATGCATGTTGCCCTACGAGCCCCGGCCCTTGACAGGCCAGTCTTCACAAACCAAAAGGGGTTCCACTCGATGAACGTGCAGCTGGGACGTGACCATGAACTGCATATCGCGCACATCTGCGCCAAATTACCGGGCAGTGGGTGGCATGGTAGCACAGTGGTTAGCACTGTTGCTTCACAGCGCCAGGGTCCCTGGTTCAATTCTGGCTTGGATCACTCTCTGCGCGGCGTCTGCATGTTTTCCCCGTGTCTGCGTGGGTTTCCTCTGGGTGCTCTGGTTTCCTCCCACAAGTCTTGTGAAGTGAATTGGACATTCTGAATTCTCCCTCAATGTACCCGAGGAGGCGCCGGAGTGTGGCGACTAGAGGATTTTCACAGTAACATCTTTGCAGTGTTAATGTAAGCCTACTTGTGCAATAAAGATTATTATTATGCCACCTTCATCCTGGCACACTCAACGGATCTTGACCTCTTCGCGGTGCACCCCCGGCTGAGGAGTTGGCTCTTGCGTGACAGGGGTTATCCTTTGAAGTCGTGGCTGATGGCTCTTGGGTGACAGGGGTTATCCTTTGAAGTCGTGGCTGATGGCTCTTGGGTGACAGGGGTTATCCTTTGAAGTCGTGGCTGATGGCGCCTATCCGGAGGCCACAGACTGACGTGGAAACCCGCTACAACGACGCCCATGCAGTGACCAGGAGACCAATCGAGTGGTGCTTTGGCATCCTGAGGGTGCGGGCAGGTGCCTGGACTGCTCTGGAGGAGCCCTCCAGTACAGCGCCAGGAGGGCCTCCCACATCGTGGTGGCCTGCTGTGTCCTCCATTGCATCGCGCAGCTGGAGGAGGGGGATGAACGGCAGGCGTCGACCGACGAGGAGAATGCAGAGGAGGGCAAGGGTGGGCAGGGCATGGGACCTGAAGAGGCACAGGAGGCCGCACAATATGTGCACCAGGGCAAGCGTGCACAGGACACTCTAATCGCCTCCAGATTAACCGACTAGGGGGCTGTGTTGTTCCCTGCCTTGCTCAAACCAGGTGCCTTTCATATGTAGTGTTGATCAGAAACTGAGTCTTATAAACAAACAAAACTATTTATTTAACACTACAGTTGGATTCGACAATTATCCCTGAAAAACTGAACAGTTGATTAAAGACACATAAACTATACTCATCTACCATCTAACTCACTAACTAACTAACTACTTTCTTGCTCTCTCACTACCTTCAGTACTCCTAGCTCAGCTCCTGCTCCTACCACCTACTCCAACCTTCTGTCCCACAAGGCTCAGCGTCATCCCTGATATACTGCTAGGATTACTCACTCTAGTGGCTGTCTGTACCCATTTCATTAAACCTTACTTTACCTTCATGTATAATAATACCACATCGCCCCTTTTTTCTAAAGAAATGTTCAAAGTCCAAATTACACGTTTTCTCCAGGTGCGCTTGCGCAAACTGGCCTTTACTTCCAGCGTGCCTAATTTCTCGCTGCGCCACAGCTTCAACGGACCCGAGAATTTTCGTGACACTTTCCCGATGCATCGTTTCTGGACATCTGTTTTTTAGTTGCTGTACTGTCACAGGACATTTTAAAAGAATCTTCTAGCATTACATTTTTCCGCTTTTGCAATTGTTCTATCGGCTTTTCTTTTGACTACCCACAAATATTTTCAGGACTAAATGGAATTGAATTTTAAAGGGAGCCCAGTTGAGACACAGTTTACCGTCTGCTATGAGATGATCTGGTTTCTGAAGACTCTCCATCTTCCTTCACGGATGTTCTTTTAGATGTAGAGGCTTAATTGCTTTGTTCAGTCTTCTAGTTTCTTGCTTATGGTGTCTTCGCTAATCTACCTATTCTAGTTTTTAGGGAGAAACTCCTGGTCCCATGTGTTGTTCTCTGCCTTGCTCCAACCAGATGGCTTTGATGTGTAGTGTTCATCAGAGAACAACGAGTCTTGTAAGTAACTATTTATTTAACACTACAATTGGATTCAACACTTATCCCTAAGAAACTAAACAGTTGATTAAACACACATAAACTATACTCATCTAATATCTAACTCAGTAACTCAACAGCTACTCTCTTGCTCTCTCACTACCTTCAGTACTCCGAGCCAGCTCCTGCTCCTACCTCCTACTCCAAACTTCTGTCCCACAAGGCTCAGTGTCATCCCTTATATGCTGCTAGGATTGCTCCCTCTAGTGGCTGTCTGTACACATTTCATTACCTTCATGTATGATAATACCACATCCCCCCCTTTTTTCTAAAGAAAAATTATTACACTTTAAGATATTTTCTTACATCCTTATAGCATGCAGTATAATCAGACATGTAGTGTCAATGACTACATAATCTACTAACCCCTTATCTTTCTAATTCTCATTTTTCAGATAAATGGAGATCGTAAGTAACAAATAGAGCAAAATCTTGTCATTGTCTTGTCATTGTAAGTGTTTGAGTAGTGGCTAACAATTTTTCTTGTAAACTGTTCAAACGTTTTACAGTGCATAACCTTGAGTAAGCATTCAGTCTTCACTGCGGTAATGGTCACATCAACAACTAATCATCAGTCAAATGTTCAAATGTTTGAACAATGTTCGTCTGAGTTGGTCTCTTTCTGTGTTTGTAACTGTACACATTTCATTAACCCTTACATTACCTTCATATATGATAATAACACAGTGGCATGGGGATCCCCTGCCACCCCCTCTCATGAATACCTGCCCTGTGCCATCTCCCCCCCCCCCCCCCTCTCTTGCAACCCCCTCTGTGATTCCTACCTGCCTCACTGCAGAGTGCAGGCCTTGGGTTGGCAGTGACAACAGGTCTGGTCCATGGGATGGATGATGATGATGACCCACTCGGGGATGAGTTCTGGTGGCTTCGCACCATTTGACAACATCTGACTCATGCCCACGGTAGCACTGTCCACGTGGGTGATCCCTGCATGCGAGCTGGCCATTCCATCACACAGTCCCATTGAACCCTTGGAGTGGCGGAGGTGGGGACCTCAGCCTCCACCCCCAGCACCCCCTCTGCAGCCAGCCCAGTCCAGCCCATCCCTCACACCCTTCTGACAGAGCACGGATGCAGTTTGTAACTTCGTGAACATGTGCTTTTTGTGAACAAATGAACATGTATATAAAGGTTTGTGCCCTTGTCTCTATCGCTATCCTATGTGCTGCACCTGTGCCACCTTATCTGGTGTCTACCGTCCTGGCCTTACGGGCCCCAATGCTACACCTCGGTGGATCCCCAGGTGGTACATCAGGAGTGGAGGTGGCCTGCTGCGATTCCTGGGTCCCCTTTGACGGCCATCTTCTCGGGCAACCAGGCCAGGATCGGCTCGACTGCTCTTCCGGTGTCCCAGATGATGTGTTGCCACCCTGTTCTTCCTGCTAACCATGTGATATGCCAGGGACAGGATGGAGGGAATCCGAGGTGCTGTGATGTTCCGGCACCTCCCCTGTGGGAGAAATCGGCATGGGCCCATCCCGCCTCCTCCCCCGGGCTACTCCATGGGACGGGGTTGCGAGTAGAGCTAACCCCGAAGGCTGCCCGGCCACCTGGCGCTCCCAGTCCTGGAGTCCAGATACTCACAGCCATAGAGCACAGGGAGTGGACCACCTCCCTCTGGGACTGTGCCACATCATGCTGATCAGCCAGTGACTGCGCCACTGCCCTCTGGGTCTGTGCCATGTCGGCCAGCGCCCGGGCATTGTTGCCAATGCCCTCAGTCATGGCTGGTTGTGACTGGACCACGCTTAAGAGCACCGCTGCAGTGTCCAGGTGGCTCTGCGACAGGGCTACCTGTGATGGGGCAGCCCTGTCCTGGGTCCCGGCCACCACCAACACAGAGTTGCCCAGGCCTTGGACATCCTTACCCATGGCTGAAATCATTGCTCCCCAAGGCCTCCACTGTGAACGCCACTCGTGCGGTGTTGGCCTGGGTTGCACGCATGACTCCTCCAACTGCACCTGCAGGCGCAGGATGGTTGCCGACACCCCCTTGTGTAGGCCCTGGCTCTGAGACTGCATCTCCGCTATTGATGAGACCGCCCTTACAGAAACCCGAACCCGGTTCAGATGACAGCTAGTTCCAGGGATGGGGCTCCCTTTTGACCTTCCGCCCCCTTGGGTGTTCCTACCGCCACCTGATGTACCGCTGAACATGTGTATTATGTACCATATAGAGTCCTAGCAGCCTCTTCGCTAGCCTGCCCAACCGAGGTGAGTGTCTCTGGAATGGTGGAGGGTGACGGAGAGAGCTGCGATGGAAAGTCGGTGTTGTCCCTGGGTTAGTGCTCAGGGGTGTCTTGGGCTGTCGTTTGAGGGCTCCACTTGCTGTCCGTAAACTCCTCCTCGCTGCTCTCCTCCTGGGGTTATGGTTAGGGTCGGGGGCGTGGAGCACCAGAAGGGCCCGCCTCATCGTCACGAGACCCTGCAAGACACAAGACAAGACGCATGATTGGATCACAGGTTGGGGCACAGTGCTGCCTACTCACCCTCGCCACTCTGAGGAGGTTGTGCAGTTTCTTGCGGCACAGCTGGCCGGTCCTGGCGGTGTTGTCCACAGTTCTCATGGCCTCTCCCACCTGCACCCAAACCCAATACACAGTGGTGGGTGGCAAACCCCCATCCCTACGCAGGGTACAGGGTGGCCCGCCTCTCCTCCCCTGCGCCCAGTATTGTCTTCAGTTCCTCATCGGTGCCATCTTGTTGGCTGGAATGAGCATGCGTGGAGAGTGCAGTGCTATATGCAGCTGCAGCTTGTCAGCCTCTCGAGTGTCTATCCCGACTCTGATGAATCTGACACCATTTTTCATGGGTATCGGTCATATTCAATGTGGCGCCAGTGCGAGCCTATTAATGGCTGATAAATTGCTCTGGGAACAACACCAATTTTCCTGTCATAGAACACCACTGATTCAGTCCCTGCACCAACACTTAGTTTCTGAAACGGAGGATCCTGCCGATTATTTGTGGTGTGAATGAGAAAAGAACTGTTTTGTCTCTCGACCCCACTTAAACTATTGCAGTAAAATATACTCGCTGTTTTGTGAGCTGTCAAATCATATCTGTGTGAGCAATCCCTACATATGAATTGTTGACTTATGTTGTCTGATACAGCAGAAACCTGTGTGCCAATGCATCATCTTGCTAAGGTGTTCATAACCTTTAAGTAAAAATAGCGCGACTGATACCTCATGTTCCCTGTGTGCATGGAAAAAAACGGCCTCCTTAACCCCAGACTTTGCAACGATATTCACAAATGTAGTATGCAAAGTTCTGTGATAAACTAACAAATGTGAAGTCTGCATGGTGGCGATACTACTGTTTAATCACTGCAATCATTGTTCGAAAAACCTAGAGAAAGAAAAATGTATAAATTTAAAAGCTAGAAAGTTGAAACCTTTCCACCAGCTAATTCACTAGTTTAGTTAAGTATGTTCAACATCTTTCTATTTCTGTATTTCTTTTGACTATGTTGCACAATCTGTTTGACAGTTATATCAGACTTATGGCCCAGTTTATCTTCTGTGGATAAACAGTCTATTTTCACAGTGTTCTTGTCAAACTTTGTTGTTTATTTTGGAATTAAAACATCAATGGTGTTGCACTGTGGTGTCACATCCATTTTTAACTTCTTCACTGAGAAATGCAATGAGAGACATTTATTAATAATAAACAAATATAACAGTGCACCCAAATCCAAGCACAACAGTGGATACTAAATGGTGTCTTTCGGACAATACCTGTTCTCTTTCAGAGTAAGATGTTGGCGGATTTGTGCGCATGGTTGCTGCCCAAATTTATTTTCAATTTGTTTCATTTATGTTACAAAGGTTCACTCAGTCATGAAGTAGTTCATGCAGAGTGTGAATAGTTTGAATCTCTTCCAAAACTTTCCACATAGGCCCTCATATCAGAACTAGAAACTAATCTTCTAAGTACAACAGCAGAATGTTTCCATAGTTTAAACCCTCAGTTTTCTACCTAAGATAACTGATTTTTGTTGGATACAAAATTGACATGAATTGTGTTGGTCAGTGTTAGATAATTTCCTTTGCAACAAAAGAGTTGTTAGTCTGGCAATACTGGCTCCACTGGTGATCCGTGCTCAAATGGTTTTTATGTAACAATTATAATTACGTTGACTAATACAAATACTGGGGGTTACCATTGACCAGAAACTGAACTGAAGTAACCATATAAATACTGCGTCTACATGAACAGGGCAAAGCTAGGAATCCTGTGGCGAGAAACTCATCCCCTGATTCTCCAAAGCCTGTCTATCCATCTACAAGACACAAGTCAAGCGTGTAATGGAATACTCACAACTTGCCTTGATGATTGCAGCTCCAGCAACACTCATGAAGCTCAACACATTCAGGAAAAGGCAGCCTGCTTGATTGAAAACCTTTCCACAAATATTCAGTCCCTCCACTACTGATGAACAGTGGCATCATCAGTACCATCTACAGTCATTTTCAAACTCAGGGACATGACCCGTGGGTGGGCCAAGGGGCCATTAATCGAGGCATTCCCATCGTGGGAAGAAATGCCCGACGGCTGCGACCGGCATTTAAAAAGACCGGCTGCCACTGGTTTTCAGAATGACGGCCGCCCCGCACATGCCTGCTCCATGCTCCAGGCTTAGAGCCCAGCGAGGCAGAACGCCTCCTCCTGGCATCAGTGTGCTGAACCAGGAGCAGATTCTTTTTAAACATCGATGGAGTCTTCCCTCCAGAAGCAGCGGCAGAGAGCAGGTCATGCGCTCCGTAAACTGATGTCACGTGCTCTGGGAGGAAGAGAGATTCCTCCATTTTGTAGCTGCCATCAGTGCTGGTGTGAGCTCCAGGGCCTCTGATGAACAACTCATAAAGAAGCTGAAAACAGAAACAAAGCAGTATAAAGATGATTTCTTGAGGTACGGATTTATCAATTGTGCCACTGAAAATCAGGATGCAAAGTTCATGTGTGTTATATGCAGGGAAGTATTGAGAAATGAAAGTTTAACGGTTGGATTCTCCATTATTGGGACTGTATCCCCACGCCGGCATCAAAATGGTGGAGTTTTAAGCCTGAAAGTCCAAGACTAAAGGGATACGAATTCCCAGCCCTGCAGGGACCCGGAGTAAATCTCGCAGCTTTTGCTTCAGATACGGGCCCCCGCACTTCTGGGTCAGAGGCCATGTATGCGCACCGCGACGGCTTCCAATGGATGCGCCGTGCTCCATGGCGGACTCAGACCCGCTGAGCTGGACCCGAAAAAGAGACCCCCCCCCGATCAGCCGCACGCCCGACCCTCAAACGCCACACAATCATTCCCCGGCCGCCTGTAAGGCCCCCCCCTTGGCCTCCGATCAGCCCGCCCCCGACCAGGCAGGACCACACGAGTATCCCAGGCAGGACCAGGTTAGTTCCATGTCGTCGGGGGCGAAGGATGTCGCAGCGGGCCTCTGGAAATGGCCCCAGGTGGCGCGGCATACTCCGCGGTGACGCTGCTTTTCAGTGCCTGGAGAATCGGCGAACCGCCGCCGGTCCCGATTTCGGCGTAAAACTAGATTCTCCGCCCCGGCGCTGGCCAGCATTTCAGCGTTGGGGTGCGGAGAATCCAGCCCTAAAACGTTCAAAATTTCAAAGGCATTTGAAAACTAAGCATGGTGTGTTCGAGGACAAGCCTCTTGATTTTTTTCAACAGATGCAGTGAGAACTGAAA
The DNA here is from genome assembly GCF_047496885.1 of Scyliorhinus torazame. Classification (NCBI taxonomy): domain Eukaryota; kingdom Metazoa; phylum Chordata; class Chondrichthyes; order Carcharhiniformes; family Scyliorhinidae; genus Scyliorhinus; species Scyliorhinus torazame. The sequence goes on along the minus strand of NC_092713.1, from coordinate 198,054,569 downwards.
TCATCAGCTGAAGTCCTCAGCAGAAACTTAACATTGAATGGCAAGGCAAATGTGATCGTGAGGACCAAGCAGGCTCAGCTGTCACATTGAAGGTAAGCGGAAATGATGGGTCATGAGGTTTGGGCAGAGTGGGTCGCAAAGTTCAGGTGGCATGGGTCATGGAGGTCGGCCGGCATGGGTTGAGAATGTTGGCCAGCGTGGGTTGCGAAGGCCGGTCAGCATGAGTCCCAAAGGATGGCCGGTTGGTACAAATGGGTCCCAGGCAAAAAGGTTTGAAAAACACTGATCTATAAGATGCACTGCAGGAACTCACCAAGGTTCCTTAGGCAGCACCTTCTAAACCCATGACCAGTACCATCTAAAAGGACAAGGACAGCAGACACATGGGAAGACCACCAACTGATGGTTCCCCTCCAAGTCACTCACCATCCTAACTTGGAAATATATCGCCGTTCCTTCACTGTTGCTGAGTCAAAACCCTGGAACTCACATGCTAACAGCACTGAGGGTGTACCTACACCTCAGGGACTTCAGCGGTTCAAGAAGGTAGCTCACCACCACCGCTCAAGGGCAATGAAGAATGGGCGATAAATGCTGGCCTAGCCAGCGACGCCCACACCCTGCAAATTAATTTTTAAAAAGGTTTTATTTAATGATTCTATGGTATTGTATTAAATCACAAAATGACATAAAAATAGCACAAGCCGATTACCTGGCTCGAAATGATTGCTTTCCTTAAGTTGCTGTGGGCTTCTGAGGGCTGGTTTCGCACAATGGGCTGAACAGCTGGCTTGCAATGCAGGACAAGGCAGCAGTGTGGGTTCAATTCCTGTACTGGCCTCCCCGAACAGGCACCACCTACTTGTGACAATCAGCGATTATTTATTTTTTATTATCTGACTGACCCTGGGAATGCTCTGATCCCTCAATCGAATTGCATATTGCATGTTTGCAAGATCAGGAGCCCTCTACACTATCCAGTTGGCTCCAGACCATTCTGAGAACATGTTGTCTTGGCGGGGAGGGGGAGCAAGGGGAAAAGTTCTATTATTGGAATGAAATATAATCTTGGTCTGTGTCTATTTAGTACAGAGTTGCATGTTTATCTGAGGATGCAATTTTATGTGTTTATCCTGCTTATAATCTTTTACGAGGTTGTCTCGGTCCTACAAGCTTTGTTTGTAATACAGTAAGTGCATATGCCAAATTTTAACTTTTACAGCAGTATGTGGTCTCTCTTCTTTATTCATTTATGGGGTGTGTGCACCAATGGCTAGATCAGTGTTTATTGCCCTTGAGAATGTGGTGGTAAGCTGCCTTCTTGAACCGCTGCAGTCCCTGTGGTGTAGTTACACCCACAGTGCTGTTCGGGAGAATATTCTAGGATTTTGACCAAGTGACAATAAATGAATGGTGATATATTTCCAAGTCAGGATGGTTAATGACTTGGAGGAGAATATCCAGATGCTGGTGCTCCCATGTATCTGCTGCCCTTGTCCTTCTAGATGGTAATAGTCATGAGTTTGGAAGGTACTGTCTATGGAGCTCTGGTGAGTTCCTGCAGTGCATCTTGTAGATGGTGCACACTGTGATCACTGTTCATTGGTGGTGGAGAAAATGAATGTTTGTGGAAAGGTTGCCAATTAATTTGGTTGCTTTGTCCTGGATGGTGTTGAGCTTCTTGAGTGTTTGGAACTGCATTCATCCAGGCAAGTGGAGAGTATTCCATCACATTCCTGACTTGTGTCTTCTAGATGATGAACACGTTTGGGGGAGTCAGAGGGTGAGCTACTCACCACAGGATTCTTAGCATTTGGCCTACTCTTATAGCCACTATTTATATGACCGGTCCAGTTCCATTTCTGATCAATGATAACCCCCAGGATGTTGATAGTGGGGGATTCAATGATGGTAATGCATTGAATGCCAAGAGGCATTGGTTAGATTCTGTCTTGCTGGAGGTGGTCATTGCCTGGCACTTGTGTGGCACAAATGTTATTTGAAAGTTGTCAGCCCAAGCCTAGATATTGTCCAGGTCTTGCTGCATTTGAACATGGACTGTCTTAGTATCTGAGAAGATGGTACTTGATGCACAATCAATTGCACAAAGACTAAAGTTGAGTACAACTGTGGTTTTATTACAGTCAGATGCGTGGCCTCCTGCTGCAGCTGGCGAAATGGCAGGGCACTGGAGGTCATGCATATTTATACAGTTCTCCGTGGGTGGAGCCAGCCAGCAGGAGCTACCGGCGGACCTGTAGTGCAGGTCCTACCTTACGTCTCCTATTACAGTGGTTCGCCACAGTACTCGTGCTGAACATTGTGCAATCATCAGCGAACATCCCCAATTCAGACATGATGAAAGGTACATCACTGATGAAATAGCTGGAGATGGTTGGGCCTAGGACACTCCCCTGAGGTACTCCTGCAGTGATGTCCTGGGACTCAGACGATTGATCTCCAACCACCATAACCATCTTCCTGTATCAGATATGACTTGGTGACTACTCTCTTATTATTGTAAAATCAGCCTTTTTCTCAACCTGGGTGTTTATCAATTTGTGTCCTTGCATTTTTAACCTGTCTGTTATAAATAAAGACAAGATTCAAGTGCCCCATTTTTCCACATCAACTCCCAAGACCAGAATGCTAAAAGAAAGGGTGCTGGAATAGCTTGACCACTTAAATCATCTTAGATCATTCTAAGAGTCAGTCTTCGTCATTGAGATTTCAAAATAGACAAACCACTATTCATTAAGAGGAGACTGCAATCGATATCATCCTGTTCTGTACTAAAAAGCAAGAAAAATGACTGATTTACCAACAAAAATTAAAATCTTTACACCACTGTTAATATAGTGAAATATCTTAAAGATTTGAGGAAATGTTGTCTGTCAAAGAAGAAACAAAGCATGATCAAAGGCTTGCTCAAGGATGAATGTTTCAGGAAATGAGGGGAGTAACGGGGTTTTGTAAGGAAATTACAGAGAAGGGGACTTCAACGGTTGAAGACGCAAACATCAAAGTTGTGACAATTGGAGAGTGGCTGCGTAAGAGGCCAAAGGCAAACTAGGAGACCAAAACTGCACATAATACTCAAGATGTAGCCTCCCCAAGGCCCTGGATAATTGCAGCAAGACATCCCTACTGCTATACTCAATTCCTCTCTCTATGAAGGTAGCATGCCATTAGTTGTCCTAACTGTCGTGTTAGTCACCCTGGGGTAACACAGACTGCAACACGATGCAGTGAAATGATCAAGCATACACCAAACGTAGGCGTTGGTTCAATAAGCTTTACTGAACTTCAGTAACGAAGCACACAGCTGCCTGTGGGTTGACTCTCTACTACTCTAAGTAAACTAACATTAACTATCTAGACCAGGCTAGCACTGATCCACGTGTAGAAGGTGTTGAATGATTTGTACACCCTGACTGTCACTACAGTTGTCACCAGTGGAAAGAGGCAGAGTGCTGATGCCTCGTGTGCTTTATAGTTGGAAGCCTCCCTCTGGTGTTCTGTCTGGTGATTGGTCGTGTTCTGTTCTGTATGTTGATTGGCTCACCTGGGTGTCTGTCACTGCCTGCCTTGACCTCATGATGTGCATGGGTGCATATTATGACACTAACCACCTGCTGTACCTACATGCCAACCTTTAGCAACTGTTGCACCATGATACCCAGGTCTTGTTGCACTTCCCCTTTTCTTGAACTTCCACCATTCAGACAATAATCTGCCTTCCTGTTTTTGTCACCAAAGTGGACCACCTCACATTTACCCACATTATATCGCATTTGCCAAATATTTGCCCACTCAGCCAGTCTGTCCAAGTCACCCTGCAGCATCTTTGCATCCTCCTCATAGCACACACAGCCACCCAGCTTAGAGTCGTCTGCAAATTTGGAGATATTGCATGCAATTCCTTCGTCCAAATCGTTAATATATATTGTGAACAGCTGATACCTGTGGTGGGGAAAATGCTGGAGTCAATTATTAAGGATGAAACAATTGAGTGTTTGGAAAGTGGGGACAGGATCGGTCCAAGTCTTCTGACATCTTCTGACACTCTGAGCAAAACAATTTTGGGGCGTGGTTATGCAATCATTGCTACAGGGCAGGGCCTAATAGAGCCGACAGTGCTGGCTCCACGGAGATTAAGACACCATCCTTAAAGGAAATCTTTGATCGGAACTAAAAATAATACAGCCCCCGCCCACCCCATAGACAGGGAGTACATGTCTCACAAGCATCGGGAGTCTTTCCCCTCCCCACCACCACACAAACAGCGGAGGTTGTCTCCCCCGCCCTCCACCACTGCACAAACATTAGGGCACCCCTCCCCCAGCAAACATAACGCGATAAATCCGCCACCTGTAATGGGGCTCCCCAGAGGTTCGTGCTCCAAAGGGTCCCTGTGGACCACCTTGAACTGAATCAAGCTCATCCTTGCGCAAAAGGAGGTTGAATTCAACCTACGCATCGCCTCGCACCACAGTCCCCAGCCTATTGCCCCCCGTACGCCTCCTCCCTTTTGTTCTTAATCTTTACCCCTGCTCTGCCAACCACCCATATGTATCCCCCATCCTACCCTCTCCCAACTCAACCGGGAGCAGCAGTTGCTCCAATCAGGTGTACTCTGGCAACCTGGGAAACATCCTCCACTCCTTTCGCACAAAGCCCCTCACCTGTATATAACTAAATTCAGTCCCCCTCGGCAAATCAAACCTCTCCCGCAACTCATCCAGACCTGCAAACTTCCCTTCCAAGTACAAGTTCCTCACCCTGTCCAGCTCCGCCTCCCTCCACTTCCCATACATCCCATCCACACCCCCCCCCCCCCCCACCACACCCCCCCCCCTCCCCCACACCCCCGGCTGATATGTATGATTACCGCACAGTGGTGTCAACACCGACATCCCTTTAATTTAAAGTGTCTCTGCAGCTGTCTCCACACCCTTACCTTCAACTGTACCACCTGTGACATTATACAAATGTACAGCATGTGAAGAGTTAATGATATGTTAAGCCTAGCCACTAGAGGGAGCTAAGGGATAGTACTATAAATTGGACTGCCTCTTAAACTAAGGGGAGGAGATCAGACTGGAGCTGACGAAGATAAGATTCATAGTGTATTGCAGTTAGTTAAAATATAATAGTTATAATTAGTAGATAGAGATAGTTAGTGAGTGTAGTTTAATTCTTACATGTTTGTTTGCTGTGCAGAATAAGTGTCGAACTCAAATTTAGTAGTGTTAATAAAATTAGTTTAGTTCGCCAAAAGAGCTTTGTGTATCTTTGTGATCACTATGTCTTCCAGCCTGGAAACCTCTCGCAAAGATCACCACACCACCAGACTCCCCGTATACTTCCCCAGAGCTAATGGTACCGGAGCAGTCACCATGGACCTCAGAATGACCCACTCCGACCCCCCCTCCCCTCCCCACCGCCATCGCCCCACCTTCTCCACATTTGCTGCCCAATAATAATGCAGCAGATTCGTAATGCCCCTTTCTGTCTCTGCCTCTGTAGCAGGGCCCTCTTTATTCTTGGCACTTCCCTTGCCCATATAAACTCTGAATTCACTATCTCCAATTTCTGGAAGAAGGCCTTAGAGAGAAAGATCGGGGGGGTCTGGAAAACAATCAAGAACCTTGGCAGCACATTCATCTTTACAACCTGCACCCTCCCTGCCAGTGTCTTAAAATGACCCAAATCTCCTCCACCAAATCTGTCAAATTCCACCTCTGCATCATAGCCCATTCTGTCGTCTTTTAACTTATACCCAGTGAAGGCCCAAATCACTCCAATATTCACATAATCCTACCCATACTCTCCAGCTGGTCTGACACAAACAACAACAGGTTGTCCGCATACAACGACACCCGGTGCTCCCTACTCCCCCTCACAATCCCTTGCCACTCCACCGATCCCGAAGGACCTAAGGGTACAATTGTGAACAAAAATCGTGACAGCCGACATCCTGTCTCGTTCCCCTGTGCAGTCCAAAACTCTGTGAACTCATCTCGTTCGTATGTACACTCGCCACCAGGGCAACATACAACAGACGCATCCACGCCACAAATTTCGGTCCAAACCCAAACCTACTCAAGATCTCAAATAAATACCTCAACTCTACCCGATCAAAAGCCTTCCCTGCATCGATAGAGACAATAACCTCCATCACCCGGCGGATGCTGAGTGACCACCGCTGGCACACATCCCTCCATCTTCCCCACCACTAACTTAGCCAGCACTTTCACATCTGTGTCAAACAATGAAATGGGCCTATACGATCCATGCTCCAACGGGTCCTTCCCCTTCTTCGGGATTAGCATGATCGACGCCTGTGCCAGTGTCTCCAGCAGCTCCCCTTCTCCAGTGCCTCACTAAACATCCCTAACAAATGCCGTGCCATCTCTATCACAAATGCCTTATAGAACTCCACCGAAAGCTGTCCGGCCCTGGAGCCTTCCGTGACTTAATCCCCCTAATGCTGTCAATCACCTGCCTCAGCCCCAGTGGCTCCTTCAACGCCTGCCTCCTCTCATTCTCCCACCTTGGGAACTCCAACCTATCTAAAAAACGTCCAATAGCCCCTTCCTCTCCACCCAGGCTCGGCCTTGTACAGCTTCTAATAATATCCCCTGAACACCCATGTATCCTACCTGGCTCTGACACTACCTTCCCTTTCTCTGTTCGCATCCTTAAAATTTATCTGGACGCAGCCTGCCTCCTCAACTGGTGGGCCAGCATACAGCTCGCCTTCTCTCCATATTCATGTTGCACCCCGCTCATCTTCCGTGCTGCGCCAATGCCCTTCCTGTCATCAACCTATCAACTGCCACTGCAACCTCTTCCTCTCTGCCAACAGTTCTTTAATGGGACCCCTGAGTATAATAATAATAATAATCGCTTATTGTCACAAGTATGCTTCAATGAAGTTACTGTGAAAAGCCCCTAGTCGCCACATTCCGGCACCTGTTCGGGGAGGCTGGAATGGGAATTGAACCCGTGCTGTTGGCCTTGTTCTGCTTTACAAGCCAGCTGCCTTAGCCAGGAGTATCTAGCGTCCACCTCAACTGTCTCGTCCAGCAACTGTCCATGCTCCTCCCTCCTCCTCCTATCCCTGTGCGCCTTCTATGAGATAATCTCCCCTCGAACCACTGCCTTCACCGCTTCCCTGAACATGGCTGCCAACACCACGTCCCCATTCTGATTCAGCTCCACATAATACCCAATCGCCAACCTCACCTTTTCACAAAACCTCTTGGGCTAGATTCTCCGCACCCAGATGTCAAAATTGCGGCTGGCACGGGGGCGGAGAATCCATTTTCCCGCAAGGGGAACTTTGGGGCCGGTTCCCCAATTCTGCGGGCTCCAGAAAGTGGCCCACACTACCTAGGACCTATTTGGGGCCATTGCCAGAGGCCCGGTCCGCCATTCTCTGCCCCTAATTGGCCGAAGTCTCGACGGCATGGATCTAATATGGTCCAGCCTTCGGGATACTCACGTAGCAGCTGTGGACTTCTAGCCACTTGGAGTGGATGTCCACAATGATCAGGAACATTGCCCCCTGAAATGGGCTGACGAAGCTGGCATATATATGGGACCAAGGTCGGCCTGGCCATTCCCATGGGTGCATCGGCACTGCGGTGGAAATGTTTGATGCTCTTGGAATGGGCTTCAGCGCCGAGCCATCTTCTCTATGTTGGAACCGATGCCGGTCTAGCAGATGTAACTGCGGGTGTGCATTTTTACTTTTGACACCTTGGTGTGTCCGTTGTGGAGGTCTTGTGGCAGCGGGTCGCGTCTGCATTCTGGGATGACTACCCGCGTCCCCACAGTAAGATACCATTCTCTATGCTGGGCTCCAGGAGTTTTGTTCTATTGGCCCGCAGGTCGACAGGCAAAGCAGGACGATGTGGCGGATCCTGGATAACTGGGGATCTCTTTGGGTCATCATAGAATAGATTATCATAGAATTTACAGTGCAGAAGGAGGCCATTCGGCCCATCGAGTCTGCACCGGCTCTTGGAAAGAGCACCCTACCCAAGGTCAACACCGCCACCCTATCCCCATAACCCAGTAACCCCACCCAACACTAAGGGCAATTTTGGACACTAAGGACAATTTGTCATGGCCAATCCACATAACCTGCACATCTTTGGACTGTGGGAGGAAACCGGAGCACCCGGAGGAAACCCACGCACACACGGGGAGGATGTGCAGACTCCGCACAGACAGTGACCTAAGCCGGAATCGAACTTGGGACCCTGGAGCTGTGAAGCAATTGTGCTATCCACAATGCTACCGTGCTGCCATTCCTTGATGCGAATCACCATGATTGGTAGAGAGTCCATAAAACTTCTTCAGCCATTGCAGGTGGAGAGGGGGAGGCGACTCAACGCATTGACATGTGGTATCCTTGTGCCTGGGTGATGTTCCAAATTACATTTGCATGCAGCTAATAGCAAAGCCAACCGTTGGACCCTGGCTGAAGCAATTGGGGAATCACTCTATCCTCTTTAATCAACCTGAGCAGTAATTTGTGGTCGGTGTAGACCATGAACACGTGTCCGCAGATGTACTGGTGGAACGTGCAAATCCCCAAAACGACAGCCAGGCCTTCGTTCTCAATTTGCGCGTAATTGTGCTCCGTGTTGACTTGCGTTCAGGATGCGAATGCTATGGGCTATTCCGAGCCATCGTACATGCGGTGTGCGAGGATGGTCCCCACCCCGTAAGTGGAAGGCTCGGACGTTAGTAACAGTGGCTTGGCAGGATCAAAGTGGGTGCGTAGTTTCTCGGAGGACAGTTTCCACTTCACCTCTGTAAATGTCTTCTGCTGTGGAGGGGCCCACTCTCAGGGGTGCCCCTTCTTCGATAATTGGTGTAGTGAGCTGAGCAGTATAGCCAAGTTAAGGATAGTTTTCTTGTAGTTATTGACTAATCCTAAGAAAGAGCGCAACTCGGGACGGGTGCCTGCTTGATTGTGCACACCTTGTCTTCCACTGGGTATAAGCTATTCCTGCCCACCATATACCCCAAGTAGATGACCTCAGGGGCTTTGAATTCACACTTCCCTCTTTGGAGGTGGATGCCAGCTTCCTCGAACCACCGGAGGACATCAGCCAGGTTTTCCAGGTGTTCCTTGTCCAAAGCTCCAGTGGTGATGACGTTGTCCAGATACACGTCCCACCCTGGGTGGACCCCTCAGGATGTTTTCTATCACATGTTGCAATATTGCGCAAGCTGATGAAACCCCAAATGGCATCGGAGTGCACTTGTACAGCCTCCTGTATGTATTAATGGTGACAAAACGCCTCGAGTCGGGGTCCAAGACCAACTGGATGTATGTATGACTCATATTCAATTTTGTAAATGTCTTTTCACCACGGCGCTTGGCAAAAAGGTTCTCGATGCACGGGACTAGGTAGCGGTACAAACGGGAGACAAGGTTCACCATCTTACAGTCCCCATATAATCGCACCGACCCATCAGGTTTTAGCACTGGCACGACTGCTGCAGCCCAATCAGCGATGCAGAAGGGGCAGATAATCTCCAGGTGTTCTAAGCAGTCCAGCACGGCATCGGCCCTAGGGTGCAATGCATATGGTACTGGCCTGGCGCGGAAATAGTGGGGTTGCGCCCGCGGATCCACGCTGACTTTTGCCACAGCCGCCTTGATGTTGCCCAAACCTTCGGCAAAACCCCCCGGAAATGTCGCCAGGGCCCCTTTAAGACCACGGGGGTACATTTGGCAGATTCGGAACTTCAGGTGATGCAGCCAGTAGCGGCCTAATAAGCTGGGCAGCCACTGCGGACCACCAGTAAGGGCAAGCATGCCGATTGTTCACTGTAAACTACAGGTATCAGAGTGGTGCCTTCAATGGCCAGAGGCTCCCCTGTATATGTGGCCAACTTGACATCTGCATCGTGGAGGGCTGAAACCTGGAGACCGGATCAAATCTTGTTATGACCAAGACGGATGATCCAGTGTTGGGTTCCATCTCGATAGAGTGCCCGTGGACCTGCAGCGCTATCCAGATGGAGGCGACCCGGAGTGCCGTCATCCAATGAAGATGATGATAGGAATTGTCTCCGTCATCCACGTAGTACATGGGATCGCGAGAGGGGCAGTAATGCCTTGTGGGGTTGGCGGGAGACGCAATCCCAGTGGGTTTGTCTGGCGTCCTGGTTCCGGTGCCCAGTTTATTGTCTGCAGCCGCCATCTTGGTACTCTGCCCCAATGGACTTCGGGCACCCCGTGGTGACGGCCACCATCACTGTGGCGGGCCCCCCGCTGCTGGGGGTTAAGTTCCTGGGTTCAGATTATCATAGATTATCATAGAATTTACAGTGCAGAAGGAGGCCATTCGGCCCATTGAGTCTGCACCGGCTCTTGGAAAGAGCACCCTACCCAAGGTCAACACCTCCACCATATCCCCATAACCCAGTAACCCCACCCAACACTAAGGGCAATTTTGGATACGAAGTGCAATTTATCATGGCCAATCCACCTAAACTGCACATCTTTGGACTGTGGGAGGAAACCGGAGCACCCGGAGGAAACCCACGCACACACGGGGAGGATGTGCAGACTCCGCACAGATGTCGGGCAGCCAGTGGTCGCTCCGTTAATCGAGGTTGAGGACCTCCACTCCTTGAAGCTCTTGTGTCCCTGAGTTCTGCGCTCTTGTGGTAGATGGAGATTTTAATTGCTCACTGGAGAGTCAAGTGGGTTTGTGTTAGCAGTTTCTGCTGTGTGGCAGCATTGCGAAGTCCACAAATGAAGCAGTCTCACAGGGACTCATTTAAAGCGGACTCAAATTCGTAAGTTCTGGCGAGTTTCCTCAAGTGCACCAAAAATTCGTCAGAACTTGCAAATTTGTTGGACTGTCCTTGGGCCTGGGTGGCAATATGGAAGTAAAATCTGCGGACTATAATCGGGAGTTTTGGGTTCAATGTTTCTCGACCAAGGCTACCAATACGGCGAAAAGTCAGGAATCCGGCGCGTCTGGGTGTGCCAGGCGTTTTATGAGCGCATAGGCCAGTCCACCAACTGCCATTAGCAACACTATGGTCTGCCTTTCATCTCCAATTATCATGTTTGAGCAAAGTAAATATTGCATGCGCTCAATATATTGAGCCCAGTCATCGGTACTCACATCAAAGGGTTCACGTTTTCCTATGTGGGGCATCTCAGTCGCTGGAGTAAAGGCCTCCTGGGACCGGAAAAAGTGGCCTGGTGGTGCAGTATGTGGTGCCGTCAACAGCTCCACTTCAGCCTCATCGCCAGTGTGGAATCCAACAAAAGAGACATGCAGGAAGGCACGGTAGGATGTAATGGACATGGGTTTATTCAATGTACACCAATAACTCTCCTCACCCCGAACATTCACCCTCCCCGACCTGTACCCAGATCGGGGTTCCTATACACTGGGGTCCCTCTTTGTTCGGGGGAAACCCCACCCCGTTTTACCGGAGTTCATACCCTGTTGTGGCCACGAGATCCTGGATGGTGTATAACCCGCCATCTCCAAGAGGGTGATAACACACTCTGATTAATACATTGAGTAAAATGCTCCTGAACTATGAGTATGAAGGGCCCAGTTTAAATCCCTGGTATGTATTAAGGTAACATTTCTCATCTGGGCGGGGACATTATAATTTGACCTTAGCATCACTGGAATAAGGAATGGAAGTAAATATCAGGATTCCTGTTCCTGATGACTGTCTTTTCACCCCTGCAGTGTAATATCCATGTTTTCCTGATGGGGGACTCCTGCCTCACAAAGAACTTCCCCATGTTCCATAGAATAATGGAATCCCTGCAGTGCAGAAGGAGGCCATTCAACTCATCAGGTCTGCACTGACCCTCCGAAAGAGCATTCTACCTAGACCCACACCCCTAGCCTAACGCTGTAACCCCACTTAACCTTGGACATGAAGGGGCAATTTAGCATGGCCAATCGACCTAATATGCACAATTCTGGACAAGAGGGGGAAACCGGAGCACCCAGAGGAAACACACTGACACGGGGAGAAAGTGCAAACTCCACACAGTCACCCAAGGTCAGAATCGAATCCAGGTTCCGGGTGCTCTGAGGCAGCAGTGCTGACCACTATGCCACTGTGTTCCTCTTGTTTACTCTCACTATCCTATAATTTGACAGTGTATCTATATTTATTGTGACCCCCAGCCACTATTAAAATATCGCACAAATAACTTGGGGTTATGATTAGGCTACATGTCTGCAATTGCCTCATGAATGAACAGCTCACCAGGAATTGCTAAGGAAGGAATCCATGTATCGGAATCCAGACACAATAATGGGTTATAAGGTTGAACAAGTTATTTTCATGAAGGAAAACTTAATAAAATAAAAATGATTTTTTTTTTTTGTTTCGAAGTTGAAATACAGTTCACATTGCATAGGCAAGAGCTCCTGCATGAAGGGATTTGCCTCAACAATAAGGTTTGGTCCTGGTCACTGTCCGTGTGAAGTTTGCACATTCTCCCCGTGTTTGTGTGGGTCTCACCCCCGCAACCCAACCCAAAAAGATGGGAAGGTGGATTGGCAACGCTAAATTGCCTTTTAATTGGGGGAAAAAAAATTGGATATTCTGAATTATTGAATTTTTTAAAAAAAAACAATAACAATGATAACCCCTGACAATAGAGATCCACACCCAAAGTCGCAAAAGAAAACATTTTGAAAACTGTCTGGACATTTTTATAAGGTTGCTGAAAGCCCGGAACCACGATCAATAGATATTTTAAAAAGAAAACAGTCCAGCCCAAAAACTGCATTATAATCTTTAAACTCAGCCAGGTGACTGGTGAAAATTGACCATCATTTTGTCTTGCACTCTTCAGGACAAACACAAGAATCCCAAATTTCATACAGTCATACAATTTAAATGACAGGAGAAAATGTTACTGATTGGTTGGCAAGTGGACTCTGATTGGCTGAAGCATTGCTATGGAGAAAGCAACGCAAAACTATTGGCTCCCAAAGCTCCCAGATAATTCCAAAAAGGTACAACACTTGAACATATTTTTTTTGTTTGCAGAGAAAGTGGCCAGAATTCTCCATTTGAGCGACATAAGGCGCGATTTACCAACCTCGTCGCACCCGACTTGGTGTCGCGATGAGGCCATTTTATCTCATGAGAGGCCTCTCGCGAGATTCGCGATACTCGGGTCATCCTGCAAGATTCAACTGAACCTCACGAGACGTTGCGATCTGGATATCGCCCACTGTGGGTGCGATCCAGGTCAACATATTTAAATGAGCCATTCGGCCTGGAACACTGGGGCGGGAGTTAGTGCCAAATAGCCTGACAGCTGGAGCTGTTTTTAATCGCTCCACTTACCACACACTCACTGCAGCCATGAAGTTGGCTGGTAGAAGACCTGCCTCCCCACGAGTTTGGGACTCCAAGGTGAACCAAAAGCTCGATGTCAGTGAGGAGTGGAGGGGCACCTTCTTCCCCAGTGTATGCCACAGACTCAAGTCTGCTCTCCTGAACAGTGCCTTGGAGATGATGGCAGAGACAGTCAGCACTACAGCTTCACAAGGAGGAGACAGCTTGTGATACTTAGGGGTGGGGGGTCACTGGTGAGGCATCTGCCCTGAGAATGGCACAGAAGGAGGGAGGGTTCCAAAGGTCACAGTGCAGATGTCCTCTGGTTGGGGTGAGGTCTAATGATCTCCTGCTTCCTCTGCAATGGGGCAGCGCTTCTGAGGAGTGTCAACAATTGGTGGGCCTGATTGATCTTGGCCACACCCATCCCCTTGATGAAACTGATGGGGTATCAGGGTGTCCTGAGGGGCAACCTGGGTGGACTTCCAGATGATCAGAGTCTCTCTGAGCATTGAAAGGACACAGGCAGCACTCAGCAGTGTGAGCAGGCAGGTGCCTGTAAGTAGCACCAAAGCGATGTGCTTAAAACACATACTGAAGCAATGGCGGTCTGGCCCAGTTCATCTGGGTCCTGAGGGAGACACTCCAAGTCCACGAAGTTGGCACCAAATCGAACCCTGTTACTGCCCTGGCCCAGGCAGCCATTCCCAACCAGCCGAAGAATGTTTGAGGGGTTTGCAGTGGTTTTATAGCCTCCCATTCCCCCTCTGCAGCAATGGAGCCCAGGATCTGCTGGTCAATACAAATTTGTGCCTGTGTCTCGCCTAAGAGGGGTGGAGCATCGCGGAAGGCTGGAGCATGAAGTGCCCAAGCCGCTGATGAAGTTGAAATCAATACAAATGACGGTTTCGCGTCTGCTGGCACGGGGAAACATACCTCAATGTTGCCGCCAGTCAGAGACCAGACCATGGCGTTGGAATCAGGAGCGGGCGCAAAACGTATTTTTTTCATTTTGCATGATTCTCCCGCCTGATTACAATTCTTGCTTCCGGCATTGTGAAGCAGAGAATCCAGCTCATTGTTGCTGAGTATGAATGTAAGTCACTTGTAGCAATTGTAAATGAGCACTGCTATGACCTTGACTGATTATCCTAAATTGGTCGTACATTAAGAAAAATTGCAATTACATACTTGTACTTTTTTTCAGATAAACCAGCTGGGGATAAACTAATCTAGGTATTTCGGGTAGTGACATTCTCAGTACAGAGGATTTTAAAAATATGATGGCATATTCATTGTGACTGCAACAATTGCATCCCCTCTGGTTTTTACAAAATTAAATTCAAAAGATGAACTGCACACTATCACCAACAGCAGGAACTCCAGGACTCACAACCCAAGATTTTCCAACATGCATTCCTTGGTCCAAGTAAAGATGGCACGTGATTTGGCGATGCACAAGGAATTAGATTGGATTTGTTTATTGTCACGTGTGCCGAGGTACAATGAAAAGTATTGTTCTGCGTACAGTCCAGACAGATCATTCCATACATGAAAAAACATAGTACATACATAACAACACAATGTAAATTCAGAGGCACAGGCATTGGGTGAAGCATACAGCGTGTGGTACTACTCAGTAGAGAAGACTTGTGAAGAGAACATAGAACATACAGCGCAGAAGGAGGCCATTTGGCCCATCGAGTCTGCACCAACCCATTTAAGCCCTCATTTCCACCCTACCCCATAACTCAATAACCCCTACTAAACTTTTTGGACACTAAGAGCAATTTACCATGGCCAATCCACCTAACCTGCACATCTTTGGACTGTGGGAAGAAACCGGAGCACCTGGAGGAAACCCACGCAGACACGGGGAGAACGTGCAAACTCCACACAGACAGTGACCCAGCAGGGAATCGAACCTGGGACCCTGGCGCTCTGAAGCCACAGTGCTATCCACTTGTGCTACCATGCTGCCTTCATGCAAGAGTCTGGTAACAGCGAGGAAGAAGCTGTTTTTGAGCCTGTTCTCAGACTTTTGCATCTCCTGCCCGATGGAAGAAGTTGGAAGAGTGAGTAAGCCGGGTGGGAGGGGTCTTTGATTATGCTGCCCGCTTTCCCAAGGCAGCGGGAGGTGTAGACGGAGTGAATGGATAGGAGACGGATTTGAGTGATGGATTGGGCTGTGTTCACAACTCTCTGTAGTTTCTAATGGTCTTGGGTGGAGCAGTTGCCATACCAGACTATGATGCAGCCAGATGGAATGCTTTCTATATGCACCTGTAAAAGTTGGTAAACATCAATGTGAACATGCCGAATTTCCTTAGTTTCCTGAGAAAAATGGGCACTGTTGTGCTTTCTTGGTGGTAGCATTGACGTGGGTGGACCAGGACAGATTGTTGGTAATGTGCACATCTAGGAATTTGAAGCTGCCAACCAATGGTGAAGCTACACCATTGATGCAGACAGGGGTGTGTACAGTACTTTGCTTCCTGAAGTCAATGTTAGTTTTTGCTTTAGTTTTGCTGACATTGAGGGAGAGATTGTTGTCATTATGTGTCTGTGTCCTGATTGAGTAATGCCTTGATTTTTAAAATACTGATTCTTGTTATCAAATTTCGCTGTAGTTTAATCCTGTCCTTATCTCTTGTAGCCTCCTATGCCAAACCTTTGAGGTAATCTGTGCTCCTCCAATTCTTGTCCATCCCTGGTCTTAATTGCTCCACCATTGGCAGACCTGTTTTTAGCTGCTGAGGCCCTATAGGAAGCTGGTGAATTCAGGAATACCCATTCTAAACCTTTCCACTCTCCACTTTGAAATACTCCTTAAAACCTGCATCTCTGACAAAGCTTCTGGTCACCTGACCTAATAGCTCCCTAAATGGCTCAGTGTAAAATGTTAATTGATAACACTCCTGTGAAGCGCTTGTGTGTGTTTTATTACATTAAAGGTCCTATATACATACAGTAATGGTGGTATTACTGGTAATGGTGGAGTTCTCATACACCCCCTGCCCTTGTCCTTCTGGGTGGTAGAGGTCCTGTAATTTTTGCTATATAAACTAATAAAGCATATTTGCTTAATCAATGAGACTTAAACATTCAGAAAGAAACAAAGAGATGACAGAAAAGGAGTGAATTTAAGTCGAATCAAATAATGACGAAGAAATAAAGAGAGGGAAAGAAAGATTGCATTGAGTGAGGGAGTGAAAAAAGAGACACAAAATTATTTTAGAATGGCCATAGCTTGAATGAGTTAGGGAAATATGACTAATGTCACAAAACCACATCCTGGCAAATAGTCAATGTTCTTGGAGGAAAAACATTGGTATACGGAAAACAAATACAGATATGATTGTCTTTTTATTGCTTTAGCTGTTGGACTAAAGGCATCTCTCATTTTACTTGTGGAATTTTAGATAATGTTTGACGGTTATATCCGATTACATTCAGTGGGTGTGTAGTCAATGGAATAATGATTTCCACATCTGGTGCCAATTAATATGTTCATCGAGTTAAGCTTTGACCTCGAGCTTGTCTTGGCAATGGTTCAGCAAAATCTTTTTTTTTTCACTTGTAATGCGTAAAATACTTTGTGCCCACCCATGTTCTCCACATGCTATAAAACTCTCAATGTCCTACTCAGACTTTACCACAGCCTTTTAAGGTATCTGCCATTCTAAAGCTGTGTTAGCTGATAAGCTCAATCCATTAAAAACATTCAAACCTTCGGTATACAAAGATTTTATTTGCCCTGAATAGATCTTGTGCTCTAGTTTTGAAGTCGACAAAATATTAGAGAAATACGTATGAGAAGTTTTTCTTTCTTATCCCTGTAATATTTTAATCAAAGCAATATAGGTTTCTTCATACTGGAGTTCATATTTGCCCATGAATTAAGGGTGTTAATCACCAATACCGTTTTAGGGAAACAATGAATCATTATTTTGTAAATTCGACTACATTATTGTGATAATTCAGATGTATAAAGGCTGTGAATGCCATGATGTATGGCACTGAATTAGTCTGCGATATACCAAAAATATTACTACATTTTTGTTTCCTTCTCTATCTTCTCTGGAAGGCAATGACCCCTCCTGGCTCAAGGCTGTACTGACAAGAGTAAGCTTTATCCAAGAGACTAATCTCCATGTAGTAGCCAATATGGCATATGGTTCCAGGGCTATCACAACACAAGTGGGAAAGATACCAGCCCTCAAAGCTTGATAATTGGGAAGGATGGGCAAGGAAGATCAGGCCCAAGAACATCAGCAGGAACTTTGGTTGATTTTTGTTTCAGTAGCTGAGGAAGTCACTTAGAACATAAGAACATAAGAACTAGGAACAGGAGTAGGCCATCTGGCCCCTCGAGCCTGCTCCGCCATTTAATGAGATCATGGCTGATCTTTGTGGACTCAGCTCCACTCTCCGGCCCGTACACCATATCCCCGAATCCCTTTATTCTTTAGAAAGGCATCTATCTTTTTCTTAAAAACGTTTAAAGAAGGAGCCTCAACTGCTTCACTGGGCAAGGAATTCCAGAGATTCACATCCCTTTGGGTGAAGAAGTTCCTCCTACACTCCGTCCTAAATCTACTTCCCCTTATTTTGAGGCCCCTAGTTCTGCTTTCCCCGATCAGTGGAAACAACCTGCCCGCATCTATCCTATCTATTCCCTTCATAATTTTATATATTTCAATAAGATCCCCCCGCATCCTTCTAAACTCCAATGAGTACAGTCCCAGTCTACTCAACCTCTCATCATAATCTAATCCCCTCAACTCTGGGATCAACCTAGTGAATCTCCTCTTCACTCCCTCCAGTGCCAATATGTCCTTTCTCAGGTAAGGAGACCAAAACTGAACACAATACTCCAGATGCGGCCTCACCAACACCCTATACAATTGCAGCATAACCTCCCTAGTCTTGAACTCCATCCCTCTAGCAACGAAAGACAAAACTCGATTAGCCTTCTTAATCACCTGTTGCACCTGTACACCAACCTTTTGCGACTCGTGCACCAGCACACCCAGATCCCTCTGCACAGCAGCATGTTTTAACATCTTAACGTTTAAATAATAATCCATTCTGCTGTTCTTCCTCCCAAAATGGTTAGCCTCACACTTGGCAACATTGAATTCCATCTGCCAGACCCTAGCCCATTCACCTAACCTATCCAAATCCTTCTGCAGACTTCCGGTATCCTCTGCACTTTTTGCTTTACCACTCATCTTAGTGTCGTCTGCAAACTTTGACACATTGCACTTGGTTCCCAACTCCAAATCGTCTATGTAAGTTGTGAACAACTGCGGGCCCAACACTGATCCTTGAGGGACCCCACTAGTTACAGGTTGCCAAATAGAGAAACACCAATTTGTCCCCACTCTCTGCTTTCTGTTAGTTAACCAATCCTCTACCCATGCTACCATTTACCCTCAATGCCATGCATCTTTAGTTTATGCAGCAACCTTTTGTGTGGCATCTTGTCAAAAGCTTTCTGGAAATCCAGATATACCTCATCCATTGGCTCCCCGTTATCTACTGCACTGGTAACGTCCTCAAAAAATTCTATCAAATTAGTCAGACACGACCTACCCTTTGTGAACCCATGCTGCGTCTGCCCAATGGGACAATTTCCCTCCAGGTGCCCCGCTATTTCCTCCTTAATGATAGATTCCAGCATTTTCCCTACAACGAAGTTAAGCTTACCCGCTTTCTGCCAACCTCCTTTTTAAAACAGTGGTTTGAACTTGGACAATCTCATGATTCCTTAGCTAAAATCAGGTAAAGCAGAAGCTATCAGAGGTTGTTTTTCATTAGAATCGATTGTGTTCCACGTGGCGCTGGTGCTAGCCCCTCCACAGTTGCTGAATCAAAGAACAACAAAGAACAAAGAAAAGTACAGCACAGGAAAAGGCCCATCGGCCCTCTGAGCCTGTGCCGACCATGCTGCTCGTCTAAACTAAAATGTTCTACACTTCCGGGGTAAACAGGCGACGTAGCTGCTGAGGGAGAGAGAGGGGGAATCAATCCAGGTTCGGTGCCAGTTTTGCTGTCACGAATTCTGTCAACACTCAGTCACAGAAACGGAGAATCCCTCCCCATGTGTCCCTGTCTGTTGATTTAAAATGTCAAACTATCCCATCTGGAGCATCTGAGCACATCAGTGAGTGTGAAAAACAGTTAATTGGAGGGTATATGTCACAAGGAGTTGGTACTTAAGGGTGATATTTCCGATACTCGCTCCTCCACTTTCTAGATGGTGTCCGTCCCTCACTCAACCTGGCCGATACAGCCAGGCCTTACAAAATGGCCGCTAGCCATCTCAGGAGGAACTGGCAACCTTCAACCCGGAAGTGAGGCCACGTAAATCTTGGCGATAAGGTTCAACTGCAAACCCTTATATAAGTAGATCACCGAGCAATAATTAGGATGGAAGCCTTAGGGAGGAGGGAGGCAGATGTTGGATTCCTCTGTGAATTACTTGTTTTGTGGGTTATGACCAGTATTAGACCAAAAACTTGCTTTGGAACTTGATATGTGAACCTGCCTCAGTAACTTGTGTCTTTTTTCCATTCATATGGCTACGTGCCTTTGCGTGTGTTAATCAATAAATTGTTTATTGATTTGATTTGGTCTTCTGTTTGCTTACGTTGTGTATCTGAATCCAACCTATATCATCGCCCAATCCCTTGTAATATCACAAGGGATACAGGTACCTGGTTCTATCCCCTACTCCCTCCCTTTGAAAATTGCAACACATTCCGGAGACATTGGTGTCCAGTCACACTATGTTCTCTGGGAATTAGATTTTCAATGTACACCCGCACACAAGCTTGCCTTCACAGGCAATAGAAAACCCAGGCCTGAGAATCAGGGAAGAACTAGTATGAGATTGGCAATCTGGGAGAAGGCATAAGATTGAATGAGATCAGGGCTTGAAGAGTTCATCTTCCTGAATTGAACAGAAATTTCATTTTTAGGTTGCTGTCACATAAAATAAAATACACTTGTGAATCCAATGGGAAAGCTGAATTTTAGAAACACTGCTTGTTCAGTGTATTGAATTTCAATTAGCAATGTAACAGAGGGACTGATTCTCCACAGTTGTTGGATATCTATAACAGGAAGGTGGCTGTGATTGGGATTTCAATTGTTTCATCCATTATTTCTATTATTGATGAGCAGGTCGTGGGCTTTGATGCCATGTTAGATCATCGTAGTGAAATGTGGTAGGGATGTGAGGGGTGGGGGTGGTGTTTGTACAGTATGTCTGTTTCTGCTTTCGAGTTATTTTTATTTCACATTAACGTGCTTCATTCCCCCGACCCCTGGAAATAATGGGCAAGTTATTCAACTGTGGAATAGAAGAACACTACAACTGAACTAGACCCGGGGGAAATAGGAAAATCATCCCATATTGCATTTCTGTTGACCACTTCACAAGAACCACAATACTCTCGAAGACAACTTGGTTAACTATGCAATCAAAATACTTACAGACCCTCAACCATCAGCACTTCTGTGGCTTTTAACATTAACTTGCGCAGCAGTGATATCATTCTCCTCTCTCCCTTATCTTCCATTTGTTGGCAGCGCAGGTTACTATTCAATTAGCTTTATCTTCATTATTCTATGTGTGATTCTCTTCACCAATTGATTATTTCTGGAGATTTTGCTGAATCTGTGTTGCTTATTGCTGAATGTATTGTGAAACTCAATAATGATGTTTTGGTAGCAAACTCTGCGAATTCTTTCCTCTGCTCACCTCCCGATTGGTCTTTCTATGTGTTTCCATCTCCCCAGACATGTAATCAAACTAAGAGGTTTTTAATTTAACATCACACTAATTAAATGTCACGAAAATGGAATTATTTTAATTGATGAATTAATTTCTAAAACAGTCATTTCTCTTTTCCACTTGGAAATTTTGGTATTGAAATACAGTTGTTGAAAATCAAAGCTTTTAGCCTGCATGAAAAGGCCAGTGGGAAGGATTGTGCTGATGTGTAAGCTGAATTAGGCTACTGGAGAGAGGTTAGGCATCCCCAGGATTACACGGAAAACAGAAAACACAGTATGAAGCAAGGACTGCTGACATGTGTTTGGATCATTGCTGGACTTCTGAAACTCGGCGCGCAATGGACTGTTTTAACAAACCCCACACCAGCCCCGAACACTACCACACAACAGGCCGCCACCAGTCCGGATACTACACCACACATAAAGACAGACGTCGAAACCCCCACCTGGTGCGAAAACATTGCCAAATGGAACCCCCTTTCATACATAGTAGAGGCCCTTCTAGTAATTGCAATAATCTGCAGTGTCATTCAGACACTCCGATTCCATAAATGGCGAGCAAAAGCCTCCCGCTCCCCGATATATACAGTCCGATCCCCCTTCTTTGGAATTCAACAAAATTGAACTCATGTAATAATCGCTGCTAAAAATAAACCATGTACCTCTTTAACTTTATTAGGATTAAGTAGAAATGTGATGCTGCTGTTTTAAAATTTGTACTGTATCTAAGTTCTTTGATATCCACCAGCAGCATGAGAGTAGCTTAGATAGCATTAGCTAGTGATCAACTGTGCGGATAAATTAAATGTTTTATAGAGACCTGATTATAGTAACCATTAGAGATGAATTAATTTATGGATGTATTAATGAAATATTAGGTAAATGTCCCAAACCATAAGATAGAGTAGAGTAGACCAAGGGTGACTGGTCCACCAAGGATGAACAGGGATCGATGGTGTGATCCACCACGCTTCGTGTTCAGGATCAAAAGGACGGAATGTAGCCATCTGCAAAGGACCATGGGAATTATGGCCAACCCAGGACTCAGACAGATACAGAGTCTATGTGTATCTGAAATACAGGGAACCAGACCTGATCGGAACCCCCACTCATTTGCATTTACATGGCCCATTTTCCCAGGACAATAGAACTCCAATTAAGTAACCGGTACAGCCACAGACTGATCGGCGCCACTCCCCTTACTCCGAAAGCACAACTGCCAAGGTCAATGACCGCTAAGGACCCGCCCAGCCACCAAGGCACCCGCCCCTTTATTGGCCGAAATCGAAGACAGTGATCAGAGCAATGTCGAACTATTGGGTCAAAGGTTAATGACCGCCCCAAAGAGCACAAAATCCCAGAGGGATAAAAGAGGACAGCCATGTGTTTTGTCTCTTCTGGATCCAGCCTGTGCCAGCCCAATTGCAGCAGGAACAGCCAGCTAAGTTCAAGACCAATGATCGCTACCTGACGGCTGAGCCCAGCAGAGACAGAGCCACTTTCTTTGAACCAGCCAAGTGAAATCCAGATAAAGGCCTTATCCATTTGCACAGTGCTGGTCACCCTTAAGTTAAGTATAGGTTATTGTAGCCGATAGGTGTAGTTTAACTCATAGTAGATATTTTGTTTGCATGTTGAGATAACTCTTGTGTATGTAAATAAACCATCTTTTGAACTAACTAACTGGTTGTGTGTTCATTTGATCAATATAAGGGAATGCTTGTGGTTCACTAAGATAAATTGAAATACCCACAGTATTGGCGACGCTGCTGGGCGGGACTGAGAAACACCAACATTATTGGCAACAACACTATCCTTACTTTAGTCTGTACTCTAGCTATCTCCTTTACTTCTCTCCCCCCAAGGCTTAGCATCAATGTCTTATATACTTGTAACTCTAGCTCCCCCTCTAGTGGTTGATCTAGACCTTCATTAACCCTTGCAGTTCTTCCATTTATGATAATGTCACACAGCAGTTATTGCCCGTCCCTTGTTGCTCTTGAGAAGGTGGCCTTGGTCCTTCCACTTGAAACACTGCAGTCCATTAAATTAAGATGCTCCCATTTTCTTGTTACATAGGGAATTCCAAGATTTTGACTGAATGGCAATAAAGGAGCGCTGATATATCTCCAAATAGGATGAAGCACGACTTGGCAGGTAACAGGTTGATAACCCGTGAAGGTCCTGCCCTTGCTTCCTTGGTGGTGTGAGGTGCTGTCAAAAAGAAAATCTCAGACCACAAATTGTAGGCTCCAATGTGAACTCTGGGCCAGTTTCAGGCAGGAGAGCAGCTCCATCACCCACTGCTCCAAATATTATCTCTCTGTCATTTCAAGTGCTGACAGGATCCAGGTCCAGTGCTCCAAAGTTCAATGCAGGGACTCTTCTTGTTTAATAATGAACTGGCGCAGGGCTTAGCCAGTACAATTAATAAATTCATAGAAGATACTGAATTGCACAGTATAGTCAGAATCTTTTTTTTTGAATTTAGAGTACCCAATTCATTTTTTCCAATTAAGGGCAATTTAGCATGTTCAATCCACCTACCTTGCCCATCTTTGGGTTGTGGGGGTGAAATCCACGCAAACACGGGGAGAATGTGCAAACTCCACACGGACAGTGACCCAAAGCCGGGATCGAACTTGGGACCTCGGCGCCGTGAGACTGCAGTGCTGCCACTGCGCCACCGTGCTGCCCTGTATAGTCAGAACCTTAACAGATGGCAGCAAATTCATTTCTGGGAATACTGGGAATGGAACCTAGATTGACAAATGTCTTTCACTAACAAACGTGTGCAGCAATAGAATACAATATAGGTTAGAAAAAGTACATTTCTGCACCCATGGCCGGGATTTTCACCCCCGAGGCAGGAGCACAGAGTGGGGAAATGTCCCGGATGGGTGTATCCAACTCAGGTGAAACAGCCCCGAGTGACCAAATATTTGTTCCAGGATGATGGGTACATGACGGAGGCAAGCCCATCGCCCCAGAAACAATGCGGAGGTATCCACAGGGGCTACCAATTGCCAAGGTGGGCTGTTTAAAAGGTTAAAAGGTACACTCTTTTGTTATTGGAATTCACCCCAGTTGTAATAAAAGCAGTTAGGCCCTCTAATCCCCACCCCTCACATGCCATCATTCACTCTCTGTGCCCCATCCATGCAATACATGCCCTCAGTCACCTAGCATGGCCATATATACTCTGCATGCTTACCTATGCACCTGTACTGACCCCCATGGACCTTATGGCCACTATGCCAAATAATGCCAACCCATGACCCTGCCCCACATTTTGCGCTTCCATCTCACTTAGTATCCACCAGAGGCAGAAATAAAACAAGCTCTAAGTATCTACTACAGACTTAACTATATTAAATTACTCATATGTAATCATAGGCCCACATCAAAGTTACCTAATAATCCCTTAATAACCTCTTAGGGTTGTCAATCAAACTGTGAACTTAAGCCCTCACTTTAAGAACACAACATATGAACTAGGAGTAGGCAATTCAGCCTCTCGGGCCCGCTCCACCATTCTATACGATCATGGCTGATCTCCTCTCGGCTTCCACTCCACTTTGTTGCCTGTTCTCCATAACCCTTCAACCCATCATCACTAATTAAAAATCTATCAATCACCTCCATAAATTCAGTCAATGTGCCAGCATCTGCTGCACTTCAGGATAGTGAATTCCACAAATTCATAACCCTTTGGGAGAAGTTGGGCCGGATTCTCCGCCCAGTGACAGCTGAATTGCAAATCAGGATCAGATGGAGAAAGGCGCTTCAGCCAAAAATCAAGCTTGGCTCCGGGGGCCCAACGTAACGGCATATCCGGCACGTCGATAGCGCGTGAATGCAGTCCATGCCATGCACCATGCAATAATGGTCATTAACACATCATTAATGGGCCCGACCTGGTATTCTCCAGCCTCCCAAAGGTGGACGTGGCGACGGCGAGGTTCACTTGTGGTATTTAAAATCTGGAAACTGGCGTCGTGGTCAATGAGGGAAAGGAAGGATGTAGACCAATTTGCCAAAGGCACATTGGTAGGCTGGCAGTTGTGCCACTGGCTGGGAGCATCTGTCAGGGCCAAGTGGAGTAGCGGGAGGGTGACGAGGGGATGGGCCATGTGTTCGGGCACAGACCACCATTGCCGTGGTACCCCACTGATAACCCACTGTGTCCCGTAGAAGTGCAGAGTGCCACCGGCCATAGGGGTGCACCCCTCCCCCTGGCCATCCCCCTAGGAATGCACAAACCCCAGCCATGGGATAGGCATGGCCCAGCACAGCCCATGGTCCACCAGGTGTTGGCACACCCCAGCGTTGCCTGACTGCTGGGGCAGTAGGGGAGCGGCGGAGTGTGCCTCAACCAGCGGAACATGCACCATGGCATTGGCACCCACCCTGGTACACTGCCCCTCACAGGGCAGACATCCTGCCAGTGACATGCTCAGCTAGTCCACCCCGCATGACCACCAGCTGTCACCAAGCCCTGCCTGCCCACTGCGCCCCTGCCCTCATCCAGCCTGCCCCCAGACAAGTGGGCACAACTGGTGCACCGCACAAAGGACCCACAACACACCGCAGCTATGGTCCCAACCGATGCCCAACCACTCATCCTGTAAAGGACCAATATTTACCTTAGCCACTACTTTTTATTTTAGATATTTGTAGAAACCTTTACTATGTGTTTTTATATTCTGAGCAAGTTTACTCTCATAATCTATCTTACTCTTCTTATAGTTTTTTTAGTAGCTTTCTGTTGCCCCCGAAAGATTTCGCAATCCTCTCGTCTCCCACTAATCTTTGCGACTTTGGATGCTTTTTCCTTCAATTTGATATTCTCCCTTATTTCCTTAGGTATCCACGGTCGATTTTTCCTCTTTCTACCGTCCTTCCTTTTTGTTGGTATAAACGTTTATTGAGCACTGTGAAAAATCGCTTGGAAGGTTCTCCACTGTTCCTCAACTGTTTCACCATAAAGTCTTTGCTCCCAGTCTACCTTAGCCAGCTCTTCTCTCATCACATTGTAATCTCCTTTGTTTAAGCACAAAACACTAGTGTTTGATTTTACCTTCTCACCCTCCAACCGTATTTTAAATTCCACCATATTGTGATCGCTCCTTCCGAGAGGATCCCTAACAATGAGATCATTAATCAATCCTGTCTCATTACACAGGACCAGATCTAGGATCGCTTGTTCCCTCGTAGGTTCCATTACATACTGTTCTAGGAAACTTTCGCGGATACATTTTATAAACTCCTCCTCAAGGCTGCCTTGACCGATCTGGTTAAACCAATCAACGTGTAGATTAAAATCCCCCATCATAACTGCTGTACCATTTCTACAACTGATAACTGCTGTACCATTTTCCATGCAACTGAACCTTCCCCTCTCCACTATTTAGTTTAAAGCCCGAGCTACAGCCCTAGTTATGTGATTTCCCAGGACTCTGGCCCCAGCTTGATTCAAGTGAAGACCATCCCATCGGAATAGCTCCCTCCTTCCCTAGTACTCACTTTGAAAATGATAGCATGTGGAAGCAGTAGAGCAGTAATAATACCATAATGATAACCCTTAAGCTTATTTCAACAAACAGCTATTGAAACTGCAAGCACATTTTTTTCAACTTGCAGACACAGCAGGCTGCTTCCTTTATCAACATTTAAAGATCAAAGGATTTAAATAACTTGACAGCCTGTCAGTTCCACACACCTTATTCACTTTTTACAAACATTCACGTCTGCTCTTAAAAACCATCAGTCACACAGAGGAAAAAGAACCTTGGTTCAACGCAGATTAGTTTGTTTGAACTCAGTAGTGAGTTCAGGTAGCTGTGCTGAGGTTGGGTTTCCTCTAGGTGTGCATTACCAACCCCCCCATCCATCCTTCCCCTCCTCCCTTCGGCAAAAACAGGGGGCAGGATTCTCCGGTATCGGCGGGCGGGCCGTACTGGCTCCAAAGAGTGGCATGAACCACTCCGGTGTCGGGCCACCCGGAATGTGCGGAATCCTCCGCACATTCGGGGGCTAGGCTGGAGCTGGAGTAATTGGCGCCGCGCCATCCGGTGCCGAAGAGCCTCTGCCAGCCGGCGCGAGTTGGCGCACGTGCAGGAGCACCAGCGTGTTCCCAGAACCACGGCCGTGATTCCTGTGCATGCGTAGGGGGGTTTCTTCTCTGCACCGGCCATGGCGGAGCTTTACACAGGCCGGCGCGGAGGAAAAGAGTGCCCTCATGGCACAGGTCGGTGGGCCCTGATCGTGGGCCAGGCCACCGCGGGGCCCCTCCATGGGCCAGATCCCCCCGCGCCCCCCCGAGGATTCCGCAGGCCGCCCTCAGAGCCAGGTCCCGCCGGTCTACAGACCTAGTGTAATTCACGCCGGCGGGACTGGCTGAAAACAGGCGGCCACTCGGCCCATTGGGGACTGGAGAATTGCCGGGGGGAGGGGGGGACACTGCCAATGGCCCCCGACCGGTGCGGCGCAATCCCCGCCCGCAAATTGGCGCCGGAGAATTCGGCAGCCGTCGTGGGGTTGGAGAATCCCGCCCAGGATGTTTTGAAATTTCAGGCGGGTCTTCTGAATTCAGGATCCTGGCCTCATTTTGGATTTTGGACCGCCTCCACGACTTCATGAAAATTTGGGCACATTTCTCACCACACACCCATGGTCCAGACTTCATTATCTATCAATGTTCCCAGACATCAACCATCCCTCAATTCCTCCAAGGCATTCATCTTTTCTGTCGACTACCTTACACTTGCCAATGAAGGTAAATACCCATTCTTTCCTCGAGGACCTACTTCCCCACTGTTTTCCCAGTTGAATCCATTTATCTCCCTTGTGCATGTTCCATTATGCCCTTCTCCCTCCCTGATCCCTTTAATGAACCTCAATCTGATATATCCCATTATTAAGCCTTGGCTATTAAAAAGATGGAATGAAAAATTAAGTATAGTAGTAAACAAGTATAACTGAGAACTCCAAGAAAAGATTTGGAACAGAAAGATATCTTCTCACAACGAGAAAATTATCTGAGTCATAAAGGGAGAAAAGATAAAGGAATGAGAGCAATTCAGAGTAGGAAAGATGGAAACAATTGCAGGAAGAGAAAACACTTTTAATATTGCTCTAGGGACCACAGCACAGGGAATCAATTGTAAAATATCATCTAATGCATTGTGCACTTTACTCTATCACACCCATGATTTTCATTACCCTTGAGCAACACCACTGAAGAGTCATTCCTTGATGACATTTCCTGAGGGAGAAGAGGGCACTCTTTAAAGTTCTTCCACTGACACTCTCTCTCGCAACCTTTCTGCATCCAGATGGTGCATAAGCGAGACTTTTGTCTACTTCTGTAGCTAATTATTCCTAGAACAGGTTGCTAGTCTGTCACCAGGAGCTAAGAGCTTGAGGGGCATTACACGACATCAAGCATAGCCACACTCACACTCAGACACAGGCAGACTAAGGGGCAATTTAGTGTAGCCAATTCTTCCACTGAATAACAGCTAAACATAATGATTGCTGAGGAACAACATTGACGAGATGTAGCAGGAATGTAATTCTGGGAAAGGAGCAATCATCCAAAGAATGGATTTTCTGATTGGAATTGTTTTAACACCAGAGGGAACCACTTATTTTGAATAGGTTGCTTTCTGTTGACATTAAAATTAATGAATCCAGGCTCGACTTCAGAAATTGAGACACATGAAAAAGCACACAAAGTACATTGTAACCATTGTTCCATTGCATCCCCTACCATAAGTGACCCAAAAATTCTGATCTCTAGGGGGCCGTGTCCCGGAGGTACCCCAGAAGATTCTCTGGGGCTCCCCCTCCCAACACCACTGGAAATCCCCACGCAAGGACCTCACGGGAATTCCTTGAGAAGTTTCAACTTCCGATGGGCAATTACTCTGCATCTGGAATAATCCAAAACTCCAATTGAAATTGTTGGATGGTTCAGTCTCTCTTACCAGAATACTTCGCCAGGAAAGATTGGAAGGATTAAAATTAGAAGGATTAAGACTCTGTCTATCTCCTGGATAACTATTCTATTAAACCCCTCGACCTCCAATTGGAGCTCCCCCCCCCCAGCAACTTACCCCTCCTAATGGCACAACCACCATGCCTGACTAAATGATTACACCACCATCCACTTTACCCACTCCCTCCGGGGGCCCATCTTAACTACTTACCATACACACATACCTACTGTCCTGTCAAAGTGGCTGGGACATTTAAACTTACTGGATGAGGGCCAAAGCTTCACTTTCCCCGACGCTGTTGCACTGTACAGAAGGGACTCCCAGAGCAGTATTATGCACATTTCTCAGCAAGCCCAGGTCGAGAGTCCAGGTGAAATATGTGCATTTCCAGTCAAGGGCAAACAAAAAGGAGTGGACCACAATCCAGCAGTGATGGAAGATTTGGCTCAAAGTTTCCTGGCTACCATCATGTCCTGAAATACTGCCCCGGCGAAGAACATAATTGGGCCAATTCTAATCATGCAATGTAGTTGATTTGAATAAACATGGAGAAAAGTGACTGAAAAGTCATTAGGGCAGCACGGTGGCGCAGTGGTTAGCACTGCTGCCTGACAGCACCGAGGTCCTAGGTTCGATCCCGGCACTGGGTCACTGTCCATGTGGAGTTTGCACAATTTCCCCGTGTTTGCGTGGGTTTTGCCCTCACAACCCAGAAATGTGCAGGTTAGGTGGGTTGGCCACGCTAAATTTCCCCTTAATTGGTAAAAATGAAAAAAAATAGTTTGCAATTGCTCCGATTAGACCAGTGTTTATTAAACTTTTTTCCGGCGACTCCTCTTACCAAATGGCCGGCGAGTGACCCCAAATTATGTCACTTACTTTTTTGAAAGAATGTTGGTCTTCTAAATATGGTTTCCTGGTCCAGGAAGCTCTGAAATGAAGATATTCGATATGTTCTGCACAGTAGCATAGTAGTCACAGCTTCAGGGTCCCAGGTTTAATTCCCGGCTTGGTCTGCACGTTCCCCCGTGTGCATGGGTTTCCTCCAGGTTCTCCGGCTTCCTCCCACAGTCCAAAGATGTGCAGGTTAAGTGAATTGGCCATTCTAAATTGCCCTTAGCGTCCAAAAACATGTTTGGTGGGTTACAGGGATAAAGGGGATAGGGTGGAGGCGTGGGGCCTAAGTAGGGTGCTCTTCCTGAATGGCCTCCTTCTGCATTGTAAATTTTATGATCTATAAATAGATGGGAATTGGATTGGAATGGATTTGTTTATTGTCACGTGTACCGAGGTACAGTGAAAAGTATTTTTCTGCGAGGAGCTCAACAGATCATTAAGTACATGGGAAGAAAAGGGAAGAAAAGAAAATACATAATAGGGCAACACAACATATACAATGTAACTACAAAAGCACTGGCATCGGATGAAGCATGCAGGGTGTCGTGTTAATGAGGTCAGTACATAAGAGGGTCATTTAGGAGTCTGGTGACAGTGGGGAAGCAGCTGTTTTTGAGTCTGATCGTGCGTGTTCTCAGGCTTCTGTATCTCCTGCCCGATGGAAGAAGTTGGAAGAGTGAGTAAGCCGGGTGGGAGGGATCTTTGATTATGCTGCCCGCTTTCCCCAGGCAGCGGGGAATGTTGTTCCGCAGTGTTACATTCTAAACTGCAATGGGAGTGCACGCTGGCCGTTTGGGAACATTGGAATTTGCATGGGGTTGTTACTGTGAGGTCAGAATGGCCCCGGGAGGAGATACGTTGAAATCGAATGGCCCCAAACCAGATGGATCTCTCAACAACAAAAGGGAGAGAGAGAGAGGAGCAACAAGATAGCGAAGGTTCATTTACAAATCAGCGCAACCCCTGGGGGGTCCCCCTATTACAGGGGACCCTGTGGAGGACCTTGAGAAGGTTCCCCCGATCACAGGGGTCCAGAGAGGGGGGGGGGGGTCAGTCACCTCCCCTGTACTTGGGGGTGGGGTGTCACCCAGATAATCCGGAGGTGGGGAGCAGCCATGCAGTGGGAAGTGGTTCGGGGCTAATTTGCGGTGTGGGGTTGGGGTAAGGGCCGGTTTGCAGGGCTGTGGTCGGGCCTCATGTGCAGGGCGTATAGGGTGGCCGGCCGCGGGACATCGCTATCGGGCCGCCGGCTCAAGATGGTGACCCGATAGAGGGGTTCCCTGGGAATCCTTTGTATTCCAGTCCATGCATAAATATGCATGGTGTGGAACATTGAATTGCATCATGCTTTATGTCCACAGGGGGATCGTAAAACTTGTGCAATTCAGCTCTGGCAGGAGACCATGAGGCTGATTTCTCCATCAGCAGGATCCTCCGTTTCACCGTCAGCGCACTCACGCCTGTGGATTTCCCGATGGCGTGGCGTTACCCACTGACTGGCTGCCGGGATGGAGAATCCCGCTGCCGGAAGGGGCGCGCTGCACCAGAAACGGGTGTGACGGGACGGAGAATCCCGCCCAATGTCACCCAAATGGAGAATCCAGACCGATCATGTTTGGTAACAGTGGGTGCCAGAACCTATTGTTACCTTCTATTAATGCTTACTGCCTGATGCAAGCCTATCTGATCAGGAGAGCCTCTACATCAGCTCTGGCCAAATGAGCTGAGCCTGTACACCACATGCTGGGATGTAGTTTGCAGCTGGTTAACATGGAGAGTGGCTGCACTGTTCAAAATAGAATTGTGATGGAACAGTTGGATTTGTTCTCCTGAGATCTGGCCAACAACATTAAAATGGTGGTTGGTGGGGTGGAGGAAATCTGGCTAGTCACCCCTGCCTGTATCTTTTGTTGGCCGGTTGAGAGTATTCACAAACTGCCATAAAACCGCAGAATGTGGGCTTCTTTCTGAATGAAAGAGATGCTGGAGTTGTGATTTCACGCCTAACACCTCGTTAAATATGGCTACGTTTGGCTTTCCAAGCCCATAAAAGATAATGGCACTTGACCACTGAACATTTTTTTGTATAGAAGACCTTCCTTCTTTTAGCATGTCAATGAAAAATAGCCACTCCACCATTCAAGCCACTTCCCCACAGCTTAACACCTTAATGTCCAAGAATACAGTAAAATGGATGTTCAGAATTCCAGGTTTCTTTAAAACACTGCCCAGCACGACAGGGAAGATTTGTGTTTATGTTGCAACTTTCATCATAAAGTGCTCTACAGCCAACTCAGCGCTGGTAATGTAGGAAGCACAGTAGCCAAATTCTGCAGAATGGGATGGATTTTATGGTCCTCCCACTGGGTGTCTTATCAGAAGGAATGTACATAACTATGATGGGTGGCTAGCCCCCCCCTTTCCCACAAATCTCTAATCCATTTATCATAATACTATGGGTACAAGGCCATCTACTCTGAGGACTTTTGCACAATTAAGTGGCAATTAAGGACTTTGTTCTGCATCCACTATCATTATACTGGACAGTGGAAGGCGGAGGAAAAAGGGAAGCTTGCTTTTTGCCATCTGAGGTGATATAGCCAGAAGGAAGTGTGGGTGGAAGGGGTTACCACCTTCAGAGGGTGCTCTGTGTGCATCGTGGGCATCCCCATAAGATGGTAACCTCCATCAAGATGGTACCCCCTTTTGGGCCTTCCCCACCTGGTCTCCAAAACCCAAACCTACAACCCCTCCCACGGTGCCGCTTCCCTCCATACCGAAAGAACCCGAATCCACCTCGTTCAAGTGTCCACCCTACTTCTCAGGACAGCTTACAATCCTGGCAGTGCCCACTACTGAGCGTTGATGCTGCTGGGACTGCAAAAGGGACTGCTGGGACTCCACTGATGGGTGGAAGTCCCACTCTGAACTTGTTAAG
This sequence comes from Scyliorhinus torazame, assembly GCF_047496885.1. Classification (NCBI taxonomy): domain Eukaryota; kingdom Metazoa; phylum Chordata; class Chondrichthyes; order Carcharhiniformes; family Scyliorhinidae; genus Scyliorhinus; species Scyliorhinus torazame. The sequence continues at coordinate 198,021,554 of NC_092713.1, read as the reverse complement.
ATTACCTGTAGCATATTATCACTGCAGGCAGCCTTTCTTAAGTGGGTTGGTTTGTGACTGACTTTTCTACTGGGAAGGAATAAGGGGGGTGGGGTCGAGCAACATGTCCCCTGCACACTTGTAAATTGACCCCAGTAACCTTTCAGACTGCAGTAAGGTCAGTGAGCTGGTAATCTGTTTTTAGTTGCAGAATGGGGATAAATGCTGGCCTGGATACTATTTTGCCTCCATCTGAGAAGCCAGATGGGTCCTTGTTTTCATATCTCATGTGAAGTACAGCATCTCAAACAGTACTGCACTCTCTCAGTACTGCACTGCTGTCCCAGCTTAGATTTTGTTCTTATATCTCCGAAGTGGGCCTTAACCTCCACGTATAAAACATAATCCCTGGAGGGTACTCCACTGTTTCAATCCAAGAGTTACATGGGAACACTCAAAACCTCAAATTAGACAGTAATGTCTTTGCGAGGTTTGAACAATGCAATTCACCTGTTGAAATATACATGTAAGCAATATGTCCATTAACAATACCCCTGTTAGTCACAAATATGTGACAAGGAATCACACTCACTCTGTGAGTGGTCAACCTCCTGCCGATTGTACCATTTTGCAGCTGACCAATCTGCCAATGGAAGCATTATTACCCAAACACTGCCCAGGCAGTATTATGGGCAGTACCGGGAGGTGCCAGGGGGCAGTGTCAGGGGGATGGTAGGGGAGTTCTGAGGGGGAGGTGGCGGGGCTTCCATAGGAGAGGTGCTGGGCGGGGGGGGGTTCCTTCTGGGAGGCATCAGGAGCTCTATGGGGAGGGAGGGGGTGGAATTCCATGGGGGGATTGCCGGGGGTGTCTCTAATTAAATTTATTAAAATTGAGGTGCCCTTTAAAAACACACGTTAAAGGGCAGAACGGTGGCACAGTGGTTAGCACTGCTGCCTGAGGGCCCGGGTTCAATCCTGGCCCTGGGTCACTGTCCATGTGGACTTTGCAAATTCTCCCCGTGCCTGCGTGGGCCTCACCCCCACAACCCAAAGATGTGCAGGCTAGGTGGATTGGCCACGCTAAATTACCCCTCAATTGGAAAAAAATATTGGGTACTCTAAATTTTTTTTTTTTAATGGATTTTATTATTTTAAAAGTTGCTGGCATGGTGGACTCTGAGATGAGCTCGCCCCATCAGCGTGACTTTGTGAGACCTCACTTGTTCACTTCTTTTGGACAAAAATTTTAAAATATGATTGGAAAAGTCAGCAAAGTCACTAACGTGCTATGCTCTGCTTTTCCCGCCTGGGATGACGCACAATTTATCTGAAGAACATAAACTAAACATGACTCCTAGTTTCCTTGAATTTCAAAACAAACTCTGATGTCATTAATCAATGTCAGTTTATGTCACTCTCTTGCAGCTTATATTTGCTAACAAATATTTTTACTCCATGTTGTGTAAGTATGCAAAGCTTCTCCATAGTTCTAATCTGGCATCAGAGTGAAACAGAGCTTTAAAGTGTGTTGGTTTATTGGTTCCAAACTGATTTTATGACTTTTGTCTCTGTTTGTTTGACAGTCCACAGTTTTTTTTATATAAATGTTTTTTATTGGATTTTTGAATAGGGTATATTTGACGTTGTGTACACAGGCTATGATATATATATATATATATATATAAGTAGGCATCTGTTTGTGCCGGAGAGACAATTCCGGAGGGCAATCCTCGAATGGGTCTGGTGCCGGTGTTGCCCCTTGCTTCTCCCGGATGGATTTTGCCGCCGTTGTCTTCTCGTGCACACTACCGCTTCAGCCGACCCTCCCATCCTCCGCCTGTGTTCTCCTTTTTCTCTGTTCCTGTGGATGTCAAGTTAATTAACGTTCCCCCCCCCCCCTCCCCCCCCACCTACCTCCTTGGCTCTCCTCTATTGTTCCCTGTCTCTTCCCTCCTCCCCCCCCCCACCCCCCACCCCCCATGGTTCGCCTTTCCTTCCTCTTCCTTCCTCCTAGATTGAGCAGTCCCCCCCCCCCCCCGCCTCTCCCAGTCTGTCTCTCCCTCTCATGCTTTGGCTGCTTTCCCCTGGTTCTTGGCTACCTGGCTATTCTTCTGCTTGTTTGTTGGCCACAAACAAGTCCCGGAACAATTGGGTGAATGGCTCCCACATTCTGTGGAAGCCGTCGCCTGACCCTCGGATGGCGAATTTAATTTTCTCCATTTGGAGAGATTCCGAGAGGTTGGACAGCCAGTCTGCAGATTTGGGTGGTGCTGCTGACCGCCAGCCGAACAGGATTCTACGGCGGGTGATCAGGGAGGCAAAGGCAAGGGCGTCCGCCCTCCTCCCCAAAAATAGATCTGGCTGGTCTGAAACCCCGAAGACCGCCACTTTCGGGCTTGGCTCCACCCTAACCCCCACCACTTTGGACATTGCCTCGAAGAAGGCTGTCCAGTACGCCACAAGTCTGGGGCAGGACCAGAAAATGTGGGCGTGGTTGGCTGGGCCTCCTTGGCATCGTTCACATCTATCCTCCAACTCCGGGAAGAACCTACTCATACGAGTGATGCACTATCAATTACGACAAGACGAGAGTAGAGAGTAATCGAGGCTTTATTACACAGAGATGTTGCCGAAATGGCTGCAGTTCGGAGAGCACACACATTTATACTCCGCCGACTGGACGGAACCAGCAGGCAGGGATCTACCCCCATACCTAGTACAGGGGGCCTTACCGTAATACCCTCGTATGCAGTGCTGTATATACAATACAATACAACAGTGGTGACTACCACATTCACCCCCTGTTAAAAATGAGTCCAGCGGGGGTGGTGGAAAACTATTTACATACAGGTTGTCATTAAAATTTCAGAGAATGTTATAAATTTAGACGGTCGGGCGCCTGATCTGTCGTTGAGTGCACCGCAGTGCTGGTGGCGAGGCAGGTGTCGGCTCGGTCCGGGAGCGTGTCGACATCCTCTTCATCCCCGGGTGGGACCAAGGGGAGGACGGACTGTCCTGGAGCGGGGGCTGTGGTTAGGTGCGCGGGGGGAAGGGAGGGTGGCGCCGGGCAGAGGGGGGGGGGGGGGGGGGACCCAGCTGGTGTCAAGTCCCTGAGGGAGACTGTGTCTTGGCGGCCGTCGGGGTACGCTATCTAGGCGTACTGGGGTGGAGTAGCTGTACCCTCTCAACCAACGAGTCCACCTTGTGGAGCCGCACGTGCTTGCGGAGGAGAATGGGTCCTGGAGCTGCCAGCCACGTTGAGAGCAAAACCCCGGAGGTGGACGGCAAAGAGACGTTCATGGGGGGTTTCATTAGTCGCCGTGCACAGGAGCGACCAAATGGAGTGAAGTGCGTCGGGGAGGACCTCCTGCCAGCGGGAGGCCGGGAGATTTCTGGACCGTAGGGCCAGCTGGACGGCCTTCCAACCGTCCCATTCTCCCGCTCCACCTGCCCGTTTCCCCGGGGGTTGAGCTGGTCGTCCTGCTTGAGGCAATGCCCCTGTTGATCAGGTACTGGGGCAGCTCATCGCTCATAAACGAGGATCCCCGGTCGCTGTGGACGTAAGCGGGGAAACCGAACAGAGCGAAGATGGTGTTGAGGGCTTTGATGACAGCGGCACACATCATATCTGGGCATCTGATGGCGAAGGGGAATTTGGAAATACATCGACCACATTGAGAAAATACGTGTTGCGGTCGGTGGAGGGGAGGGCCCTTTGAAGTCCACGCTGAGGCTTTCAAAGGGGCGGGAGGCCTTCACCAGGCGCGCACGGTGTGGCCAGTAGAAGTGCGGTTTACACTCCGTGCAGACCTGGCAGTCTCTGGTGATAGCCCTGACATCCGATGGTGTAGGGCAGATTGCGGGCCTTAATGAAGTGATAAAAGCGGGTGACCCCTGGGTGACAGAGATCGTCGTGCAGGGTCCGGTGTCGGTCCACAACGGGGGGCTCGTTGAGCTTACCGTGGCATTACAAAATCTCGTAATTAAAGGTTGAGAGCTCGATCCTCCACCGCAAGATCTTATCATTTTTGATCTTACCTCGCTGTGTGTTGTTAAACATGAAGGCAACCTACCGTTGGTCTGTGAGGAGACTGAATCTCCTGCCGGCCAGATAATGCCTCCAGTGCTGCACAGCTTCAACGATAGCTTGGGCCTCCTTTTCGACGGAGGAGTGCCGAATTTCGGAGGCATGGAGGGTGCGGGAAAAGAATGCCATGGGCCTGCCTGCCTGGTTGAGGGTGGCGGCCAGAGCGACGTCTGATGCATCGCTCTCGACTTGGAAGGGGAGCGTCTCGTCAACCGCGTTCATCGCGGCCTTGGCGATGTCGGCCTTGATCCGGTTGAAGGCCTGGTGTGCCTCGGCCATCAGTGGGAAACCAGTGGAGTGGATGAGTGGGTGGGCCTTGTCCGCATAGTTAGGGACCCACTTGGCGTAGTACGAAAAGAACCCCAGGCATCGTTTGAGGGCCTTGGGGCAGTGGGGAAGGGGGAGATCCATGAGGGGGCGCATGCGATTGGGGTCGGGCCCTAGAACTCCGTTCTGAACCACATAGCCGAGGATGGCTAATCGGTTCGTGCTGAACACGCACTTCTCCTTGTTGTAGGTTAGGTTGAGGAGTTTGCCGGTGTGGAGAAATTTGGAAAGGTTAGCGTCGTGGTCCTGCTGGTCGGGGCCGCAGATGGTGACGTTATCCAGGTACGGGAAAGTGGCCCGCAGTCCTTACCGGTCAACCATTCAGTCCATCTCCCGTTGGAAGACCGAGACCCTGTCAGTGATGCCGAAGGGAACCCTAAGAAAATGGTAAAGGCGGCCGTCCGCTTCAAACACGGTGTATGGGCGGTCTGCCTTGCTAATGGGGAGCTGGTGGTAGGCAGATTTCAGGTCCACTGTTGAGACAACCCGGTGTCGTGCAATCTGATTGACCATATCAGATATGCATGGGAGGGGGTACGCTTCGAGCTGCGTGTACCGATTGATGATCTGACTGTAGTCAACGACCATCCTGTTTTTCTCCCCCGTTTTCACCACTACCACTTGGGCTCTCCAGGGGCTGTTGCTGACCTCGATGATACCTTCCTGCAGCAGCCGCTGGACCTCAGACTTGATGAAGGTCCTGTCCTGGGCGTTGTACCATCTGCTCCTGGTGGCAATGGGTTTGCAATCCGGGATGAGGTTTGCAAACAGAGAAGGCGGGTCGACCATAAGGGTCGTGAGGCCGCAAACAGTAAGGGGTGGTAGGGGCCCGCCAAATTTCAGGGTTAGTCTCTGGAGGTTGCACTGGAAGACCAGACCAAGTAGCAAGGCAGCGCAGAGGTTGGGGAGGACGTAGAGCCGGAAGCCGCTGAACTCTACGCCCTGGATGGTGAGGGTGGCGATGCAGTACCCCCGGATCACCATGGAGTGGGATCCGGAGGCCAGGTAGATTCTTTGGTTAATGGGGTGAACCGCAAGGGAGCACCACCTTACCATATCGGGGTGGATAAAGCTCTCAGTGCTCCCGGAGTATAGAAGGCAGGATATCTCATGCCCGTCGACCTTCACCTTTGTCGACGCGGTCGCGAGGTTGTGCGCTCAGGACTGGTCGATTGTGACGGAGGCGAGACGCGGCTGGTCGTCGGCAGTTGCAGGCGATGAGCGGCCCGATGAGGTGCCCGACGGGCAGAGGTCCTGAGGCAGGTAGGTTGGCGGTGCCCACGGGCCGCATGTGTCCTGAGGCAGGAAAGATGGTGGCGCCCACTGGCCGCACGAGTCCTGGGGCAGGCAAGATGGCTCCGCCCAATGGTTGTGAGGCAAGCAAGATGGCGGCGCCCACGGGCCGCACGTGTTGTGAGGGGAGCAAATGGCGGCGCCCACGGGCCACACGTAGTCTGAGAGAGGAAGATGGCGGCGCCCACTGGCCCTGGAGGGGTGAGCCGTGCGGTCGGGGGCATACGCCTGTACGTTGCGTGAGGCGACTGTGAGCGAGAGCGCTAGTTTCTTGGTCACCGCGAGGTCAAGCGTAGCCCCTTCTAAGAGGTGCTGGCAGATGTAGGTCGACCCTATGCCCGTATTGAACGCGTCTCTCATTAGCAGGTTAGAATGTTCAGCGGCCGAAATGGCCTGGCAATCACAGTCGCTCAACAGGGCGAGCAGGGCACGCCAGAAATCTTACACAGACCACCGGGAAGTTGGTGCTGCGCGGACAGGAGGTGCCTGGCATAGATCTTGTTGGTCTGCTGAGCGTAGATCTCCTTCAGTAGCGCCATGGCCTCTGCATTGGTAGGCACGTCCTAGATGAGGGGAAAGATATCGGAGGTCAGCCGCGTGTACAGAATCTGGAGCTTCTGTGCTTCTGAGATTAGGTCTGTCGCAGATCCGATGTATGCTTCAAAGCAAGCTAGCCAATGTGCAAAGTCCTTTTTGGCGTTGTCTGCTTGAGGATGCAGCTGCAGGCGATCTGGCTTGGTGCGGAGATACATCTTTGTAAAATCTCTGTGCAATAAATTGATGCACTATCAATTACAACAAGACGAGAGTAGAGAGTAATCGAGGCTTTATTACACAGAGATGTGTGGCCTCCTACAGCTGCTGCCGAAATGGCTGCAGTTCGGAGAGCACACACATTTATACTCCGCCTACTGGGCAGAGACAGCAGGCAGGGATCTACCCCCGTAACTGTAGTGCAGGGGCCTTACCATAATACCCTCGTACGCAGTGCAGTATATACAATATCATACAACAGTGGTGACTACCACAACGAGTTCTTGTTAAGTGGGTTCTCTGTACCACTTTTAGTTGTGTCAGGCTAAGCCTTCCACACGTGGAGGTGGAGTTGACCCTATGCAATGCTTCGCTCCAGAGTCCCCACCCTATCTCGATCCCCAGGTCCTCCCATTTCATTCTTGTTGCGTCCAGTACGGTGTCGGCCCCTTCTACCAGTCGGTCATACATGTCGCTACAGTTTCCTTTCTCTAATATGCTTGCGTCCAGTAACTCTTCCAGTAATGTCTGTCGTGGCGGTTGTGGGTAAGTCCTTGTCTCCTTTCATAGGACGTTTTTGAGTTGCAGGTACCTTAGCTCGTTTCCCCTGGTCAGCTGGAATTTCTCCGTCAGTTCACCCAGTGTTGCGACCCTGCCGTCGGTGTATAGGTCCCTGACTGTCAGTGTCCCCCCGTCCTGTCTCCATCTTTTGAAGGTGGCGTCAGTCAGTGCTGGTGTGAACCTATGGTTGTTGCAGATGGGAGCTTTGTCTGACATTTTGGTCAGGCCAAATTGCTGCCGTAGCTGGTTCCAGGACTGGAGGGTGGCTATCACCACCGGGCTGCTGGAGTGTTTTTTGGGTGGGGATGGGAGTGCCGCAGTGGCGAGGGCCCGGAGGGAGGTCCCCTTACAGGCGGCCTCCTCTTCACGCATCCACTTGGCTTCTGGCTCCTTGATCCATCCCCTTATTCGCTCGGCGGTCGCCGCCCCGTGGTAGAATTGTAGGTTTGGGAGGGCTATCCCTCCCCTTGATTTTGTTTTTTGTAAGACCTTCTTTGGGATCCAGCATTCTTTCCCCCCCTACCCCCCCGCCCCCCCATACGAACGCCATGATTAGTTTATATAATGCTTTGAAAAAGGCCTTGGGGATGTAGATTGGGATGGATCTGAATAGGAAGAGGTACCTGGGCAGCACGTTCATTTTGATCGTCTGGACTCTCCCCGCGAGGGCCTTTTTTACTGCCTCTGTCAGACTGGTGAGGTTCCGTTTGTGGATCCGTTTCCAGTCATGGGCTATGTGGATCCCCAGGTAGCGGAATTTGTGTCGGGCATGTTTAAATGGCAGTCCCGTTAGTGCTGCCCCACCTACTTGTGGGTGTACTGGGAAGATTTCGCTTTTGCTCATGTTGAGTTTGTAGCCCGAGTAGGCGCCAAACTCTTTCAGGAGCGCGATGATTCCATCCATGCTGCTTTGTGGGTCTGAAATGTAGAGAAGCAGGTCATCTGCATAGAGTGAGACTTTGTGCTCTCTGCTGCCCCTTTGGATCCCCCTCCAGCTTTTTGCCACTCTGAGCGCAATTGCTAGTGGCTCGATCGCTGGGGCGAACAGCAGCGGGGACAGTGGGCATCCTTGTCTGGTGGACAGTCCACAGTCTTAAAGCATTACAGACCAATGTCTCTCTTTATTGGTAGCTGAGGTTTAACACGTGGTATGTAATGGTTTAATTTAACTTCCTTGATTTGGTAATCTATACCGCTATTTACAAAGAATCTCATATGCTGTCTTAACGGCTATATCAACTTGCTCTATCATCTTCAAGAAGGAGTAACTTTATATCCCTCAGGCCTCTCTGCTCTTGCATCACCATTTGGAATACTCTCCATCTTGTTTCTCCCAAAGTGCATCACTTCACACTTATCCATATTAAATTGCATCTGCCCATTTCACCAACCTATGTCATCTTGAAGTCTTTTATTACTCCAGCTCATTTAGTTTCTCCATATGGCTGATGTTCCTCAAACCCAGTATTGTGCTCTTTAAACAACTCTGCACCATATACAAGGCCTTGACATGTGTCCTCAAGTGTGGGCACAAGAACTGGATGCAATACTCCAGTTGAGGAGCACGATTCAGCGACCCCGTTGCGCCTGGCGCTGATCTGGGCGCAACAGGTGAATTGCACGCAAGCCCCAAATTGGGCTCCACGCCAGGCTCGAAACCTCACGCGAATCACCCGACTCACTCCGACCGGTGCTATCGGGATCTCACCCTTGCTGAGCGAGGTCTAGATATGAATATTTAATTGACCCTTACCAGAAGAATGCTTAATTCTGTTTATTTTTGAATTAAAATGTGCTGCTGGAAAATGTTTTTTGAGTGACTATTGGTCTTCAGTGATTAATGGTGAGCAAGGTGACTTTGTGGCTGAGTACATTTTCTTTTAACCAAAGCAAAGCCTCAGAATATGTTCAACAACATTGCATCCACTTGCAAGGGGTGCATTTGATCTCCTTGTCTCCTCCTCTCCATGGTCTGGTCCTGTTGGAGACCAAGTGGTACTGCATCATTTGTGCCCATACCTGTGGAAGACTCCTGAGTTTTCTAATGTTTGCAGCAAAAACCTGCAAATTTCTCCAGCAACTCACCACGATTTCTCCACAAACTTACCTCAGCACAAGTAAATGAAAAGCTCCTTAGCTGCAACTTGTGATCCTCTTAGTAGCCCCACAAAAGGCCCCATTATGCTCCATAAGGCATGTTGTTTTACGGGTGAAGGAAGATATTACCTGTCAATTCCTTGGCTAATTTAGGTATCTTGTCAGTGCATCAATCTGGTCACATTAATGACATCATGATAATGTGCTTACAACACCTTCGACTGCATACGTGGGATGTGCGCTTGTGTGCCAATTTGATTCAGCTACGCCATGCGGCAATCTGGGAAGTGCCCGGCAGCACTATAAAGACAAGAAAACGTGAGGTACGAGTGACAATCGAGCTTCTCTGTGCCTTTATATATAAAGGCTAGAAGTTTCAAATGCAGGAGGAAAATGCGAAACCATCTTATTTAAGTCAAGAAAGATTAATAAAGTAGGCAATTAAAGCATGTTTATTATTTTGTATTATTACTCAAAAATACATTAGCTGGTTCATTTCTAAATGATCCTCTGTATATTTCTTGTTCTGGAGGAATGTATGTTAATGATTCACATCTGGTCCCAGTTTACCAAATATTTTCTTGGTCAATTTTGAAAACATGGGACAGGCATTGGGAAGCATGTAGCAATGATACAATATTCATTTCGGATCACAAAAGGGGTCCAAATGATTCATATTTTGGTAATGTCAATAGATAAATAAATAAATACTGGACAGTGTGGTCAGTAGGGTACTGAGACTGGTGTGAGCAGATTGTGACCAGAAATACTCTAGCTGAAAGCAAATCTAAAGCAAGGCCATACATCACAACAATGGCTTTCAATCCAAAATAGCACCCTCGCCCCAAAAAGGCTAGGTGAATTGAAAATTGCAGAGCTGAGACTGTAAATAAAGGCATCAAAGAGTAAAGAACCAAGGCGAATGAATGGAGTTAAGATACCACAATCTAACTGAATGTCAGACTTGAGGGACTGCATCGCCTACTACAGATCCCAAATTCCACTCTCGCTCTTCAGCATCAAACTGAATTATTTTGCCCACGTTTCTGCATTGAGTCATTCTGAACAATTATTCAGCTTTTCTGACCAAGATTTTACCCTTTACAAATGGATTAAAGATCATTAAGAGTTGCTGTGTCTCCAGATTATGCACTTGGGATAGCTTTGTCACAAACCTTGCTGCCTATGAACAAATTTCATGTGCCAAGAAACTACTCAAATGTAAGGCATGGGCTAGTATCACAAAGGTTGATCAAGCCACATGCCTGAGCAGCCTGTGCAGACATCCTGCCATTGAGCTGCCATCATGTCAACTTTTGAAAAGTTAGAACTTAAGCGTCTGAATTTTTTTAATTGAGAAATTCCCTAATCTAAAAGTAATATATTTTAATTAGAATACTTTTCTTTTCTTTTTCAACTCAGTTGGTATAACATCCGTTTCTTTCTTTCCTGCTTGTTTGTATTACCAAGCCTGAATTTCTAGGCCAAAGCCTGAGATATTCCTGTCTCAACTGGGTGCGGTCCTGCACGCAGACCAAACAATTAATCTTGAAATGTAGCTTTCTTAAGTGCTGAAGAGGCCAACACGGCAGTATTTTGGCCAACGATTTTCCATTAGACTGATTAACTAGTATGTCCGCGCAAGAATGTCACATCAGCAATTTTCCAGAAAACACATCAGCCAGTTCCCAGTCTCCATGGTAACCTGCATTGAACAACACAGTCAGCTAAAGGATTTCAACATTAAACAGTGCTGAATTTGAATTATTCAGCCTCTCTATTGTCTGCAGGTTTCCCAACGTGTCGTTAGCCTTAAAGCTTATTCAAGTAATTCGTTAATGTAAAAAGACAGTGAAGTTTTACCAAAGAAATGTTACCTTGGAAGCAGAAACAGTGGGCAGTAAATGTAGCAAGTGCATAAATCCAATCCCTTTTTGTACCTGATTATATTGAGTTATGACCAGGCAGAGAGATAGTAGCTGGCTTGTTTTAACAAACAGATCATACCTTAGACGTCTCAAGGGCTTGAATCATTGCAACATAAAATATACAAATTCATTTGCATTACATCCAATTAAATGGCAAAACCTTCAGTACATCCTGGAGTCTCCAGAGATGAAAAAATAGTCCCCTGGTCATAATGGGGAGAATAAAATCATAGGGGCATTAAAAAAGGATTGTGGCTGGGATTATCCGGCCCTTCCCGCTGGAAAATCCACTGCGGGGACATGGGATGGACGGCAGAAAATTCCAACGCACGTATTTTTTCTTCCATGTGCCTTGAACACTTCAATTTATGAACTTTAAAACGCTATTGGAAATGAGGAGGGCACAAGTGGGTCGGGCAGATGGAGTTGGGAGGCCATGTGATCAAATAATTGTGAATACAATTTGGCAACCATGGCTAAGATTTTACAGCCCTTCCCTGGTGTGTCGCCTTCCCTCACCCCACCCCCCCCCCCCCCCACCCGCCCCACAGATTTGGCAAGACATTGAAATCTCCAATCAGTTCAACGGGATTGTAATATCCCACTGTGCATAAATCCGAGTCACTATTTTACAGACAAGACGCCAGATTTATTTTCCAATGCTGTGATTTCATTTGAGTAAATATTTGAAAGTGCACTATCCATAATTTAAGCCCTCCGCACTCAATTTCACACATATTCTTGTTTCTGTCTTACAAAACAGCAGCTCAAGTGTCCAAATAGTTGCCTGAAAAGTAAAATTCATAGCCTTAATGTTGACACGATGTAATGTTATGATTGAACATTCAGCATAGTTGGACCAATTTCCTCACCCCACTGTTTTAAAGCCAGTGTTAAGGCATTTAAAATAAATAAGACAAGATTCTCATCAAGATATTGATCAGAGCTATTTGTTACTTTCTCATTAATACTGCATGTGGTCAGGTGTCAGATTCGTACAAGCGACAGAATCATCCTGCAATTAAAACAGCAGATTTAAAATTAGACTGGGGGAACCCATTGGAACATATCTGTCCCAAGTGACATGATGGATTGGTAACAAATATTTCTGCGTGATTATGGGGTGAAATTGTGCAGGGAGATGAATTCCTCACACCCGCCACCTCAACTCCCTGGCTACCCATCTCCCCCCCCCCGCCCCCCCCTCCCCCCCGCCCCCCCCTCCCCCCCCCCCCCCCCCACCACCCAGTGTTGGCACCACTTGTAAATCAGGTTGCCCCATGGTGATAATACAGTTCCAAAAAGTCCCTGATTGCCTGGCAGCTCTGCAGTCTCAGCACCAGAATCGAGTGGTGGTAACTGTTGGGACGTTACTCGATCCCCAGGGAGTAAGAACAAGGACACTGGACGTTACAATAAGTCTGGACATTTTGGTAAAGGAAGAATTGCTCATCTCAGCAATGGGAGCATGTGGGGAGCAGTTAGAGGCTTCTTCTCTTCAGCTCCCAGCTGTCTCTTATCCTGCTATTCTGCCTGATGAGCAAGCTGCAGATGGGGTGACCATGGGACTCGTGCTTTCTAAACCATCCCACTTCCCTCACCTAATCTCTCCCTACTAGGCTCCTCTTCTCAGACACTCGAGAACTGACCTCCTACCCAGCCACAGCACACCTAAAGGAAGAGAGAGCACAGCAGCAGAGCACTGATGAAGTGGTGCCATCACTTGATCTGACACTCATAGCACTGTATTTTCCGGCCGCACCTACAGAAAGATTGCCACGGACAGGATAGCGATGATGTAAAGGTCCGTTGACCTCGGGTGGGAATTTCCAGTTGCCGGGCGAGCGCGGTCGAAAAATCCCACCCATAGTCACCAACTCAGATATTGCACTGTGTGCATCTTAAAGGTTGGGTATGGATTTGGGATCTGTATGCGGCAAATCACGGGCACAATTTGCCCATAGTTACACCGTTATGGGGGCAATCCCAGCTGAGCCGGATCCAGTTCTCACCTGGAGACAGCTGTTCAAACTATACAAAGTAGAAGGAAAGTGCATTTGTGAATGTGCAAGAAAGTTGTTGACAATGTGAGGCAGTGTGAATGCTCCAAAAAAAAGTTTGTGAGAAACAGTGATAAAGAAATGGGTGTGAAAGTGAGCCAGTGAAGGAAATAATAAGAGCGCAAGAGAGGTCTGGCCGAATGAGACTGAGGGAGCAATTCAACGGAAACATTTCTAAAGGCGGGATTCAGTGGAAATATTTGTGGCGGGTTTTTCAGGGAGTTTCCCGCCGGCTCTGCCAGCAAAGTTGTCACCTCTACCCAGTGACATTAGTCTCTTTTTGGGTCTTGGAGAGTTTCTCACAGGTTTAACCCACGATTCTCCCACAAGGGAACAATAGGCTGGATTCTTCCGCCCCAACTACCACAAGATCACCACAGGCGGTATGTGGACCATGTAAAGGTCCATTGGCCTCGGGCAGGAATTTGTGGTTGCCGAGCAAGCGCAGCAGGAGAATCCCGCCAAAGTCCCATAGCGAACGTGTTTATTTAGCCGTGTGATTCCCGGCACTCGCAGTGCCAAGAAACACACGGCTATTCAATGCGACTCGTGCTGTTTAAGGGGCCTGAACGGGGAGCGCGCAGCCGAGGCTGCACATAGCCCCGTTTTATACAGTGGGGCGAGCAGAGCTTCCCAATGTAATGGGGAGATCAGGACGCCAGTTTAAAATGACGCCCAGACCGCGGCGGCCCCGAAACGATCCCCCCCACAGCCCAAATGCACTCTGGGAGGGTCCCTAGGCCTCCCTCCACACCCTGCCCCCCAATAACCATGCTGCTAACCAATCACTCAAGTCACTCACAAATGTTGAACGTGATCTAATTGCCACATTGCGCCCAACGCAAGACGCAAAGCTGGCGGGGTGTGGGAATGTCTGTGCCTATGTCAACATTGCCAATGGGTGGGCCGTGTGCTACCCCGCCGGTGGGTGGCAGCCGGTTGGGGGTGAGAGGGCTGCTGGTGGAGGGTATGGGATGGGGTGGTGGGGTTGGTGCACCCATATGGCTGGTTCACTATGCACAACCACGGGCCACGGAGGGCAGTCAGTGGGGTGCGCAGCAAGATAGCTGCCTTGTAGGCCACAGCAATGTCGGTCTGTGGCTGGACACCCCCCTGGGGGATCACCCTTACCCCACAACCCATCCCCTGGTCACCCCCCACTGCTGCCCTCGCCCCCACCCTCCCCGGGGCTGGCAGATGTCCCCCCCTCTGGCCAACGGAGAATCCCACCCAATGGTTTTGGTTTTTACAATCTGGAAATGTTTATTTGGAGGAAATTTTCTTCACAATTGACTGTCAGACAAACAGCATGACAACTCAAATACAGTTGGAAGTGTTGAGAGAGGCGGTGAGGTTGTACCTTCATCAACACCCTCTGACTCAGACATTGGAATTCTACAAGGATCCTTCTGACTATCAACTGCGTATTTAGAGACCATACTCTAGTCTGGAATGGAGCTTGAATCCTTCCCCCTCTGACTCAGAGCCTGGAATGCTACCATTGAGCCAAACGTTCACTCTTTATGACTAATAATACTCTGAGTTTGCCACACGTAGTGTTTGTGTCTATAAGTAGGCAAAATGAATTTCTGAAAGCTCTAAATTCTTCATTTAAAGCTGACTCACTGGGTTAGACCATAAGACATAGGAGCAGAATTAGGCCACTTGGCCCATTGAGTCTACTCCGCCATTCAATCATAGCTGATATTTTTCTCATCCCCATTCTCCTGCCTTTTCCCCATAACCCCTAATCCCCTTATAAATCAAGAACCTATTTATCTCTGTCTTAAAGGCACTCAGTGACTTGGCCTCCACAGCCTTCTGCAGCAAAGAGTTCCACAGATACACCACCCTCTGGCGAAAGAAATTCCTCCTCATCTCTGTTTTAAAGGAACGTCCCTTCTCACTTCTCCTTTGTTTTTTCTTCTATCCTATTTTCTTCTTTGCATTATATCCCTGTAGTCAATTCTCCATTTTGGCTGATCCATAGCGCATGTCACACGGGACGGTACGGTGGCACCCTGGTTAGCACTGCTGCCTCACAATGCTAGAGACCATGGTTTAATTCTGGCCTTAGGTGACTGTATGTGTAGAGTTTGTAAGTTATCTCCATGTCTGCATGGGTTTCCTCCCGGTGCTCCAGCTTCCTTCCACAGTCTAAAGATGTGCAGGTTAGGTGGATTGGCCAATTGCCCCTTACTGTCCAGGGATGTGCAGGTTATGTTACAGGGTTACAGATAGGGGGAGATGGACATGAGTAAGGTGCTCTCTCGGAGGGTCGGTGTAGATGGGCCCCCTTCTGCACTATAAGGATTCTATGAATTCTATGAAAACATCAATGGACCCAAAATTAAAGGTTTCACTTGAACTTCTGTCAACCGTAAACATGTCTAGTTGTGCTCTCTTCTGTTTCTAATTCCTAACGCCTTCTTTCAACTGCCCCAATCCTCGCATTACAAATGTTATGTGAGCTAGTGCGAATAACCATGGTTGCAACGTTACTTGTTTATTTCCCTTTGCTTATCTGTTCCTTGAGCTCTCTCCATCAAGTGAGATTCCTCCACCAAATATCTCCTTTTCACTCTGTGCCAGCAGTATGGTGAATTGTTTGATCTTTCGCTGAACTTTTCATAAAATTTGCATTTCTTGGAGCCTTAATAAGAGATGTTTCTTGATGTAATACATTTTGTGGGTATTGTTTGATCTTTGCTTACTCATAGGATAACAGCTGTAACAACTGTTCAGTGAGAAGTGGCTTCTGTTGCACTATTCATTTTCACACTCAGTGAAATGCCTTTCCATTTTCATAACTGTAGTGTTGTGCTAGACATATCTTGAAAAGAACAAGAGTACAAAGGACAAGCAATTTTCTTATTATAAATGAGGGAATTGGATTTATATTTGATTTTTCGCTATCCATTCTTGAGGTTTTCCTTTTACAACCATGGCCTGCAGCAATTGCCCATTTCTGTAGTTATTCATTGGCTTGCTAGACCATCTCAGAGAGCAGTTGGAAGAGTGAACCACATTGGTGTGGACTGGAGTCATGTACAGACTGGACCGGGCAAGGGCATTAGTGAATCAGTTTGGTTTTTACAACGCTGTCAGTTCCAGATTTTGATAAAATTGGATTTCAAATAGCCATAATGCCATGGTGTTACCTGGGTTATTCATTTCGGAATCTGAATCACTAATCCAGTAATGTAACTGTTGGATCATTGTACCCATAATTTGTAGCACCTGTGAATGGTCTTAGTACTGAAGTTCCTTAACTCTATCTCATTAAACTTTAGTGCAGACCAAAAACCTAGGACACTACTCTTCCATTTTGAGACTAAGTGCAGTGGTCGGTAGCTCCATGAGTGCCATTCCCGTTGGCCAGAATGGTGGAATCCCGCGCCAGATTCTGCACTTGGAACTTTATTAATTATGCATGGGTGAGTTCCCCTCTGAGTCCCTTGGCGGGCGGCAGCTGATTTGTCCTTCCACCATCAGCAGGTGGGTTCAAAGGTCCCGGCATCATATTTAAGCACCAGTCCAGCAAATACCTAACATTCCCTCCAGCCCATCAGTCTTCACCAGTCCGTGCAGAATGTCAACAACCCAGAGGGAAAAGGTGAACAGCATCAAGCGGAACTGTATTCATTGATTCAACCACTGCCGCCCGCTCTGACCCCATCACCTGCGAGGTGCCCAGGCCCCACTCGGACCACCACCCACAGCACCTGTAGTCTTTCTGCATCCCCTTCCAGTGAACAATGTTACCACATTTGTCCCTCATTTTGTGAGCTTTTCATGCAGCCTTGTTGGTGTCCAGCTTCCTTCCCCTCAATCTTCCTTCTGACTTCCATTGTTTTTCTTCTCCATCCACCTCCTTGTACAGCCCTTGTTCCACATTGCCCTGATTGTCTTCATCAGGCCACACTCTCCCGACTGTTCAGCCTCATCCACTGGTCTAGGGGGTGGTGGTGGCTTAGTGGTATTGTTGCTGGACTCGTAACCTAGAAATTCATGGTATTGCCCTGGTTTGAATCCCAAATGGCAGAGGAAAAAGTGTGAATTCAATAAAAAATCTGAAATTAAAAAGTCTGATGATGACCATGAAACCATTGTCTTAAAAACCCATCAGGTTCACTAATGTCTTTTAGGGAGGGAAATCTGCCTTCTTTACCTGGTCTGACCTACACGTGACTCCTTATCAACAGCAATTTGATTGACTCTTAACTGCCCTCAGAAATGGCTTGCAAGCCTGGGTAATAAATGCGAGCCCAGCCAGCGATGCCCACAACCCATTAATGAATAAAAATAAAGCCTTGCATCCAAGTGGTCGAACATTGGGCCTTTGTTGAGGGGCTACAATACTCCCGCAGCACAGTCCTGTCAAGATATACACTGGTGTGTGGCACTAGGGGCAAGGAGACCCCTGTGCTCCACAACACCAGGCACAGGATTGCTCCCCATTAGTTATACAGGAGGGTCCATGAGTCCAGCGGCATGGTGATGTCCATGGAGACAAAATTGGCATGGAGGTGGAGGGCAGGGACCAGGTTACGCCCCATCTGGAATGGCAAACATTACATCAGGAGCAGCACAGCACTATGGCAATGATACACTCACCCCAAAATCTCACTCATTAGCACTCGGGCTTTAGGCCAACGTAATTGCACACTGACATGGCACAAGATGGAAAGGTCTGGCAGAATGCTGGCGGGCAGCTGATTTAATGTGCATTCGTAAGATGCAAATGGTGTTCACGCCACCAGTCAGTGGGAAGACCAACCTGCCATTAATCCACTATTGGGAGAATTGCTATGTGATTTTAGGCTGGCTAGTTTCTGACTTTTTGGCTCCCTCTAGATTCCATAGAATGCTAACAGTGCAGTAGGAAGCCATCCGGCCCATCAAATCTGCACCGACCCTCCGAAAGAGAACCATAACCCGCGCATTAATCATGGTCAATCCACCTAACCTGCACCTCTTTGGACTGTGGGAGGAAACCAGAGCACTCGGAGGAAATTCACACAGACATCATAGATTATCATAGAATTTACAGTGCAGAAGGAGGCCATTCGGCCCATCGCATCTGCACCGGCTCTTGGAAAGAGCACCCTACCCAAGGTCAACACCTCCACCCTATCCCCATAACCCAGTAACCGCATCCAACACTAAGGGCAATTTTGGACACTAAGGGCAATTTATCATGGCCAATCCACCTAACCTGCACATCTTTGGACTGTGGGAGGAAACCGGAGCACCCGGAGGAAACCCACGCACACACAGGGAGGATGTGCAGACTCCGCACAGATAGTGACCCAAGCCGGAATCGAACCTGGGACCCTGGAGCTGTGAAGCAATTGTGCTATCCACAGTGCTACTGTGCTGCCCTATGGGGAGAACATGCAAACTCCACCCAGGCAATCACCCAAGGCTGAAGTCAAACCATGGTCTCTGGTGCTGTGAGGCAGGAGTGCTAACCACTGTGCTACCATGCTGCCTGCCACCAAACCCACCGAGGGTGGGAAGGGAGAATTCTGGCCTCAGTATTATGCAATTGCATAGCTTCGAGATAAATAGGACGTGATAGGTGTCATTTTGGGTAACCTTCGCGGGGAGATTTCTGCTGCATATCTGGGTGCAATACAGATCGCTGTTCCCAACATAGTCATTTTTTTCAGAGCTTGGGATGTTCTCAAAGAATCATGCCAAACTTAGATTTCTTTCTAGAGTGGCGAACTAAATGGGTGCCCAGATCTCAAAGTAATATTAAGGGCTCCCCATGGACCCCCCCCCCCTTCCGACACCCCACAAACATCGGCAACACTCCTAACCCTCAACCACAGAGGGGCAACCTCCTCCCCCACCACTAAATGTCGTTGTGACTCCCCTTCCCCCCCCCACATCACCCAGGCATAAGTGTGACCAGGCCCCACCCCTATACATCCTCATCGGCATTGGGGCATCGCCCCGCCCCTCCCAAAGTGGGCAATACTCCGCTATTGGATTGCTGCGAGCTCCCCACCTTTAAGGCAACGCTCTCTTTCAGCCCTACCGCTTTCAGGCCCCACATTATAGGCCCCACCTTGTACCTGGTTGAGAACCCCCATCCTTCATACCCTACCTTCACCCCACTTCACCCCATAACCCTTTATACTTACCCTTTACCACTCCACCCTTCATACACCCCTTAAGGCCTCTTTCCTTCAGGCCGCCCCATTATACACCCCCTTTATGCTCCCCTTCACCCGGTTTCCATGGGCATGCACCCCTCAGGCCCCATATCTTGGCATTGGCACTGGCTCTTGGCATGTGAGCACCGCACCGGACATCTGGGCATTGCCAACCAGACACTCCTGCAGTGCCAAGGTTGGCACTGCCAGGGTGCCATGTTAACAGTACCAGGGTTCCCAGTTGGACAGCCCTGTCCCCGACCACCCAGTGAGGGCGTGATGCAGACCGCGTCAGGTGCAGCGGGTCGGGGGCATTGCGATCGGTTCGGCACCCGCCGCGAATCCAATTTTTGGCCTCTCCAACTATTCACCGGGAATACATACATTCGCAACTGGTCTTCAAGCTGGATAGTAATAACCTCTAATTCAGTATACATGGTGCAAAGTCAGACAGGGACATCACCAGCTACAAATGTAATGTGCAACATATAATTTAAGCATGGTTTTTTTTGTTAATTCCTCTTTTTTTCTATTAGTGGTAATGATTGAAAGGAATAGTTGCATTTATATAAAGCCTTTCATTACCTTGGGAGCATCTGAAAGTGCTCTGCAACCAATTACTCTTGAAGTTTAGTTACTGTTGTAAAATAAGTAACATGGCAGCCGGTTTGCACACAGCAATCTACCAAAAATACGAGGAAATAACCGCCCAGATTATATGTTCCAGGTATTGATTAAGGGATAAATACTGTCCAGCACACCAAGGAAACTCTCTTCCTCTTTTCCATGTAGTGCTGTTGAATCCGCGGTAGGCAGACATAAGTAGAAGTTGCAGAACAAGATTTATGTCGATACAATGACAATACTCCTCCACTCCCCTCAGTCTCTTTCCCCAACCTGCAGCTAGGCTGGGGTTTTTATACAAATGAGGCTCTGCTTGGAGAGGAAACCCCACCCCCTTAAAGGGAAGGCCTGCCTGCCTGAAAGGGGAAGATCATATTCCGGGGAGTTCACGGGAAATCATATAGTCCTGATCCCGGGATCTCCATTGGGGTTATAACGCTTCTCCCCCTCTAAGTACATGGATAGTGCGCGCTTGGCCAATCAACCGTTTCACCGGTGAATGGCATGCAGGTGCCAACCTCGTGGTGTCAGGAGGCATTAGCAGACCGGGGAGTGGTGTTTACGTGCCGAGCATCTGGGCGGTAGCGGCAATACTGGCGTGGCTGCGGGACCCCGCACGGGCACCTCTGGCGGTAGCAAAATGTTCATTTTGGTTTCCGAGTCGGAGCTAAGGATTCTCCCTCCTGCATCTCAGTGTCCTCAACAATCACTACTGAATCCTCACCAAGCCAAGGGCATTGGTGCCAACAAGGGTAGCTGGGGCAGCGGTGAAGATGAGACATCTGAATCAAAGGCCGGTTAGGCGGAAGTACCTGGCGTGCGGCGTCAGAGATGGTCCACGTCGCGATTAGACTCAGGGCCCTGTGCCTGTATTTGGAAAGAAACAGACCCATTTTTGCCAGCACAACATCCGGAATTGAAGCGGCCCTCCTGCCAAAGTTCCGGATGTGTATTGTGTCTCCTGTGTGAACTCGCACAGTGGCCTGTGACGACCTGAATCTGCTTCAGATTAGCCCTCAGCGCAGCGGATCTTTGCGCCAATGTCCAGAACAACGAGACTCAATTGGCTCAACATCTCGGTTGGTGCGATGCCTGTCTGGCCTGCGGGGTTGTCCAGTAGCAGATTAAAAACCTTGCTAAGTGGGTCTCCCAGGATCCCAATGTTGTTTTTTTCATGCCGACCTTAAAAGTTTGCACTGCCCGCTCGGCCAACCCATTCGAATCTGGGTGGTATGGGGTGGTTCTTACGTGATGGATCCCTTTGGCAAACAGGAATGCTGCAAATTTCGCACTCGTTAATGCCATATCATTGTCCGAAACGGGCACCATGGTTGTGCCATGCAGTTGAAAATATGCTGGAGTTTTTCTTTGGTGGTCCGGGCTACTGTCGCCTGTACCTTGAGGACCGCCATCCACTTTGAGTGGGCATCGACGAGGACGAGGAACAAAGCCCCTTGAAAGGGGCCTGCAAAGTCTATATGGAGGTGAGACCATGGACAACCCGGCCATTGTCACGGGTGAAGCGGGGCTGCAGGAGGCAACTTCTGGTCCGCATGACACTGGTCGCAACACTGGGCACTCGCTCAATGTCTACATCAATGCCAGGCTACCAAATGTTGCTTTCAGCTAGCATTTGCATTTTGGACACACCAGGGTGAATATTGTGGAGATCCATCAGGAGCGGGCCGTGTTCAGGTTTGGGGACCATCACACAGGTCCCCCAAAGGAGCACGCCATCCTTTATGCTAAGCTCCTCCATCTTTTTGGCGTAGCCTGTTATGTCCTGCGGTAAAGCCCTGTGCTGAGCCCCATACTATACCATGTGATAGACGCGGGATAGCTAGATGGTCAGTCTGAGTCCACTCATGGATGGGGATGCCGTGACTGGTAGAGAATCCATAAAATGGAGAGCGACAATGATCTCGCCGGCCGTCGCCAGTGTTCCTCGATTGCTTGTTCGCCGCTTTCTCTGGAGCGCGTTACAGGTCCAGGTGGGCCTCAGCTAGTAATTTCCATTGCGGGACCGCATCACGGAATCCACACACCAAACGATCCCTGAGTGTCTCATTCAGTGTCACTCCGAACTCGCAAGTCTCAGCCAGGAAGTCACTTGCTGACTCGGCTTGGGCCTGAGCAGCCGTATGGAACCGGAAACAGGGTACAATGAGCGGTGGTTTTGGGACAAATAGCTCCCCCAACAGAGTCACCAGAGCGGCGAACAGCTGGGAATGGGGCATCCGGGTGAGTAAAGCTCTTCCTCACATTTGTAGATTGGCCTTCTGCAAGCCGTCAGAAATATCACAGTTTTTCGTGCATCGTCAGCAATCATATTTGTTTGAAAGAAATAGTCGATGCGTTCAACATATTGCCCCCAATCATCTGTACGTGCAACAAAAGATTCCAGCATTCCTAAGAGCGGCATTTCAGTGGTTAACAGTGGGGCCTGCCGAAGCCTAGATGAGATGGGCCGGGATGTGTAGCAACAGGTGTCGATGGCTGCTTCACTGAATCCTCGTCGCCAGTATTGACTCCACGGTCGGCAGAATGCATAAATGTAAGTAGAAATTACAAAACAAGGTTTATTTCGATACAGTTACAATGCTTCTCCACTCCCCAAGGGTCTCTTTCCCCGACCTGCAGCGAGGCTGGTGTTTTTATACAATTGAGGCTCTGCTTGTAAAGGGGAAACCCCATCCCCTTAAAGGGGAATGTCATGATGTCCAGATCAGCATGTCATGGTGCAATCACACACACACTGATGGACAGGCATTTGGACCAACCAGCACACACACAACATCGCAGCCAATCACTAGTGAGAGCACACGCACTATAAAAGGGGGAACACGAGAGTTCCCGCTCATTCTGGTAGGAGACAGCTCGGGACACAGAGCTTGCAGTGTGACACTCAGACATAGACCATGTGCTGAGTGCCTCACCAACATTAGTGACAGGGCTAGGTCCATAGGTTAGCTGGTAGCGAACGTACCCAAGTCTATAGTTAGTTTCATCTGTTAGTTAACATAATAAAATCAAGTTGTACCATCTACAGCCGTGTTGGCTCATTTGTGTGTCAGGACACCCAACACGACAGGGAGGACCTGCCTGTTTTAAAGGGGAAGTTCATATTCAGGGGCGGTTACGAGAAATCATATAGTCCTGTCCCTGGGACCTCAATTAGAGTTATAACAAGTGCTCTGTGATCCTTTACGTCTGCCTGACCGAAATAGAAAATTCCACATCTGAGAGGACGACCAGGGCTCTACAAAGAGCTGTGAGGCACGATATGTTCTGTGCCCACCTACCAGAATCCTCACTTCCATATGTGCAGGCAGGTGTGGGCAGTCAGTCAATGCAAACCTCCTCGTTCCTAAGTAAGCTGAGACAGTAGACTTGGTGGCACCACTAAAATATACGTGAATAACCTTAATGCTAGAGAGTTCCTTAGAAGCACAGTCAAAGGACTTGTATGAAGGATGGTATGCTGGAGTGATTCTCTGTCCCGCCACACACGGTTTCTGGTGCAGCATACCCCTGCCGGCAGTGGGATCCTCTGTCCCAGCAGCCGGCCAATGTGGTTTCCCATTGTGGGCACCCCCATGCAGCCGGGAAATCCGTGGCCGTGAGTGTGCTGCCGGCGAAGTGGAGGATCCCACCGATGGAGAATCCCGCCCAACGTACCCTAAATAGCAAACTCTCGAAATGTCACCACAACCATACTGTTCGACAGCGGCAAACCTATTTGCAATTGTCTTGAGAAACTATATATGATCCAAATCATCAGTAAACCAGATGCAAAGAACAATCCTGTTACCATGACATGACATGGAGTAGAATCAAACGGCACAGAAAATACAAGAATCAGCAAAGCCCATTGATTTTGTCCATTAACATTCCTGCCTTTCAGACAAGAGACAGGCCAACTTGTGACCTCCATTAACCTCACAAATAGCATTCCTTTATTGTCTATCCTTTCCACTCATTACAGTGCCTCAACCCCAACTTCAGAAAATACCATTCATTTCAATTAGATTAGTGTTAAGAAACTGTAAAATGGAATGGGATGGGATTTAGATCCCACTTCTCGGGCAAAATTCTCCCCCAACGGCGCGATGTCCGCCGACTGGCGCCCAAAACGGCGCCAATCAGACGGGCATCGCGCCGCCCCAAAGGTGCGGAATGCTCCGCATCTTTGGGGGCCGAGCCCCGACATTGAGGGGCTAGGCCGGCGCCCGAGGGATTTCTGCCCCGCCAGCTGGCGGAAACGGCCTTTGTTGCTACGCCAACCGGAGCGGCCCGATTCCCGCCCCCGCCCAATCTCCCGTACTGGAGACTTCGGCAACCGGCGGGGGCGGGATTCACGGCAGCCAACGGCCATTCTCCGACCTGCTGGGGGGTCGGAGAATGACGCCCCTCGTGTTAATTCACTCCTGGTTCTGTCAGTGGCCTAGCCATGCATAGATAATAAATCATATCCCATGGATCTTTAGAATGCATTCTCTCCGTCAGGAACTGTGTGCATGGATGATCTTCAGATGACCCCATGGCCAATCGTTTGCAAGCTGTAATAATTGCTGCCAATAACTGTGATTATTTGCAGGTGTTTCAACTGGAACCCTGTCAGTATTAATCCCAGGGAAAGGAGTTAGAGGACGGAAAACAGGAAGGTATAGGTTACAGCAGCATAAAACACCAAAATCTGCTGGACCCAATGTTTAGCATTCTCAATCCCAAAGAATGAAAATCCTGAGCAGGAATCTCTGTTTGAGAGACCCTGGGCAGGATTCTCCATCCAGCGACGCCGAAATCAGGAAACGCGATCGAGTGGAGAATCACATATCAGCTGAAAATCGAGGCCGGCGCTGGCCGCCCAATGGAATGCCATGCTCCAGTGCCTCGACAGCGGTGTGGATGGATTCCATGTCGCAAGCCGGCGTGGGCATGCAAGTTGTACAGTAAATGCTGTTGGCATATCATTAACGGGCCCGACCCAGCAATGTCCGGGCCCACTGCAAAGCTCCACCAGGAGGAATTACCGACCTTAAGGCTCATCTGTGGTATTTGGCCGGCGCGGTAGCACAGTGGTTAGCACTGTTGTTTCACAGCGCCAGGGTCCCAGGTTCGATTCCCGGCTTGGGTCACTGTCTGTCGGAGTCTGCACATTCTCCCCGTGTGTGCGTGGGTTCCGCTGTGTGCTCCGGTTTTCTCCCACAAGTCCTGAAAGACGTGCTGTTAGGTGAACTGGACATTCTAATTCTCCCTTGTTATACCTGAACAGGCACCGGAATGTAGCGATGAAGGGATTTTCACAGTAACTTCACATCAGTGTTAATGTAAGCCTACTCGTGACAGTAAATGTTATCATTATTATAAAATCAGGAAACAGGCGCCATGGTATTGAGGGAGAGACAGGGGATACAAAAAGTGTTGAACATTGCTATACTGTGCTGACAGTTGTGCCACTGGTCACAGGGCTTCTGCCAGGGCCAGGGTTGGTGGGGTAGCGGGGGGCTGCCAGGAGGCAGACCGTGGGGTCGGGGAGGACGGGCATGGACCACCATTTCCAAAGCCTGCGAGGCAGCCATGCGGCTGCACATGCTTCTGACTACCCGCTGTGAACTTAGCACCACGGTTCTTGTGGGTGCCTACCTAGGCCACCCCCCCCCCAGGTATCCTCTGGCCCCAGCTAATCCATCAACAGGATGCGCATCCTCCAATGCGATCAGTGCCATCTTCGTAGCTGGGATGTGGGTGTGTGGGGAGTGGAGTGGAGTGCCTATTTGCAGCTCCTGCTTCCCTGGCTCTCCAGTATCAATTCTAACGCCAGCGAGTCGCATGCCAGCATTCGTTAGTTCCATATGGTGCTTCTTTTACAAAATTATTTGTGACAAAATTGACCATGTGGTTCATAGAATTGCACTAAACTCATGACACAGAAATAGATCATTCAGTTCAACTTGTCTATGTTGTTGTTCATATTCCACACTCGCAGCTCCCACCCTTTGTCGCCTCTTCTTTTGTTGCAATGGTGACCGTACATGGTTCTATAATTGTGATCTGACCAAGGCTGTATACAGATTTCACAGAACTTCCCATGAATTCAGAGGGGTTCAGCATTGGTTGCAGACAACCTGAGTACAACACCAACCTTCAACATAGAAAAGTAGCCCAAAGGGGTTCACGGAAGAGCATGGAATATTCATTCCACTAGCTTCAAACTCCCAATGCTGACTGATAGTTTCTGTATTTCAGCAACTCAAATGGAATTAGGAAATATCTTTCCAGGAATCTCTGTTGCCGCCTCAATACTCCTTTTTTAATTCAAAGAAATAATATTAAAGGACCCCATTTATTAAGCTCAGATTTCAGTCAAACATTATGCGCCCTTTGCACAGTATTTCCTGAAAAGCAGACCTGACGAATGAAACTCCCTATCGGGAGAGTGAACCAGAAAAATAAACACCTTTAATGTTAACGTTCAGCCTTTCAATTTCTCTTTCTTTCTATCAATTTCAAAGATTGAAGCCACAAATATCTCAAAGAATCAGAATGATGTAGTGAGACTTGGATGATTGCTAGTGAAAGGGCGAGGATGTTGTTGGGGATTGTGTTAAATGTATCATTGCCTTTAAAGCAGTCATTTTGAAACTCAGGGTGCGACCTGCAGGTGGGGTGCTAGCGGGTGTTGGGAGGGCTGTAGGGCTCTCGGCAGTGGCATTCTCGATCGCGGGAAGAAGTGCTCGACGGCCGCGACTGACTTTTAAAATGCCAGCCGCAACCGACTTTCAGAATGCCGGCCGCTCCCCGCATACGTGCCCCCTCAGCAGTGCGCAGGCCCGGAGCCCAGTGAGGCAGACCGCCTCCTCCTGCTGTCAGCGTGCTGACCCAGGAGCAGATTCGTTTTGGCAATTGATGGAGTCTTCTCTCCAAAAGTGGCAGCAGGGTGCAGGTTACACGCCCTGAGAGATTCCTCCATTTTGTAGATGCCAGCAGTGCTGGAATAAGTTCCAAGGCCTCGAGTGAACAACACATTAAGAAGAAGCTGAAATGAGGAACAAAGCAGTATAAAAAGTTTCCTTGAGGAATGGGTCTATTAATGGGCCAATGCAAATCAATGCAAAATAATGGGCTGTGACGTTCGGGTGGCATGGGTCGGGAAATTCATGTGGTGTGGGTCGCAAAGGAAGGCTGGTGTGGATCGCGAAGGTGGGCCGGCATGGATCATGAAGCTGGGCCGGCGTGGTTCGCGAAGGTGGGCCAGCGTAGATCGTGAAGGAAGGCCAGTGTGGATCACAAAGGTGGGCCAGCGTGGGATTTTGAGGGTTGTGAGCTCTGAGGTACCAATAACTTCCATGGTGTTGGACTGAATTCTGACAGCAGTGAAGCCCTTTTAAATCCCTGTTTCTTTGTTTGTTGGTGGGCCTGGCCTAATTGACGGCTCTCTGAGGCCTGATTGATGCTGCAAAAAAAGCCAGTGAAAAGATCGGTGTTTGATTTTTTATTTGAGAAACTCTGCCTTTTCATCAACTCCCCCCAACTCTTTAGTTGATGCCAAACCACGCAAACCCATATCCTGGGTTTGAAGATAGAGGCAACAAGCTTGCTGCTTCGTCTGTCTTTGCAACAGTCAAGTTTTGTACAAATCAGGCTAAATTTGACAGGTTGACATGCACAGTTTTAGAAAATATATATTCATGCTTAATGAAAGTTTTATGAGCCATAATATTTTTGTAGGAGACGAGAAATCTTTATGACTGTCTCTCACACCGATATTTTGTGTTGCATATAACTAAATCCCTGTTGTGGTGACTATTATAAAATGTGCTTCTGCATGCATGTCAAATATACATGTAGAATTGGAACTTCAAGATTTTTTGTAGCTAGGAATTATAAAGAGGTTTAAAAACATTGTATAAATAGTTAATTATGCATTTTTACAATATGGATTTTACGATGTATCAAATTTTAGTTGAGACTGATGCAAATATTTAGATGCTTCAAGTGCTCTCTGCACAATCATGATCACGCAAACTATCTGTCTAAAGCCTACTCCTCCCCCACACACCAGCTCTCGCACCCACCAAACCTTCCCTCTGGGGTCACACAAAATCTGAGATATCAAAATGGAGTCACATCGGAAAAGGTTTGAGCAGTGCTGCCTTGAGGAGATATGCTAGAAAACCTGTTTTATTTCAGGACTGTTTCCTAATTGTTTTATTGCTTCAGTTCTTTAATTCCCTGTTTGCGCTTGGTTGCTCAGGATACTTTTTGCCAAGACGATGGAGCACCACAACATTGATGGTTTATCCCAATGGGAATCCTACCTTATTTGCTTTTTGGTGGGGGAGATAGAGGAGGAACTAAGACTGGGTGAGTTGCACCAGAGGCAGACTGCACCACGGGCAGTTTCTTTTAAAATTTAGAGTGCCAAATTAATTTTTTCCAATTAAGGGGCAATTTAGTGTGGCTAATCCACCTAGCCTGCACATCTTTGGGTTGATTATCATAGAATTTACAGTGCAGAAGGAGGCCATTCGGCCCATCGAGTCTGCACTGGCTCTTGGAAAGAGCACCCTACCTAAGGTCAACACCTCCACCCTATCCCCATAACCCGGTAACCCCACCCAACACTAAGGGCAATTTTGGACGCTAAGGGCAATTTATCATGGTCAATCCACCTAACCTGCACATCTTTGGACTGTGGGAGGAAACCGGAGCACCCGGAGGAAACCAGTGCACACACGGGGAGGATGTGCAGACTCCGCACAGACAGTGACCCAAGCCGGAATCGAACCTGGGACACTGGAGCTGTGAAGCAATTGTGCTATCCACAATGCCACCATGCTGCTGTGCTGTGGGGCGAAACCCACGCAAACACGGGGAGAATGTGCAAACTCCACACGGACAGTGACCCAGAGCTGGGATCGAACTTGGGACCTCGGCGCCGTGAGGCAGCAGGGCTAACCCACTGCGCCACCATGTGGGCAGTTCTTTACACACTTGAAGGCAATGCTCAGCTGGCTTTGCCAGACAGAGTTCTGTCAGGAGACTCACTGTTCTTCTCCCTTGTTTTTGATGCCATTTCTGAGCCGCTTGTGATGATACGCATGAAGCAAATTTGTACATAATGTTATGCACAACCTCCGACCACTAGGTGGCAGTGTAAACCCACCACATGACCCTGCAGTCGGCGAGTTGGGAGTAGGTCTTGCTGGAGGATAGATGTTTTTTGTAGTAGCTCTACAATAGTTGATTAGTGTAAGTAATTTATTGTTTTATTTATCCTAGTTATCTCATCATATGGTTGTTACATAATAAATGATTTAAACTTGGTGTTCTGTAGTTCATCATTCACTTTGGCCAGTCTACAGAACATGACACCACTGGTTTTATACTGCCAGCATTAAACAAAGTACAAGGCTGCAAAAAGCCTGACAACACCCTGCCACCATACCTGCCCATTTATCTTTGTGAGGACAGATCCCTTCAATCGCGCTGACATCTCTTATTAGCAGCTAGTGTGGTGGGATTAGGGGAATGTTACTGCTTGGATTCTGGTTCTCAATTCCCATCTGGAGCAGTGCAGGGAAGTAAGTACCCCACAAATCCTACAGAGACTAACATTGCAGAGTGTGGAGGAATGCAGAAAACTCTATTCAGCCAGCCCTCACTGACTGACAGCAATCCACCAAGCCTGAAATGAAAAATGAAAAGAAAAACAACAAT
This sequence comes from Scyliorhinus torazame, assembly GCF_047496885.1. NCBI lineage: Eukaryota > Metazoa > Chordata > Chondrichthyes > Carcharhiniformes > Scyliorhinidae > Scyliorhinus > Scyliorhinus torazame. The sequence goes on along the minus strand of NC_092713.1, from coordinate 197,991,955 downwards.
AGGAGACAGCTGAAGTGTTTCTCAGTGTGTCTGGATGATTAATGAGTTGGACTCACTGGCCTGTTTTATTTGCTTGTGTGTGGGCAGGACAGGCAATAGAGAGATAATTATGGGGGAGACTGGAGGTGACGCTCCCGTTTGACCCAATTAAGGGAAGACATCACCAATCCAATCACAGACGCAATGCTGACAAAATTGCCGCTGCTGAGAATGGACTTTAAAACTACAAATCTTGGTGTACCACGGAATGGAACCGATAAATCCTTTGGCAGCTTAACAGGTCTGTTAGTTCCACAGCCGATCATGAAACAGAAATTAGAGGGAGAGAATCATCGAAGGCTATTTATTATTTGTTATCATGCATAACAGAAAATTATGGGCACAATCTAACGGAAATGTTTCCAGGACGTGGTTTAATGGCCACGTTGCGCTTAAGTGAGAATGTGGCGAGGCCATTAAATCGCGGAAGAAGTAAAAATCCAGAACTGCACCGGGCACCGATCAGTTTGTGATCTAACCAGTCCGTGAGAAACCAATAATCGCCACTTAAGGCCAATCTCCATACAATTAATGGGAGGGACCCCTATCTAACAACACCCCCGTGAACTTACCACCTCCCCAGCAAGTGGTCACCCGGGCATTGATTTGTATTCCTTTGTAAAAAGGTGAAGATGGCGGAAGAGCTGCTGTGTGGACCCGAGGAGGTGAGTAGCCATCTTTGCTCCGGGGCAATGAGCCCCAGGGCACTTGGGTTGTTGCACCAGTGCTCTGAGGGGCATGGGGTAGCCCCCAGGGGGCCAACGTCAATCAGGCTGGGCGCCTTCAGTGGGGGGGAGGGGGGGGGGGTTTGCCGTGCAAGGGGGTGACCACCCATGGCCTCAGCTGTGGGCGGAGGGGGAGATGGGTGCATCAACACCCACGGGTCCACCATGCTGCCCTCCGGATTGTGTGTTCGCATTTTGGGAGCAGCCCCAGCCTGCTTGCCCCACCGACGACCCATAACTCCCATTGACCGTGGATGCCTCCATGTCCTCTCCCGCCCATCATTACCTAGGATTAAATCTTCCCAGAATTGGGCAGCATGGTGACGCAGTGGTTAGCACAGCTGCCACACGGTGCCGAGGTCCCAGGTTCAATCCCAGCTCTGGGTCACTGTCCATGTGGAGTTTGCACATTCTCCCCATGTTTGCGTGGGTTTCGCCACCACAACCCAAAGATGTGCAGGGTAGGTGGATTGGCCACGCTAAATTGCCCCTTAATTGGAAAAATTGATTGGGTACTCTAAATTTATTTAAAACAAAGAAAAAAAAATGTTTTTTTTTAAAATCTTCCCAGAATTTGTCAGAGTGTCAGTTTCAGAAAGCAGGCACGTATCTCTCCAGCCAGGCATGTATCTCTCTGGCTGCACTCAGTACACAGAGAATCTAGGGGTGTGGTTTGTGCCGTCACTCTGGCGGGAGAGCCGGCAAGGCCAGCTCCACAGAAATTGTGGTGCCATCTTTAAAGGGCATCGTTACTTGCGCAAAAAAAATAATTCTACCCATGGGACACGTAGGACCCACCCACAAGCATTGGAGAAACCACCCCCTCCACCCCACAAGCATCGGGGTGACCCACCCACAAGCACAGAGGTACAACCCCACCCCAAAGGAATCAATGCACTCCCCGCTGCCCCCTACCTTTCCACAAGCATCGGTGCACCCTCCCAAAGGCATTGGCACATCACCCCAAAAGACATTGCCGCACTCCCCCTGCCCCTGCAAGCATGGTTTACCTCCCACCCGACACAAGCGTTGGTGCCCCTGCTCCTCCTCCAAAGGCATTGATGCCCTCCTCTCCCCTCACAAGCATCAGTACACTACCCCCACCACATATAAAGGGAACCCCCCAAAAGGGGCTCCTCAAAGGTCTGCTCCTGGCACTGCCACTCACAGCCCCGGGGCTACGTTAACCTGTGTGCCCCAGTGTGGTCATTTCGACTGGTTTTCATTTTTGAAAACCAGTAGTGATTGGCGCCAGTGTAACATCATGCCGGGTGGGAAGATACGTTCAGAGCGGAACTAGCGGTGTCAAGCCTGCTAATCATATTATAATGATTGCTAATATATGCCAATCAGGTTAGCACCCTTGCTGGTTGTGAACCTGATTGCGTCATCATAGGAGGGCGGGAATGATCCAGAACTGAAATCTCACTGCCACAAAACCCGTTTTCGGGCTCTTGTGGATTTAGCGGCCATTATGGAATTTGCGCCTGCAGCCAAAACCGTCGCGATATCACGGCCCTTGGTTTTATTCAACAGTAAGCTGCTCTTCATTTTCAAATCTATCCTTGGCTTCTCCCCACCTTTCTCTAGCCATATGTCTCCCATTCCCCTGTCTTAAGGTTACGACATTTCATCAATAGTGACCATTCCTTCAACGATTGCATCCCATTCCTCTGGAACTTGCTCTGAAAACCATATCATTTTCCTATCCCCCTCACTGTCCATATGTATTTATCTTCAACCGTCTATTCTATCTCTCATCTAACCCTTTTCACCTTCCTTATTAGGTGTGAGCTGACAGGGACGCATCTTCTCTGGCTTTGAATCCTCTGGACGGAGAGCTGCTGTCTTGTATGACAGGCTGAGTGTCGTAATTGTTCAACATTACTGTCATTTAATATTACAATGTTGGGGGTTTTCAGCGCTGAGATATTCCATTTGCAGTATCCAGCCCCGACACAATTTTATTGCATTATTCTCTGTAGGAAATGCAAAACGTTATACATTTGAAAATCGTGAATGAGAACTCACATCGACTGAGATAACATTTAACGGCTGACAACTTACTGTAGACATGTTTATCGACTGGTAAAGAACCCAGAAAGATGCTCGTGGCTTGAACAAAATATTACAACCGGTTGGAGTGAGTTCATGTCTGGTACAGTTCTAATTTAAAATTGGTACTTGTGAGTTATCTGCCTGCCACACTGGTATTCGCCATCGGCAATAAGTTCAGATTGTTTTCCTAATGAGTAAACAAGTTATATGTTGTTACGATACACAGGGCGAGTGCACAGTCAATTGCAGCCCCACATGCCCTGGAGTCACAACACAAATGAATTAACTAATAATTCTTATAAAAATATCCAAAGTCTTTGACCCTTGGCTGCCCAATAATTTCAGTCACCGAGCTTGTAAATGAAAACACAATTACTGTTTCTTTATAACAAGAACTATAATGAGCTATGCAGCAAATACAACTGGTTAAAGATTAACTAATACCTAATTCCCACTTTAACATGTCCCTCAGCCTTTACACACAGACACAGGACAGACAAACACAGAGGGATGGAAAGGGGTAAAAAGAAAATCATAAATGAAAGGAAAAAGTGTATTTGTTTCAGATTTTTAGCACACCTTTCCTCACAACAAACCTGCAGGTTAAAGTCTCTGTTTGCAGCTTGTACCAGTCTTCTCTGTAAAATCATTCATTTATTCAGGTTCTCTGTAGTTTAGAAATGTAGTACTCACAGCTTTTCTGGAGAGACACCTTACGTCTCTTCAAGCTTGGCTTTCACTTCATGGTTTGTTTTCAGGCGTCGGTAGTTTCAGTAATACAGTCCTCACAGTAGGCTTTCTGGAGAGAGATAGCACCCGTAGCAGGCTTTCTGGATAGAGATATAGTAGGTTCTGCCTCTGTCTTTCTGATGATGCGGAGACGCTGGTGTTGGACAGGGATTGGACAGTAAGAAGTCTTACAACACCAGGTTAAAGTCCAACAGGTTTGTTATGAATCACTAGCTTCCGGAGCGCAGCTCCTTCATTAGGTGAATTAAGAGGTGGGTCCACAAACACATATATAAACAAATTCAATGATGCAAGATGATACTTTGAATGCGAGTCTTTGCAGGTAATTAAGTCTTTACAGGTTCAGATGGTGCAACTGGAGAGAAGGATAATCACAGGTTAAAGAGGTGTGAATTGTCTCAAGCTAGGACAGTTGGTTGGATTTTGCAAGCCCAGGACAGATGATGGGGGGTGAATATAATGAGACATGAATCCAAGGTCCCAGTTGAGGTTGTACTCATGTGTGCGGAACTTGGCTATCAGTTTCTGCTCGGCAATTCTGCATTGTCGTGCGTCCTGTAGGTCGCTTTGGAGAACGATTACCTGACGATCAGTGGCTGAATGTCCTTGACAGCTGAAGTATTCTCCGACTGGAAGGGAACATTCCTGCCTGCCGATTGTGGCACAATGTCCGTTCATCCGATGTTGCATCGTCTGCATGGTCTCGCCAATGTACCACGCCTCGGGACATCCTTTCCTGCAGCATATGAGGTAGAAAACGTTGGCCGAGTCACATGAGTATGTACCGCGTACCTGGTGGGTGGTGTTCTCAGGTGTAATTGTTGTCTCCATGTCGATGATCTGGCATGTCTTGCAGAGGTTGCCATGGCAGGGTTCTGTGGTGTCATGGTCGTTGTTCTCCTGAAGGCTGGGTAGTTGATGATCTGTTTGAGGTTGTGCGGTTGTTTGAAGGCAAGTAGTGGGGGTGTGAGGATGGCTCCGTCATCACCTGATGAAGGAGCTGTGCTCTGAAAGTTAGTGGTTCAAAACAAAGCTGTTGGACTTTAACCATGGGCGAAATTCTCCGGTATCGGCGCGATGTCCGCCGATCGGCGCCAAAAACGGTGCAAATCAGTCGGGCATCGCGCCGCCCCAAAGGTGCGGAATCCTCCGCATCTTGGGGGGCCAAGCCCCAACCTTGAGGGGCTAGGCCCGCGCCGGACTAATTTCCGCCCCGCCAGCTGGCGGAAAAGGCCATTGGTGCCCCGCCAGCTGGCGCGGAAATGACATCTCCGGGCAGCGCATGCACGGGAGCGTTAGCGGGCGCTCACGGCATCCCCACGCTTGCGCTGTGGAGGGAGTCTCTTCCACCTCCGCCATGGTGGAGACCGTGGCGAAGGCGGAAGGAAAAGAGTGCCCCCATGGCACAGGCCTGCCCGCGGATCGGTGGGCCCCGATCGCGGGCCAGGCCACCGTGGGGGCACCCCCCAGGGCCAGATCACCCCACGCCCCCCCCAGGACCCCGGAGCTCGCCCACGCCGCCTTGTCCCGCCGGTAAGGTAGGTGGTTCAATCCACGCTGGTGGGACAGGCATCTTAGCAGCGGGTCTTCGGCCCATCTGGGCCGGAGAATCGTGGGGGGGGGCCCGCCAACCGGCGCAGCGCGATTCCCACCCCCGCCGAATCTCCGGTGCCGGAGAATTCGGCAACCGGCGGGGGCGGGATTCACGCCAACCCCCGGCGATTCTCCGACCCGGCCCGGGGGGGGGGGGGGGGGGGGGGGGTGGGGGAGAATCTCGCCCCTGGTGTTGTAAGACTTCTTACTTTGTCTTTCTGGAGAGAGAGATGTACCACTCACATCAGCTTTTCTGGGGTGTGTTCGCAGGTTCTTACCCCCGAGCTGCCAGAATCAAAACTGAAACTCCTTGAAATTCTTAAAAGCATTCCAAAGAACAATACAGCACAGGAACAGGCCCTTCGGCCCTCCAAGCCTGTACCGGTCATGATACCAACCTTTGTCAAAACCCTAAAGAACAAAGACAATGCAGCACAGGAACAGGCCCAAACACATCCACTGGGATATAATCCAATCGCCACCTGTCACCAGGCCAAGTATGGACCAATTCATTGGCCACCTGCCTATCAACTGAATCTCATCCCATCTGTCTCATTGGTGCTGACAAGTCTGTGGTCTCCTGGTCAAACCACCACAGGCTGGCAAAGTAATCTTTCCCGTAGCTTCTGGATTCTTCTGCTTGAATTAAAAATGCAGGCTGCTTGCCTTAAAGACACATGCCCATTATTCATCCATGGATCAAAATAAGAATGGCAAAATAAAAGAAAGGGGGATAAGCAGGAAGGACCCTTACAATGTCATTGCAGTGCACTTTGAATGAATACAGATATCAGAACCACATTATCAAGCACAGTAGAGTGCAGGTTAGCATTTCTTCGAAATTGATGAGGAAGACTGTTTTGCCTGTGCCAACTCACACAATCAAAACATCTTCACTGTCTCCCATCCTGACCGTTTCCTGAATGATTCTGGGCTTGATGCAAACACCATCTTTCCCAGATATACATTACTTTCTGATATCAAACCTAAAAATCTCCAGCTTGAATCTATGTTTCCACGTCCTAGTGTACTAATTTTGCTGAATTACTACATTTTCCTCAAGGCCAAATTATGCTGAAGGATGAGCAATTAGAAATTGTCACATGTGCCAACTTATATTGAAGCCATTTCCCCACATTGTAGCTAATTTTTATTTTAAATGTATAAAAAGAAAGCTGCCAAGACTGCGTAGAAATTCAGAGGTCAGAGGTAAATGAGCACATGCCCTTCCTTAAATTTCTATTCTGAGCAGGTGCAGCCTAATGGGCACTGACAGTCCCTTCGACGTCCATTTTCGTTCAGGTACTTTGTCAGCCCTAATAGTGAGTGTAGCAATGCCATTTGACCACAGGATCAAGCACCCACCCACATGTATATTTCCCAGATTTCATCACTGGACAATAAAACTGTCGACCGAGTGGTTACGTGCGATCATGATGATGCGGCTTTATAAGTGGTTACACAGCGTGAGCACAAAGGTAACCTCAGAATTTTGGGCAGAGCACCAGTACTGTATGTAGCTGTTGATCTCAAGATTAAACTGCCATTGTTGGAAGTCTTTGATGTTGATGATTTGAAAACCCACAACATTCTACATGGTGTCAGGAGTTGGCAGAATGGCATGAAGGCGTTGTTGCATCAACCCACTTGACATTGATGAAAATATTGTGGATAGTTTTGAAAAGCTCTGGAAGGCGTGGCGTTCTTAAAGAGGGACAGGCTTTTAAGTTTGCCTTGCAGGCCAGAGGCCATTGAAAAATTCTAGTAATTTTGTCTTCCAGACAGAGAAGGACAAAGAAGATCCCAATATAATCCTAACACAATTTGAGGACTTTGCCTCCTAGTGAAAAAGCTAATCCTTGATAGGCGTATTCAATTCCACAAACCAGGAAATAGATGAGTCCATACAGTTCTTGTCATGTGAGAATACCTTTAGGAAATGGATCTTTAAGAAATGGGTGTTTATCAGTGATGACAGAGTGTGGGTGGAGCTGGGCTGTCTGTCTGCTTTACTTTCGTTTTTGAGCAGGCTGCTACAGAGTGAGTTTTAAGTTTCGTTTTCAGAGAGAAGAGCTGCAGTGAAAGCCAGCAGATGTGCATGGATCTCTCTACAAGCTAAAGAGTGTTCATTTGGGTGATGTCAAAGGGATGCCAGCTCTCATTAGAGAATTTAAACCTGATCTCTGTGTTAAAAAGGGTCTTTTGTCTTCCGAATGTTGTTTGGGAATATATTAAGGGTTATCTGTAGAGTACTGTATTATTTTGGGATTTATTAGTGTTCATAGTTGTTAAGATGTTTACTGTTGGTTTATAAAGTGTTAACTGGTTTCATAAATATGCATTGTTTTAATTTACAAGTACTGTAACTTTCTGTTGAATTACACCTGAAAGGCAGACCCGTGTTTTCCCCATAACCACAATAAATTCAAAGTTAAGTGTCAGGTGAACTCCATGATACACTTTGGGGTTCTCTAAACCCCTGACCTTAACAGTCCTACAAAGGGCAACATGGCTACTCTTGCACCTGACGAACATACAGATGTAACATCCCGTGTTGCTAACAGTGAGCACACTTGTCTCAAGAAAACCACAACACCACCTTCTGGTTCAATCGTAAGCTCGGGGTGCTTGAGCAAGCTGAGCACATATTTTAGGACTTTGTTACCACTTAGCCTTTTACTGACATTTGAAGTTCAACTTTTTTCCAATAGAAAAGGTGGGGAAAAAGGAGATAGAATGGGACATGCAACAGTTGCTACAGCCCAATCCATGCCTCGATAAATAAATGTCAATAGTTATGTATTGCCAGTTTATTCCATGCCACACCATTGTCTGTATATAGTCTCCTATTGCACACACTGTTACATCTCATGCCAACTTAATAATAACTTATAGTCACAAGTAGGCTTCAAGAAGTTACTGTGAAAAGTCGCTAGTCGCCACATTCCGGCACTTGTTCAGTGAGGCCGGTATGGGAATTGAACCCGCACTGTTGGCATTATTCTGCATTACAAACCAGCTATTTCCCAGTGAGCCAGAGAAGACAGAGCCAGGAGTGAGGCACAGCTAAGAGTGAGTTTGGGAATTTGAATCTAGGTGGGAATTGAATTCAATCAGTAAGGCAGCTCCTTTTAAATTTCAGGAGTTTAAATTAATTTAAATTAAGCTAGTATTGTGCAGTGTGGGTTAACAAGGGCTGCCCCACCCACTCACATAACTGGTTGGCAGTTCAGTGTCAGTCACTTAAATCTACCTTGATGTAAAAGCAGGTGGGGGAGGGGAGTCAATTCAGGACAGTTTAAAAAGAGCAACTTGTAAACTCACTCCCAGTGAGTTCTCCCAGTGAGCCAGAGCAGACAGAGCCAGGAGTGAGACACAGCTAAGAGTGAGTTTAGGAATTTGAATCTAGGTGGGAATTCAAAGCTGGGTGGGGAGGAAGTGCTTTTTATCCCTGGTAAGTGACTGGTAAGTAGTGTTTCTGTTTTTCTGTTTCTTTTAATTGGTATATTTATTTTTTCTTTGTTGTTTTTTTTGCTGAAATTGTAGTTGTTGAAGTTAACCGAAGGTTTAAGACATGGCAGGAGATCTCAGACCCGTGTCATGCTCCTCGTGTGCGATGTGGGAGCTCAGGGACACGTCCACTGTCCCTGGCTCCTTCACGTGCAAGAAGTGTGTCCAGTTGCAGCTCCTGTTAGACCGCTTAACGGCTCTGGAGCTGCGGATGGACTCACTTTGGAGCATCCGCGATGCTGAGGACGTCGTGGAGAGCATGTTTAGCGAGTTGGTCACACCGCAGGTGAAAGGTACTGAGGGAGATAGAAAATGGGTGACCAAAAGACAGAGCAAGAGTAGGAAGGCAGTGCAGGTGTCCTCTGCGATCATCTCCCTGCAAAACAGATATACCACTTTGGATACTGTTGAGGGAGATGGCTCACCAGGGGAAGGCAGCAGCAGCCAGGTTCATGGCACCGTGGCTGGCTCTGCTGCGCAGCTGGGCAGGAAGAAGAATGGCAGGGCTATAGTGACAGGGGACTCAATTGTAAGGGGAATAGACAGGCGGTTCTGCGGACGTAATCGAGACTCCAGGATGGTATTTTGCCTCCCTGGTGCAAGGGTCAAGGATGTCTCGGAGCGGCTGCAGGACATTCTGGGGGGGGGGAGGGTGAACAGCCAGCTGTCGTGGTGCACATAGGCACCAACGATATAGGTAAAAAACGGGATGAGGTCCTACAAGCTGAATTTAGGGAGCTAGGAGTTAAACTAAAAAGTAGGACCTCAAAGGTAGTAATCTCAGGATTGCTACCAGTGCCACGAGCTAGTCAGAGTAGGAATGTCAGGATAGAGAGGATGAATGCGTGGCTTGAGAGATGGTGCAAGAGGGAGGGATTCAAATTCCTGGGACATTGGAACCGGTTCTGTGGGAGGTGAGACCAGCACAAACCGGACGGTCTGTATCTGGGCAGGACTGGAACCGATGTCCTAGGGGGGGTATTTGCTAGCGCTGTTGGGGAGAGTTTAAACTAATGTGGCAGGGGGATGGGAACCGATGCAGGAAGTTGGAAGGTAGTAAAACAGGGACAGAAATAAAAGGCAGTAAGGGGGAAAGTGTAAGGCAGAGAAGCCATAGTCAAAAATCAAAAATGGCGACAGTACAAGGTACAGTGACTGAGGGGAGCTCAGTGAAAAGGACCAGGAATACTAAAAGAAATAAAACGGGAAGTGAAAACATTAATGGTAAGCGACGCGGCAGGTTGTTACATGAAGGTATGGGTTCAACGACAAGGAAAATTAGAAGAAAGGTTAAGAGGAAATATAACTTAGGAGAGGTTACTGATCGAGGTGTTAAGATTCAGAACAGAGGTAAAAAAGCCAACATAAGTGTACTTTACCTGAATGCTCGTAGTATTCGGAATAAGGTAAATGAGTTGATGCCGCAAATCATTGTGAATGACTATGATTTAGTGGCCATTACTGAAACATGGTTAAAGGATGGTCACGACTGGGAGTTAAATATCCAAGGGTATCAAACTTTTCGGAAGGACAGAGTGGATGGTAAGGGAGGTGGTGTAGCTCTGTTATTTAAGGATGACATCCGGGCAACAGTCAAGGATGACATCGGTGCTATGGAGGATAAGGTTGAATCCATTTGGGTGGAAATCAGGAATAGTATGGCGAAAAAGTCACTGATAGGAGTAATCGATAGGCCACCAAATAGTAACATTATGGTGGGGCAGGCAATAAACAAAGAAATAACAGATGCATGTAGAAATGGTACAGCAGTTATCAGGGGGATTTTAATCTACATGTCGATTGGTTTAACCAGGTCGGTCAAGGCAGCCTTGAGGAGGAGTTTATAGTATGTATCCTCGATAGTTTCCTAGAACAGTATGTAATGGAACCTACAAGGGAACAAGCGGTCCTAGATCTGGTCCTGTGTAATGAGACAGGATTGATTCAGGATCTCATAGTTAGAGATCCTCTCGGAAGGAGCGATCACAATATGGTGGAATTTAAAATACAGATGGAGGGTGAGAAGGTAAAATCAAGCACTCGTGTTTTGTGCTTAAACAAAGGAGATTACAATGGAATGAGAGAAGAACTAGCTAAGGTAGACTGGGAGCAAAGACTTTATAGTGAAACAGTTGAGGAACAGTGGAGAACCTTCCAAGTGATTTTTCACAGTGCTCAACAAACGTTTGTACCAACAAAAAGAAAGGACGGTAAAAAGAGGGAAAATCGGCCATGGATATCTAAGGAAATAAGGGAGAGTATCAAATTGAAGGAAAAAACATACAAAGTAGCAAAGATCAGTGGGAAACTAGAGGACTGTGAAATCTTTAGGGGGCAACAGAAAGCTACTAAAAAAAGCTATAAAGAAGAGAAAGATAGATTATGAGAGTAAACTTGCTCAGAATATAAAAACAGATAGTAAAAGTTTCTACAAATACATAAAACAAAAAAGAGTGGCTAAGGTAAATATTGGTCCTTTAGAGGATGAGAAAGGAGATTTAATAATGGGAGATGAGGAAATGGCTGAGGAACTGAACAGGTTTTTTGGGTCGGTCTTCACAGTGGAAGACACAAATAACATGCCAGTGACTGATGGAAATGAGGCTATGACAGATGAGGACCTTGAGAGGATTGTTATCACCAAGGAGGTAGTGATGGGCAAGTTAATGGGGCTAAAGGTAGACAAGTCTCCTGGACCTGATGGAATGCATCCCAAAGTGCTAAAAGAGATGGCTAGGGAAATTGCAAATGCACTAGTGATCATTTACCAAAATTCACTAGACTCTGGGTGGTCCCGGCGGATTGGAAATTAGCAAACATGATACCACTGTTTAAAAAAGGAGGTAGGCAGAAAGCGGGTAATTATAGGCCAGTGAGCTTAACTTTGGTAGTAGGGAAGATGCTGGAATCTATCATCAAGCAAGAAATAGCGAGGCATCTGGATGGAAATTGTCCCATTGGGCAGATGCAGCATGGGTTCATAAAGGGCAGGTCGTGCCTAACTAATTTAGTGGAATTTTTTGAGGACATTAACAGTGCGGTAGATAACGGGGAGCCAATGGATGTGGTATATCTGGATTTCCAGAAAGCCTTTGACAAGGTGCCACACAAAAGGTTGTTGCATAAGATAAAGATGCATGCCATTAAGGGGAAAGTAGTAGCACGGATAGAGGATTGGTTAATTAATAGAAAGCAAAGAGTGGGGATTAATGGGTGTTTCTCTGGTTGGCAATCAGTAGCTAGTGGTGTCCCTCCGGGATCAGTGTTGGGCCCACAACTGTTCACAATTTACATCGATGATTTTGAGTTGGGGACCAAGGGCAATGTGTCCAAGTTTGCAGACGACACTAAGATAAGTGGTAAAGCAAAAAGTGCAGAGGATACTGGAAGTCTGCAGAGGGATTTGGATAGGCTAAGTGAATGGGCTAGGGTCTGGCAGATGGAATACAATGTTGACAAATGTGAGGTTATCCATTTTGGTAAGACTAACAGCAAAAGGGATTATTATTTAAATGATAAAATATTAAAACATGCTGCTGTGCAGAGAGACCTGGGTGTGCTAGTGCATGAGTCGCAAAAAGTTGGTTTACAGGTGCAACAGGTGATTAAGAAGGCAAATGGAATTTTGTCCTTCATTGCTAGAGGGATGGAGTTTAAGACTAGGGAGGTTCTGCTGCAATTGTATAAGTTGTTAGTGAGGCCACACTTGGAGTATTGTGTTCAGTTTTGGTCTCCTTACTTGAGTAAGGACATACTGACACTGGAGGGTGTGCAGAGGAGATTCACTTGGTTAACCCCAGAGCTGAAGGGGTTGGATTACGAGGAGAGGTTGAGTAGACTGGGACTGTACTCGTTGGAATTTAGAAGGATGAGGGGGGATCTTATAGAAACATATAAAATTATGAAGGAAATAGATAGGATAGATGCGGGCAGGTTGTTTCCACTGGCGGGTGAAAGCAGAACTAGGGGGCATAGCCTCAAAATAAGGGGAAGTAGATTTAGGACTGAGTTTAGGAGGACCTTCTTCACCCAAAGGGTTGTGAATCTATGGAATTCCTTGCCCAGTGAAGCAGTAGAGGCTCCTTCATTAAATGTTTTTAAGATAAAGATAGATAGTTTTTTGAAGAATAAAGGGATTAAGGGTTACGGTGTTCGGGCCGGAAAGTGGAGCTGAGTCCACAAAAGATCAGCCATGATCTCATTGAATGGTGGAGCAGGCTCGAGGGGCCAGATGGCCTACTCCTGCTCCTAGTTTTTATGTTCTTATGTTTAGCACACTGTGCTAAACCAGCCCCTGTCCCAACTAGATGGGGAAGAGGTAGACTAGTTGGTCATATGAGAATAAGTGGTCACAGCGTGGGAATTGTCTCTGGGATCTTGGGCAGAGCATAAATACTGGATATAGCTTTTGAGCTCAGGAATAAACTACTTTTGTTTGAAGACCTTTATGTCGGGGATTTGTAGAACCCATCATATTCTACAAAAACAGTAACAAAAAATGATAGAATCTTACAACACAGAAGGATGTGTTTCATGCTTAGCTGTCACTTTAAAAAAACTCACTGATTTGCAGCACACCGATCTTTTCCAATAGTCCTGTGAATATTTCCCTTTGAAGTACACATGCAGTTTTCCAAGGATGATGTTATAATCCTCAAGGAGATCACATGATCAGAACAATTAGATTACAGGTGACCTCCTCTGAATATGAGCTTCGCCTGGTAACGGGGGTGGGGTTTCCTCCTTAACTGGGAGATCAGACCTCAGTGTAAAACCCCAACCTGGGAGCAGGTCAAGGAGGGAAACCCTTTGGGGAGTGGAGAGTGTAATAAATATATATACTCTTTATTTTCTACCTGTCTGGTCATTGTGTGCTGCTTTAGCGAATTCTACACATGCATTCAACAATCATCGGGAATTTTTTCATTCCCCTGTCAAAGACTTGGATGCCAGTTGTCATGCTCCAAAGCTGCCTCTGCCTGAACTTCGTGAACATAGCCCATGACCGGATTATCGTATCAGATCAGTCATCATTGAATGGCGGAGCTGCCTCAATGGCCAACTTCTGCTCCTACGCCTTTTGGTCTAACCTCATTGACCGTATGAACCAGTATCGGATTACATGGTGCATTCATCCCCCGAGTCAGGAAAGGGGCTCAATCTAAGTCTTTCTAACTGTATAGAATTCTACGAATGTAGTGTTTTTGCTGCATTAGGACAGTTTTTCGGAATGTGTATTTGGAGGTGAGAGGAAGACTGCTCTTTGGCATGACACATTCATAACATTGGCCTCTTGTGGATCAGGCAGTATATCTTAAACAAATCTAAAATTGATGACAAGCCATGACCAACATTTTTCTACAGTTGATTTGCAGAACCCCAGCTGCTTTTTGGCTGCAAGGAAATGGCATTGCTATAATATGATACAGGATTTTTAAAAAAATACACAGCTATCTGAGCAACTCGTCTCGCATCATAAAATGTAGCTTTTCATAGTAAATTTATGATGTAGGTGGATTATGCTTGTTTAAGTTTCTGTGGCTATTTCAACCTCAATGTTTTCTGACAGGGACCTTTTCAGATGTGAAAGTAGGAATGTAGTTTTGGATATAGAACATAGAACATTACAGCGCAGTACAGGCCCTTTGGCTATTGATGTTGCGCCGACCTGTGAAACCACTCTAAAGCCCATCTACACTATTCCCTTATCGTCCAAATGTCTATCCAATGACCATTTGAATGCCCTTAGTGTTGGCGAGTCCACTACTGTTGCAGGCAGGGCATTCCACCCCCTTTCTACTCTCTGAGTAAAGAACCTACCTCTGACATCTGTCTTACATCTATCTCCCCTCAATCTAAAGCTATGTCCCCTCGTGCTAGACATCACCATCCAAGGAAAAAGGCTCTCACTGTCCACCCTATCCAATCCTCTGATCATCTTGTATGTCACAATTAAGTCACCTCTTAACCTTCTTCTCTCTAACGAAAACAGCCTCAAGTCCCTCAGCTTTTCCTCATAAGATCTTCGCTCCATACTAGGCAACATTCTGGTAAATCTCCTCTGCACCCTTTCAAATGCTTCCATATCCTTCCTATAATGCGGCAACCAGAATTGCACGCAATACTCCAAATGAGGCTGCACCAGAGTTTTGTACAGCTGCAACATGACCTCATGGCTCCGAAACGCAATCCCTCTACCAATAAAAGCTAACACACCATACGCCTTCTTAACAACCCTCTCATCCTGGGTGGCAACTTTCAGGGATCTATGTACATGGACACCGAGATCTCTCTGCTCATCCACACTGCCAAGAATCTTACCATTAGCCCAGGACTCTGTCTTCCTGTTATTCCTTCCAAAATGAATCACCTCACACTTTTCTGCATTAAACCCCATTTGCCACCTCTCAGCCCAGCGCTGCAGCTTATCTATGTCCCTCTGTAACTTGTAACATTCTTCCGCGCTGTTCACAACTCCACCGACTTTAGTGTCATCTGCAAATTTACTCACTCATCCTTCTACGCCCTCCTCCAGGTCATTTATAAAAATGACAAACAGCAGTGGCCACAAAACAGATCCTTATGGTACACCACTAGTAACTGGACTCCAATCCGAACATTTCCCATCAACCACCACCCTTTGTCTTCTTCCAGCCAGCCAACGTCTGATCCAAACTGCAAAATCACCCTGAATCCCATGCCTCCGTATTTTCTGCAATAGCCTACCGTGGGGAACCTTATCAAATGCTTTACTGAAATCCATATACACCACATCAACTGCTTTACCCTCATCCACCTGTTTTCTTCCCGTACTTTAACCCCTTCCCTTGCTTAACCCTTGGACTATGAGAAACTCTTAGAAATGCCAGCCTGCCTAGCTGGCACAGTTTTATGTCAACTCTTGGACCACTAATCTCGGGGGCGGGAATCTGTGTCGGCCGGTGCTGAAATCAGGAAAGGCGATTGAGCAGAGAATTCGGTCCAGACACCAAAATCGGTGGTCGCTGATTTCACGCCAAATCGCAATTCTCCGGTGCCTCGACAGCGGCACCAATGCGTTCTACTCGCATGTACAGTAAACACCGTTTGCATTTCATTAGCAGGCCTGACCCAGTATTCTCCGGGGTCTCTGCGATCCTCTGCCTCCGCCAAGGGAAATTCCTGATGGTGAGCTTCACTTGTGCTTTTAACAGCACAATGGCTGATGAGGGAAAGAGAGGAGGTAGGACACATAGATTTGCGACTGTGGACTGCCAGTGGGCTGTGTGATGGGGGGTGAGGGGGGGGGTGACCAGGGAATGGGCGGTGGCACTGGGGTGACCCCCCACACGACCAGGGTGTCCAGGCACAGACCGCCACTGCCGTAGCCTTCAAGGCAGCTACCCTGCTGCACATTCCACTGATCACCCAACTTGGCCCATAGTTCTGCAGAGTGACACCGGCGAAATGGGTGCCCCAACCTCCCTACCCCCTCCGCATCCAAGCCCACACCCCACCACCCCCCGCACCCCACACTCCACCATACCACTCACCCGAATCGGTCGCCACTCATCAGCGGGGCATCAAACGGCCCCCCCAAGGGCATCGGCCACAGTAGTCCTTATATGGGGTGCTGGATGAGGACCGTGGAGCGTACCGCTGCCATGTGCTTTAAGACCATGAGACATAGGAGCGGAAGTAAGGCCATTCGGCCCATCGAGTCCACTCCACCATTCAATCATGGCTGACTTCAACTCCGTTTACCCGCTCTCTCTCCATAGCCCTTAATTCCTCGCGAAATCAAGAATTTATCAACTTCTGTCTTAAAGACACTCAACGTCCCGTCCTCCACCGCCCTCTGTGGTAATGAATTCCACAGACCCACCACTCTCTGGCTGAAGAAATTTCTCCTCATCTCTGTTCTAAAGTGACTCCCTTTTATTCTAAGGCTGTGCCCCGGGTCCTAGTCTTCCCTGCTAATAGAAACAACTTCCCTATGTCCACCCTATCTAAGCCATTCATTATCTTGTAAGTTTCTATTAGATCTCCCCTCAACCTCCTAAACTCCAATGAATATAATCCCAGGATTCTTAGACGTTCATCGTATGTTAGGCCTACCATTCCTGGGATCATCCGTGTGAATCTCCGCTGGACCCGCTCCAGTGCCAGTATGTTCTTCCTGAGGTGTGGGGCCCAAAATTGCTCACAGTATTCTAAATGGGGCCTAACTAATGCTTTATAAAGCTTCAGAAGTACATCCCTGCTTTTATATTCCAAGCCTCTTGAGATGAATGACAACATTGCATTTGCTTTCTTAATTACGGACTCAAACTGCAAGTTTACCTTCAGAGAATCCTGGACTCGGACTCCCAAGTCCCTTTGAACTTCAGCATTATGAATTTTGTCACCGTTTAGAAAATAGTCCATGCCTCTATTCTTTTTTCCAAAGTGCAAGACCTCGCACTTGCCCACGTTGAATTTCATCAGCCATTTCTTGGACCACTCTCCTAAACTGTCTAAATCTTTCTGCAGCCTCCCCACCTCCACAATACTACCTGCCCTTCCACCTATCTTTGTATCATCGGCAAACTTAGCCAGAATGCCCCCAGTCCCGTCATCTAGATCGTTAATCTATAAAGAGAACAGCTGTGGCCCCAACACTGAACCCTGCGGGGCACCATTCGTCACCGGTTGCCATTCCGAAAAAGAACCTTTTATCCCAACTCTCTGCCTTCTGCCTGACAGCCAATCGTCAATCCATGTTAGTACCTTGCCTCGAATACCATGGGCCCTTATTTTACTCAGCAGTCCCCCGTGAGGCACCTTATCAAAGGCCTTTTGGAAGTCAAGATAGATAACATCCATTGGCTCTCCTTGGTCTAACCTATTTGTTATCTCTTCAAAGAACTCCAACAGGTTTGTCAGGCACGACCTCCCCTTACTAAATCGATGCTGACTTGTCCTAATCCGACCCGGCACTTCCAAGAATTTAGAAATCTCATCCATAACAATGGATTCTAGAATCTTGCCAACAACCGAGGTTAGGCTAATTGGCCTATAATTTCCCATCTTTTTCCTTGTTCCCTTCTTGAACAGGGGGGTTACAACAGTGATTTTCCAATCCTCTGGGACTTTCCCTGACTCCAGTGACTTTTGAAAGATCATAACTAACGCCTCCACTATTTCCTCAGCTATCTCCTTTAGAACGCTAGGATGTAGCCCATCTGGGCCCGGAGATTTATCAATTTCTAGACCTCTTAGGTTCTCTGGCACTTTCTCCTTTGTGATGGCTACCATATTCAACTCTACCCCCTGACTCTCCTGAATTGTTGGGATATTACTCATGTCTTCTACTGTGAAGACTGACGCAAAGTACTTATTTAGTTCCTCAGCTATTTCCTTGTCTCCCATCACTAGATTACCAGCGTCATTTTGGAGCAGACCAATGTCTACTTTTGCCTCCCGTTTGTTTTAATGTATTTAAAGAAACTTTTACTATCATTCCTAATGGTATGGCTAGCCTACCTTCATATTTGATCCTCTCTTTCCTTATTTCTCTCTTTGTTATCCTCTGTTTGTTTTTGTAGCCTTCCCAATCTTCTGACTTCCCACTACTCTTTGCCACATTATAGGCTTTCTCTTTTGCTTTGATGCATACCCTAACTTCCTTTGTCAGCTTGGCTACCTAATCCCCCCTCTGATAACCTTTCTTTTCTTTGGGATGAATCTCTGTACTGTGTCCTCAATTACTCCCAGAAACTCCTGCCATTGCTGTTGTTAGCCAACGGTGCCCCTAGCGGTAGGGACGGGTGTCAGGGCCAGAAGCCCTCATGGTGTCGGGCACCGATGCGGCTTGGGGTGCGAAGATGGGGGAGGAGGAGAGAATATAGACATGTGGGGCAGGGTCCGCAGTGCCAACCGGGGCCACCATGTAGCCCATTGGGCACGGGGGTACGCACCATGCTAATATGTCGGCCTTTCATCCCCTGCAGACAATGGATATTCAAATTCAACCAACAATCGTGACTTTCCTACTAATCGCCGCAACCCTGAGGATGCCCTGTGGCTGTACAAGCTGGAGATGGTCGAGGAGGAGGAGCATGCAACAGCGAAGCATGCAGCAGCAGAGCCTGCTGTTGAGGAACAGGAGGTAGCCGCTGAGGATGGAGAACCGGCGCCCAACAGGCCGAGAAGGCGGAGGTGCCAAGGAGGTGCTGCCTGAGGCCTTGCGTGCACTGGCACCGCCTGTCATTTGAGGATCTGTTGGACCGGGCATGCCATTGAAAACTCCGGCTGAGGAGGGGGGCAGTGCGACATATCTGCCAGATGATGGCACACCTTGCACCGTGGGGGAGGGCACCCACTTCCGGCGGCCGTCAAGGTGAACATTTACGCCACGAGATAGTTCCAGGCGGCGTCTCCTGGGACGACCGGGCTTGCATGCTGTTCGGGTGTCCCAGGTGGTGTGGTTCTGCACTATTCTGTTTGCTGTCCATGAAATGTACCAGAGACTGGAGGGGGGCGGGGGGGGGGGGTGTTCTGAGGCACTGCGGTGTTAATGCACCTCACCTGCGGGAGTTACTGGCATGGACCCCATTACCTCCTCCTCCCTCGTGTGCCCGATGGCCCCCGGGCTACTCCATGGGACGGGGGTGCGAGCGGAGCCAACCCCTGAGGCTCCCATGCCACCCGATGCTGCCAGTCCTGCAGGCAGGGTTTGAGGGAGGTGGTGATGGAACGGGGTGTGGCGGTAGTGGTGGGTGGTGATGGGTGTGGGAGTGGGTGTGGTGTCCGGGGGTGGTGACACACATGCCATGGGGAATGCAACTCAGTGGGGTCTCACTTCTTCACCCGATGCCGAACTCCGCCCTGGAGACTGCCCTTTCTTCAGGCCTCCAACCACGTCCAGTGTCCTCTGTTCTGCTGCAGCGAGGGACTGCAGGTCCGGTGGTCCCCCTCCAGTCTGCTCACTCTCTCAGTGATTGTGGGCGGCCTTCCACTGGGGGGTGTTTGGGGAGACAGAAAATGCACAGTGTTAGACAGTCCGATGCATGCAACCCAGGGGGTGGGTGGATGGTGGTTTCAGTGACCAGGGCACCCAACAAATGCAGTCGATATGGGTGCCAGCATGTGATGCGGGTTGCGGTTTGGCCGTCCTTCGGGTGGGGTAATGGGTGTGTAGGACGGGGTTTGGGGCTGCCTGCTCACCCTGACCACCCTGAGGAGGCCGTGCTGTTTTTATCTGCACTGATGGACGGTCCTTGTGGTGTTGCCCACGGCACTGATTACCTCTGCCACCTGCGTCCAAGACCAAAGAATGGCAGCGGCTGGTAGCCTCCTTCACACTCTGGGGTACAGGGTCACCCGCCTTTCCTCTATGGCGTCCAGCAAGGTCTCCAGTTCGGCATCAGTAATTCTTGATGCTGGTCGTCTTGCTGACTGGGATAGTGTGTGTGGGGAGTGAAGTGTGTATATGCGGCTGCAGTTTGTCAGCCTCCTGAGTGCCAATCCCAAATCCAGCAAAGCCTGAACCATTTCTCATTGGAATAAATCGTGTTCCACGTGGCACCGGTGCTAGCCCCTTAACGGTCAAAGAATTGGCCCAGGTGCGGCGCCAGTTTTGCTGCATAGAAGTCCACGAATCGTGCCCCGGTTTCAACACTTAGTGTCAGGATTGGAGAATCTGGCACAGGATCTATCATTAATGAAGTGAGGTGCTCAACTATCAGAATGTAATGTTGAAACAATACTGCTAAATTACAGCCAACAGCGTATTTTTAACACTCTACTTCATTTTTATCACTCATGCTCTTCACTTTCCTTGCTTGTTTCTTCTCACTTCGCTATCTTGCTGTTGTTTTTGTAAGTATACCACATTTGAGCAGATAAAATGCAAATGTTTTTACAATTTCCTTTGAAGTTTGAATAATCTGTTGAAGTCCCACTTTCTGGTATGGGGTTGGAGCTGAATTGTCCCATAGCTGGCTCAGAGCAGTCAGGACTAGACATGTCAATCGTTCTGATACTTTACCTGACTGTGGTGAACGTATTGCTGCTACAATTCACCACTGTATTGTATTGTATTATGTTGATGCCCTTGTGGGCTCCGCCTATGGCCCCGCCCCCTCAGGGGTAGTATGTAGATCTGCTGCCTGTAGGCGGCACTCAGTACATAGCAGTCGCAGGCAGGCACAGATCTAGCTTATTAAAACCACTGTTCACTTCTACTAATCGTCTTGTGTGAATTGATGGTCGCATCACTGACTCAGAGAACATTAGTTATTATGTGGAACAGAAAATGCTGTGGGAGGTGCAGGTGGTGGGCTGTGGGTGCTGTGCTGGAGCTGAAGTAGAACGCTCTGCATCTAATTCATCATGTGCATACCTCAAAAGTGCTAGATGCTGCATTGGGCAACCAAAATAAATTGTTCGAATTACTATCGACATCGATTAGCATGACATTATTTTTATGGCACCATCAAATATCATAGAGACCAATTGGTCTCGGGCTCAGTTCCTTACTTGTGTCATGTTAGGGGATCTGAGTTGGTGAAGTGAACGAGACTCAATTTTGAATTTGAGTGATGCCAACTACTGGCTGGGCTGCGACACTCCAAGTACTGGGACAGCTTACCAATGTTCTCTGTGCAGATACAAACATTGAGAGTGCTAGTTTAGTGAAGTAACTTCAGGAATGGGCACTCTGGCAGCTCCCCCAGGACTTTCAGAGTTGGCGAAGGTGATGTTATCGAAGGCTGGGGGGGTGGGGGAGGTGTGGGGGGTGTGGGGTGGGGGGGGGGGGGGGAGAGAATTTGTAAAGCACATGCCTGATTTTCTCAGAAGGTTGACAGTGGGGCACGGCACAGTGGAGGGAAATGTTTAAAATGCTTCCTATATATCACAGTTCAGTTCAGAACATCTTGCATTCACTAAGACCCTGAGAAACAAAATGACAGCAGCCAGCAACTGTTGACCTCCCCCACATGGGAGAAGGGCCCCTTAGGTACTAATGACTGTATTGTAGCAACATGGTTATCAAGAAGTATCTACATGAGTCACTGTTTGGCATTGCAGCAAACGTCTATTAAATGCAGATGCACCAGTACTTTTATGTAATTAGGAGGCTGGCGCGCCATGAGGTCCAAAATGTTTGTGCTTTGCTCCATGACTGCTTGGAGGCTACAAGTTCGTTTTGGTTTATGGGGGAAGAAAAACATTTTTCTTAAATTACATTTTTTTCACTGAAATTGTACTCCACTAAATTTTAATGCTGTTTATAATGAGCTCAGATGAGCTCGGAAATTTGAATCTTTTATTGGTTTTGGCCTCTGTGTAACAATTCTGTTGTAAGTGCCTCTTATAGGTTCTGTAAATACTGCAGAAATATGTTACAGTGCTGTAAACTTCTTAAACAAATGCTGGAATAGTGGCTTGAGCCATTTTTGCACTGGCACACGGAGCTTTCTCATTGTAGGTTCACAGGCGACCAAATCTGTTCATATCGCATTCCAGTTTATACCCTATGACAGCATCAATGCAGAATCAGCGTGAAAGTCATGGTTTAGAGGAATTTTTTTAGATTACTTGCTGTAGCTTAGTGTTAGTGCTCTTGTGTTCAAGTCTCACCCCAGAAGTCGAACCATGAAGCCAAGGTTAACAATACGGAGGGCTTCTCCGTTCCTGAGACTTAGGGCTGGATTCTCCGATTCTGAGGCTATGTCCGAAGCATGTGTCTAGTCTTACGACGGAAACGTCGGTGCCGCGTCCGCCCCGTTGATCCACCCGATGGGGGGCTAGCAACTGCGCCACGTAAAACCCCTGGCATGCCCTGCAGAGATGGCTAGAAAATTGCTGGGTCCGTGGCCATGAATGCGCACGGCAGCAACCTGTAGCAGTCGCCGCCACACAATATGACGCCGGCCGTACGCGGACCCGGCCTGCCAGATAGTGCCGCCTTTACCACTCCTCACTACCCACGGGCCACCCCCCACCAATCCCCCAAGCTCCTGCCGAAGCCCCCCCGGCCAGCGAAACAGCTCCCCCCGACTGTGGCGGCACTGGACACAGTCACAGTCCACAGCCGCCATGCGAGGTATGACGAAACCTCAGACCAGAAGTGGTCACGCCGTCAGGGCGGAGCATTAGGGTACGGCCCTCAGGTGATGTCCTGAGGCCGTCCTAATGGCATGTGGCGTACTCACTGATGACGCCGTTTTGGAGCATCCAAAAAAAAGCGCCGCCCCCGATTTCGGCGTCAAAAGGGATTCTCCCCCCAATTGCCGAATGCGATTTTCCGTCGGCAATCGGAGAATCCCACCCTAAGTGTTGATACGGGGGCAGGATGCATAGCGTTCCACGACAGCAAAACTGGCACCTCACCTGGACCGATTAAGCGACTGTTAAAGGGCTAGCGTCAGGTGGAACGTAATCAATTCCAATGAGAAACTGTGGTGGATTCGCGATTGTCACTCAGGAGGCTGACAAGCTGCAGGTGCATATACACACTTCACTCCCCACACACACCATCGCATCCAACAAGATGTCAACAAGACATGTGGCCCCACGATTTGCTGACGCCAAGCTTGAGACCCTCCTGGATGGCGTGCAGGAGAGGCGGGCCACCCTGTACTCCGGCCCGGGAAGGAAGCTGCCAGCTGCCGCCGTTCGCCATGGCAGGTCAGCGCCACCAACAACAGTATCCGGACCGGCCTGCAGTGCCGTACAAAACTGCACGGCCTCCTCAGGGCGGCCACAGTCAGTAGGCCGCACTGTGCCCCGAGCACCAACCCCCATCTCCCACCCCCCCCTCTCCCCCCACCAGGAGAAGGCCACTCATAACCTCAAAGAGCGGGAGAAAAAGAGTGGGGACCGCCGGATCTGCAGCCCCTCACCGTGGTTGCTGGGCCCCAGGAAAGGGCAGTCGCCGGGGTGGAGATTGGCCTCGGGTGAGGAAGTGAGACCCAGCTGAGTCGCGTTTCCCTGTGCCACCTGTGTCAACCCCCTAACACCACCCCCACACTACCCTTACCCTCGCACCACCTTCACCCACACACTCAGCCCCACACCCCACCCTCACCTGCATAGCACCCTCACCTCCAATACCCTCACACCATCCCCACACCCCCAATATCCCCGACCCACAGTCTAATCATGCGTCTTGTCTTGTGTTTTGCAGGACCAGCTGGTGATGTGGCGAGTCCATCTGGTGTCTCCCACCCCCAGCCACAGCCAAAGCCCGAACCTCAGCAGCCGAGCAGCGGCGACAGCACTGACACGAAGTTGACTCATATGCTCAAAAGCCAGGACACTCCGGAGCTTGAGTCCGATGTTGACACAGATTTCCCATCACAGCTGTCTCCAACACCCTCCACCATTCCAGAGACACTCACCTCGGTTGGGCAATTTAGTGAAGCGGCTACTGGGACACCCACTGGTGCACACCCCACAGATGCTCTGATAAAGCAGGTGGAGATAGGAACTCCCGAGGGGGTGGGCAGTCAGAGATTTGGTCGACCCCAGAAAATAGCTGCCGTCCAGATGGGTTTCGAGCTTCTGGAACGGGCAGTCCCATTGACTAGAGATGCAGTCGCAGAGCCAGGGACTACAACAGGGGTTGTTGGCGAGCATCCAGCACCTACAGGCGCAGGTGAAGGAGTACAACCACTTGCAGGAGCAGGAGGTCATGCCAGTCATGCTTGCCATCAAGGCCAACGCCACATGGGTGGCACCATTGTGGAGGCCTTGGGGGCGAGGTTTGCAGCTATCGATCAGCATGTCCAAGGCCTGGAGCATTCTGTGCAGGCGGTGACTGAGTCCCAGGAGACTGAGTCGTCCCCCCACCCCCACCCCCCAAAGTCGGTGAACCTGGAGGCAATCAGAGCGTCCCGTGTTTGTTAACCCTGCGGCCTCTCGTGCATGCTGGGGCCCCATGTCCTGTCCGCCCGCCCCCACACACTCTCGTAGGATGAGGCTTGGCATTCATCCTCTTCATCTAGCATGTCACCCCTCTATTGCGCGATGTTATGGAGGACGCAGCAGGCTACCACATTGCGGGCTATCCTCCCAACGTCATACTGGAGGGTTCTTCAGAGCGGTCTGGGATCTGAACCGCATCTTCAGGAGACTGAAGCACCACTCGATCACGCACCTGGTCGCAGCATGGACGTCGTTGTAACACGTCTCCGCGTTGTGTCATCAGCCACAATCGCAGTGGGTAATCCCTGTCTTCCAGGAGTCAACCCCCCCAGCCAGGAATCATTGAGTGTGCCAGGATGAAGGCCTCATGCGCAGTGCCCGGGTATCGAGGGCAGACGTATATGATGCACGTTTTTCGAGTGGAACCCCTTTCGGTTTGTGTAGCGTGGCCTGTCGTCTGTAAGTGCTCTTGGATCCCATCAATCACACCCGAACTGGTTTAGCACAGGGCTAAAGAGCTGGCTTTTAAAGCAGACCAAGGCAGGCCAGCAGCACGGTTCAATTCCCGTACCAGCCTCCCTGAACAGGCGCCGGAATATGGCGACTAGGGGCTTTTCACAGTAACTTAATTTGAAGCCTACTTGTGACAATAAGCGATTTTCACTTTCACTTCACTTTCACCCTGGACCCAGGGCATCTCGGCAATGGGGGAGAACCCTGCTGCCCGAGCAGCCTGGTGGGCTTGGTCCACATTGAAGTGAATGTATTGGGCTGACTGGATATATAGGGCCACCTATGCACCAAGCACTGGAAGCACCCATACGGCCGGTCACCTCTCCAGAACCAGGGCTAAGGTGGGTGATCAGAGGGGTGTGCAGCAAGTTGGCTACGGATACCACCCCAGTGCTGTGGGGAGATCATCCCGGCCCCAAGGCTCTTCGACCCCGTCACACCCCTGGCCCTGTCAGGCATCCACCACCCCAGCGAGCCCGGTCAGGACCGGCCGCCCATGGTCGCTCCTCTGCTGTCAGGAACTTTCCCCAGTGGAGGCGAAGATTAGCGGAAGCCCCGGGGAATACCGGATCAGACCCGCTAATGATATACCAATGGTGTTTACTGTATGTGCGGACTGGAACGCATTGATGCAGCTGTCGAGGCACCGGAGAATTGGGATTTGGCGTGAAATCGACACCCGCCACAATTTCAACATCAAAACCAATTCTCCGCCCAATCGCGTTTCCCGATGCTGGCATCAGCTGACGGAGAATCCAACCTCTTGTTTATTAGTCCTTAGTGTAGCTGGGGCAAAGGAGCAGAATTGAAGCTGTCTCTAATTAAGTCAGGGTACACAGCTCCAGTCAGAAGCAGGACCTAAAATTTCATGGATGTACATTATGGAGCAACATACTGCATAAAATCCCTTCAGTGCTGAGGAGGCTGATGCACGATCAATGACCACTAAAGCGAGGTTGTAGTCCAACTGAAGGCTTCAATAAGCTAGATGTTTCCCCCAGCAGCTCAGGTACAGAATGAAGGCTGCTGGGGCGACGCGGACTCTTATACCCCGCCTAGCAGGGCGGAGCTACCATACATCTTGACCAATAGGAAGCATACAGTTTCGACCAATGGTGCTCCAGAATTACCAGGTACTGTAATACCTCTACTACCTCATTCACCCCCTGTTAAAAAAGAGTTCGGCGGGGGTGGTGGCCTGATACTACAAACATGGCAACATGGTAGAATTAGTTATGGAGGTACCGTAATACCTCCGTACAGCGTTTTGTAACTATTTACAATTCTAATAACTATTTAAAATTAATGATTTTAATTTACAGTTTACAATTTAAAATGAAGCAATCAGTCGATCGGGGGCCCTGGTCGTCCTCTGTGATCGTCGGAGCTTCGGTGGTGACTCTGGTGGAGGCTCAGGTGCCTGTGACTCCGGGAGCGTGGCTTCGATCTCCATGGCAGCTTCGACACCCCGAGACGGCGCTGATGAGAAAAATGGTTGACCTGGGAAGGGAGCGCCTGTGGGGTGCGTCGGTGGGTGGGAGGGCCTAGACGGGGCCGGTGGAAGGACCAATCCTCCTGTAAGGTGCCCTGGTGGAGGGGAGGGTGGGACTGGTGGCTGGGGTGTGCGTGGGCCTCCGGCGGGTGCCAGGTCTCATAGGGAGACCGTATCTTATCGACCGTCGGGGTACGCCACGTAGGCGTACTGGGGGTTAGTGTGGAGAAGATGGGATCCTCTCAACCAACGGGTCCGACTTGTGTGCCCGCACGTGTTTTCGGAGCAGGATGGGTCCGAGTGCTGCCAGCCAGGTCGGGAGCGAGGTCCCAGAGGAGGACGTCCTGGGGAAGACAAGGAGACGTTTGTGAGGTGTCTGGTTGGTTGTGGTACAAAGCAGTGAACGGATGGAGTGGAGGGCATCCGGGAGGACTTCCTGCCAGCGGGAGACTGGGAGAT
Source organism: Scyliorhinus torazame (assembly GCF_047496885.1). Classification (NCBI taxonomy): domain Eukaryota; kingdom Metazoa; phylum Chordata; class Chondrichthyes; order Carcharhiniformes; family Scyliorhinidae; genus Scyliorhinus; species Scyliorhinus torazame. Next base: position 197,964,922 of record NC_092713.1, on the reverse strand, counting down.
TCCTGGACCGTAGGGCCAGTAGGATCGTCTTCCAGACCATTCCGTTCTCCCTCTCTACCTGTCCGTTACCCTGGGGGGTTGTAACTGGTCGTCCTGCTCGAGGCGATGCCCTTGCTGAGCAGGAATTGACGCAGTTCGTCGCTCATAAAGGAGGACCCCCTATCACTATGTATGTAGGCGGGAAACGCGACCAGTGCAAAGATGCTATGGAGGGCCTTGATGACGATGGTTGCGGTCATGTCGGGGCAGGGGATGGCGAATGGGAACCAGGAGTACTCATCAATCACGTTCAGGAAGTACGTGTTGCAGTCGGTGAGGGGAGGGGCCTTTGAAGCCCATGCTGAGGCATTCAAAGGAACGGGAAGCCTGTATCAGGTGCGCTTTCTCTGGCCGGTAGAAGTGCGGTTTGCACTCAGCGCAGATTTGGCAGTCCCTGGTGGCTGTCCTGACCTCCTCGATGGAGTAGGGCTGGTTGCGGGTCTTGATAAAATGGAAAAAGCGAGTGACCCCCGGGTGGCAGAGGTCCTCGTGGAGGGCTCGGAGGCGGTCCACTTGTGCGGTGGCACATGTGCCGTGGAACAGGGCGTCAGGAGGCTTGTTTAGCTTCCCGGGACGATACAAGATCTCGTAGTTGTAGGTGGAGAGTTCGATCCTCCACCGCAAGATCTTATCGTTTTTTATCTTGCCCGGCTGTACATTATCGAACATGAAAGCAACCGACCGTTGGTCAGTGAGGAGAGTGAATCTCCTGCCGGCCAGGTAATGCCTCCAATGTCGCACAGCTTCTACTATGGCCTGGGCCTCCTTTTCGACTGAGGAGTGGCGGATTTCGGAAGCATGGAGGGTACGTGAGAAGAAGGCCATGGGCCTACCCGCTTGGTTGAGGGTGGCCGCAAGAGCTACGTCAGACGCGTCGCGCTCGACCTGGAAGGGGAAGGACTCGTCAATGGCGTGCATCATGGCTTTTGCAATGTCTGCTTTGATGCGGCTGAAGGCCTGGCGAGCCTCTATCGACAGGGGAAAAGCTGTGGATTGGATCAGGGGACGGGCCTTGTCCGCATAGTTGGGGATCCACTGGGCGTAGTAACTGAAAAACCCTAGCAGCGCTTCAGGGCCTTGGGGCAGTGAGGGAGGTGGAACTCCATAAGGGGGCGAATGCGTTCAGGGTCGGGGCCTATAACTCTATTTCGCACTACGTAGCCGAGGATGGCTAGGCGGTCGGTGCTAAACACACATTTATCCTTGTTGTATGTAAGGTTAAGGATCTTTGCGGTCTGGAGGAATTTTCGGACGTTGGCGTCGTGGTGCTGCTGGTCGTGGCTGTAGATGGTGACATTATCGAGATATGGGAATGTTGCCCGTGAACCGTACTGGTCAACCATTCGGTCCATCTCACGCTGGAAGACCGAGACCCCGTTGGTGACACCGAAGGGAATCCTTAAGAAGTGGTAGAGCCACCCATCTGCCTCGAAGGCAGTGTATTTGTGGTCAGTAGTGCGGATGGGGAGCTGGTGGTAGGCGGACTTGAGGTCCACCGTGGAGAAGACCTTGTAATGCATGATCCTGTTTACCAGGTCGGATATGCGGGGGAGAGGGTACGCGTCCAGCTGCGTAAACCTGCTGATGGTCTGACTGTAGTCGATGACCATCCTATGCTTCTCCCAGGTCTTTACCACCACTACTTGAGCTCTCCAGGGACTGTTGCTCGCTTCAATGACTCCTTCCCTCAGTAGCCTTTGGACCTCTGACCTAATTAAGATCCGGTCCTGGGCACTGTACCGTCTGCTCCTGGTGGCGACGGGTTTGCAATCCGGTGTGAGATTCGCAAACAGGGAAGGCAGATCGACCTTAAGGGTCGTGAGGCCGCAGACAGTGAGGGGGGGGTATAGGGCCGCTGAATTTGAAGGTGAGACTTTGGAGGTTACACTGGAAGTCTAAACCTAGGAGTGTGGTCGCGCAGAGGTGGGGAAGGACGTAGAGCCTGTAATTTTTGAACTCCCTTCCCTGGACTGTGAGGTTTGCTACCCAAAACCCCTTTATCTCCACTGAGTGGGAACCGGAGGCCAGGGAGATTTTTTAATTAACGGGGTGGATTAGGAGAGAACAGCGCCTTACCGTGTTGGGGTGTATGAAGCTCTCCGTGCTCCCAGAGTCGATTAGGCAGGACATATCGTGCCCGTTGATAAATACAGTCGTTGTAGCAGTTGAGAGTGTTCGAGGCCGGGACTGATCCAGGGTCACCAAGGCTCATCGCAGCAGTTAAGTGTTCTCTTCGGGCAGTGTGTGGTCAGCCAAGCTGGGGTCCTGGGAGTTCATCCAAGGTGGTGGTTCCCATTGGTCGCACATGGCTGGGGGTGCACAAAATGGCCCGGGGGCCGCACGTGGCACTGGAGTAGGAAGATGGCGGCGCCCGCTGGCCGCACAGGGACTGTGGAGAGATTTGCGGTGGCGGTCCGCATTCGCCGCCGGAGACCGCGGCAACCGCACGGGCCTGGCATACCACCACGAAATGGCCCTTTTTACCGCATCCCTTGCTGGCGGGGGTGCTTGGCCTGCCCGCAAAAGTAGCAGCGGGGCCCCCTGGGGTTGCCAAGTCGCCTTGCAGCACAAGCTTGTGGGGGGATGGGGGATGTCTCGGGGTCGGCTGCGGAGGTGTTACATGCTGCCCAGGGGGCTACCGCGCGGTCGGGACCATAAACGCAGGCGTTTCTGGAGGCCACATCCAGGGAGCCTGCAAGGGCCTGTGCCTCCTTGAGACCTAGAGTGTCTTTTTCTAGCAATCACTGGCGGATTTGGGAGGATAGCATACCTGCCACGAAAGCGTCCCGGACCAAGAGTTCAGTGTGTTCGCTCGCCGAAACTTGCGGGCAGCTACAATTTCTCCCCAACACCAGGAATGCACGGTAGAATTCTTCCAGCGATTCCCCTGGGGTTTGTCGTATCGTTGCTAGCAGATGCCGGGCGTAGACCTGGTTTGCCGGGCGAATATAATGTCCTTTTAGCAACTCTATTGCTGCATCAAAGTCTTCCGCTTCCTCGATGAGGGTGTAAATCTCCGGGCTCACCCTTGAGTGCAGGACTTGCATTTTCTGTTCTCCCGTGGGTGTGTTTTCGGCCGTCCCTAAATATCCTTTAAAGCTCGCCAGCCAGTGCTTGAAGATTGCCGCTGAGTTTGCCGCGTGGGGGCTGAGTTGCAGACACTCCGGCTTGATTCGGAGCTCCATCCTTTTAAAAACTAGCTTATTAAATTGATGCACGATCAATGACTACTAAAGCGAGGTTGTAGTCCAACTGAAAGTTTTAATAAGCTAGATGTTTCCCCCAGCAGCCCAGGTACAGAATGAAGGCTGCTGGGGCGGCATGGGCTCTTATACCCCGCCTAGCAGGGTGGAGCTACCATACATCTTGACCAATAGGAGGCATTCAGTTTTTACCAATGGTGCTCCAGCATTACCAGGTACCATAATACCTCTACTACCACAGAGGCTATTTGTCCCTTCGAGTCTACACCAACTCTCCGAAAGAGCACCATACCTAGGCCCACTCCCCCACCCTATCGCTGCTTCCCCAGTTAACCTGCACATCATAGAACATAGAACATAGAAAATACAGCACAGAACAGGCCCTTCGGCCCACGATGTTGTGCCGAACCTTTGTCCTAGATTAATCATAGATTATCATTGAATTTACAGTGCAGAAGGAGGCCATTCGGCCCCTCGAGTCCGCACCAGCTCTTGGAAAGAGCACCCTACCCAAACTCAACACCTCCACCCAACACCAAGGGCAATTTGGACATTAAGGGCAATTTATCATTGGCCAATTCACCTAACCCGCACATCTTTGGACTGTGGGAGGAAACCGGAGCACCCGGAGGAAACCCACGCAGACACGGGGAGGACGTGCAGACTCCGCACAGACAATGACCCAAGCCGGAATCGAACCTGGGACCATGGATCTGTGAAGCAATTGTGCTATCCACAATGCTAACGTGCTGCCCTTAAGAACAAATAAATCTACACTATATAATTTTCCCGTAATCCATGTACCTATCCAACAGCTGCTTGAAGGTCCCTAATGTTTCCGACTCAACTACTTCCACAGGCAGTGCATTCCATGCCCCCACTACTCTCTGGGTAAAGAACCTACCTCTGATATCCCTCCTATATCTTGCACCTTTCACCTTAAATTTATGTCCCCTTGTAATGGTGTGTTCCACCCGGGGAAAAAGTCTCTGACTGTCTACTCTATCTATTCCCCTGATCATCTTATAAACCTCTATCAAGTCGCCCCTCATCCTTCTCCGCTCTAATGAGAAAAGGCCTAGCACCCTCAACCTTTCCTCGTAAGACCTACTCTCCATTCCAGGCAACATCCTGGTAAATCTTCTTTGCACCTTTTCCAGAGCTTCCACATCCTTCCTAAAATGAGGCGACCAGAACTGTACACAGTACTCCAAATGTGGCCTTACCAAAGTTTTGTACAGCTGCATCATCACCTCACGGCTCTTAAATTCAATCCCTCTGTTAATGAACGCGAGCACACCATAGGCCTTCTTCACAGCTCTATCCACTTGAGTGGCAACTTTCAAAGATGTATGAACATAGACTCCAAGGTCTCTCTGCTCCTCCACAATGCCAAGAACTCTACCGTTAACCCTGTATTCCGCATTCATATTTGTCCTTCCAAAATGGACAACCTCACACTTTTCAGGGTTAAACTCCATCTGCCACTTCTCAGCCCAGCTCTGCATCCTATCTATGTCTCTTTGCAGCCGACAACAGCCCTCCTTACTATCCACAACTCCACCAATCTTCGTATCGTCTGCAAATTTACTGACCCACCCTTCAACTCCCTCATCCAAGTCATTAATGAAAATCACAAACAGCAGAGGACCCAGAACTGATCCCTGCGGTACACCACTGGTAACGGGGATCCAGGCTGAATATTTGCCATCCACCACCACTCTCTGACTTCTATCGGTTAGCCAGTTCGTTATCCAACTGGCCAAATTTCCCACTATCCCATGCCTCCTTACTTTGTGCAGAAGCCTACCATGGGGAACTTTATCAAATGCCTTACTAAAATCCATGTACACTACATCCACTGCTTTACCTTCATCCACATGCTTGGTCACCTCCTCAAAGAATTCAATAAGATTTGTAAGGCAAGACCTACCCCTACATCGTTAGACACTTGGAGGCAACTTAGCATTTTCAATCCACCTAACCTGCACGCCTTTGGAATGTGGGAGGAAACCGGAGCACCCACAGAGAACCCACACAGACACTGGGAGAACGTGCAAACCCCATACAGACAGTCACCTGAGGCTGGAATTGAACCCGGGTCCCTGGCGCTGTGAGGCAGCAGTGCTAACCACTGTGCCACTGTGTCATCCATTGTTATGGTCCCGGATGAGAATCCTACTATTTGCAATTTGTATAACTGTGAGAAAAGATGACTGCACCACAGGAGTGGCAACACCGACAAATAGGTATCATTTGTGTTAAAATAAACTTTAATTAAAACACAAAATAATCACATTAACAACAAAGTATTAGCTTTACTGTGGAAAAAGTTCTTAAATAAAAGTAAAAACTTTGAGACTGTCGGTGGCGGTATGCAGGGAATAGTTGCTCACGAGATGGCCTCCTGCCCGGGTCTGTTACTTTTAGCCCTTTTCGCCTTGTTTTTGGGAGGTGTTTGGGTTAAAACTTAAATAATTTAATGAGATAATGTTCCCACACAAGAGCAATGCACAGAAGCTCCAGGTCGTAGAAGTCAATAAATACAGAGTCAGCGACACACTCGGATGCGTCTCGAGGCTCGGCTGCAGAGAAAACGGAGGAGGCCACTACCGAGACTCTAGCCGCTTCATTGACAGCCAAGATGTTTCCAGGCACCTTGGCAGCGGACTTTAAGAAACAGCGGAAGGCTGTCTCCGAGGACCTCCGCAAAGCAATAGAAGAGATCCTGACTCCCATTCAAACAGCGCTGGCGAAGAAGAATGAAACGGTGTGGCGCGGCATTACCGGGGGTGGACATGGCTTTTTCGAAGCAGACTGATCAGATTGTCTCCTTGGAGACTGAGATGGCAATGCTGGTCGGTTATAATAAAGCACTGTGTGCCAAGGTGGATGATCTGGAGAATCAATCCAGGAGGCAGAGCCTTAGAATCGTGGAGCTGCCGGAGGGAATGGAGGGCTCAAATCTGATTGATTACATCTTCAAGATGTTTGCGAAGCTGGTGGGGGGAGGGTGGATGAGCATCCCCTCCCGACCTGGATCGAGCCCACCGGTCACTTTGGCAGAAGTCCCTATCTGGTGAGCCACCACAAGTATTCATCATAAGGTTCCACAGCTACCAGGAACAGAAACGTGTCCTGAAGTGGGTAAAGGGTCACCAAAAGTACAAATGAGAGGGCCACGCCAGCAGGCTCATTCAGGGTGTGGGAGCCGAGCTGGCTAAAAGAGGGGTAGCATTTAACAAGGCCGTGTTATGTAAGAGTGGATTTGGTTTGGGGTGATATATCCTGCACACCTCCGAGTGACCTATACTTGAAAGACTATTATTTTGATGAGCCGGAGGAAACTGATGGAGGAAGCATAGTTTGGGGGCGAGTTAATTGTAATTTGTATGGGATCTTTGTATTTTTGGGGAGGACATGCGATTATGGGGACTTGTTCTTGTGTGGGATTGGTGTTTTTTCTTTGTTTCGTGAAGTTGGATATGAACTGGTTGTCATGGCTATTTATTTATTTATCTTATTTTGGGCAGATGCTGCCTTCCGAGATGAAGAAGTTAGCTAAAGGGAGCGAAGTGGAAGGGTTAACGGCAACTCATTATTTTAATGTCGTTTTTGATAATGAGCTTTGAATGTTTGTTTTGTTTGGGGTTAGGGGCAGTTGAGGTAGGGATTAAGGAGTTTTGTTCACCTTTTGGTTGTTTGTGAATTTGGGTGCGATGGTGTTGGGAGATGGGGAAGTGGGGGCATGGAGGGTTTGCTGGCGGTGACTACAGCTTGTTCCGTGTTCTGCTTTGATGGAGGATTTGGGGGCTTTTGTAAGGGCCACGAAGAATCCAGCACGAGTTTTAAGGATACAAAATAATAACGTTTATTTACTCTAACAATATATACATAACAGTAGCAGTAACTTCCCTTGCTACCTTCTCCTTCCTGCTGGTTCCTGAACTGGCCAGCTTATTTATACTAGGAGTTTCTCCGCCCCCCTCATTGGGGAAGTTCATACTCCCATAGGATTGTGGGATAGTCATTAGTCCCCAGCCAATCGTAAGTAGGCAGGTTATAACATTCCTCCCCCCCAAAGTCCAAGGAATCCACCGAAGACCCTGGTGAAGGAAGGAGTCAAACTAGTTTGGCCGCAGGCCGGATGCCATTTGCACGCGGCGCTGGATCAGGCGGCGTATAACGAGATGGAGACCGGCGCTTCCGTGATGAACGGCACGGTTGTACATCCATGGCCTGTGGACCCGAGGATTCCAACCTCTGATTCATCCTGTGTCTCCATCTCGGAGTCAGAGTCTGCTGCCTCCGTCATGTCAGCGTCTCTGTCTCCCTTCGGTCCCGTAACGACCTGCGCAGGCTTCGAGTGAGGCACCAGCGGAAGATTTTGAGGACTACCTTCCCTTGTCTCTGGTCTTTGCGGCTGTTGAACTGAGCTCCGGGGGCGGGGAATCTTTTGAGGGGATGATCTTCTGAACCGGACGTGGTCTACATGTTTTCGCTGGAGACGACCCTGGGCTTGCACTTGGTAAAATATAGGGCCCGTTTGGCGAAAGATTACACCAGGAACCCATTGGGCACCACCAGCAAAATTCCGCACGAATACTGGGTCACCGGGCACAAACTGCCGAATCGGACGATGCCAAGACAATCCCTGTCCCTGCCGTTCTTGTGTGCGGCGTACTTTTGCGCCAATGTCCGGGAAGACCATACTAAGGTGGGTGCGAAGTCTTCGGCCCATTAGGAGTTCTGCGGGAGCTACCCCAGTCACTGCATGGGGGGTGGTCCTGTACGTAAACAAAAAGCGAGCCAGTCTCGTGTCCATTGATCCGGAAGACTGCTTCTTTAGGCCTCTTTTGAATGTTTGCACTGCACGCTCTGCCAACCCATTTGAAGCCGGGTGGTAAGGGGCAGTGCGGATATGGCGGATGCCGTTCATCTTTGTAAACCTAGCAAACTCCTCACTCATGAATGGAGTGCCATTATCCGTGACCAGCACCTCGGGGAGGCCATGCGTACTAAATGATAAACTCATCTTTTCAATTGTTGCGCAGGACGTTGTCCCCTGCATCTTATGCACCTCCAGCCATTTGGACTGGGCGTCAATTAGTAGAAGGAACATGGATCCCTGAAAAGGGCCAGCGAAATCTGCTTTTAAGCGTGCCCAAGGCCGCCCTGGCCATTCCCAGTGATGTAGGGGCGCGGCCGGCGGAAGCTTCTGATGCTCCTGGCAAATGGAGCAGTTTTGGGCCACCTTCTCAATGTCGGTGTCGAGGCCTGGCCACCAGACATAACTCCGGGCCAACATTTTCATCTTGGTCACGCCTGGATGCCCATTGTGCAAGTCTGATAATATCAGCTCCTGGCCTTTTTCCGGGACAATCACACGCGTCCCCCACAAGAGGATGCCGTCTTCCACGCTGAACTCTGACAGCTTGGAGGAAAATGCCCGCAATTCGCCTGGGAGCTGTCTATGCTGCCCACCATACAGGACTACGTGCCGAACCTTTGACAAGACTGGCTCCGTCTGGGTCCACTCACGGATCTGTGATGCCGTGACAGGCAAGGTGTCCATAAAATTTAGGGTTGCAACCACCTCACCGGTCGTGGGCGTCGACATGGGGCCGGTCGATAAAGGCAATCGGCTCAGTGCGTCGGCATTTGCTATCTGGTTTGTGCTCCAGAGAATACTCATATGCAGCAAGCAACAAAGCCCAGCGCTGGATCCGTGCAGAAGCAATGGGCGGTATTGGCTTATCCTCTCTGGAGAGTTCCAGCAGGGGCTTATGATCAGTCACGATAGTGAAATGGCGGCCGTACACATACTGGTGGAAGCGTTTCACCGCGAAAACCACTGCCAGGCCCTCCTTCTCGACCTGCGCGTACTTTTTCTCCGCTGCAGTCAATGTGCGGGAGGCGAAAGCTATCGGTCGCTCGGCCCCGTTCTCCATCTTGTGGGACAGGACAGCCCCAATACCATACGGGGATGCATCACATGTGACGAGCAAAGGCTTTCCCGGATCATAGTGGGATAGTAACCCAGACGACGACAATTGTTGCTTTACCCGCCGGAAAGCGGTTTCTTGCGGCTGACCCCAAACCCGGGTGTGATTTTTCTTTAGCAGCAGGTGCAAGGGGGCCAGCGTAGTTGCCAGATTGGGGAGGAACTTCCCGTAATAGTTTACGAGACCGAGAAAAGAACAAAGATGTGAAGTGTCAGTCGGGGTGGAGGCATGTTGAATTGCACCCACCTTCTCTGCAACGGGGTGCAGACCCTTGCAGTCCACCCGATAACCTAGGTAGACTACTTCCTTTGCCTGAAATAGGTACTTTGTGTGACGTAAACGGACTCCAGCCTCCGAAAGGCGTCTTAAGGACAGCCTCCAGATTTTCCAAATGCTCTTGCTCCGACGTCCCTGTAATCAACACGTCATCTAGGTAGACAGCCACACGTGGTAAACCTCTCAAAATGCCCTCCATAACACGTTGAAAAATTGCGCAGGCAGAGGATACTCCAAAGGGCAACCGTGTATATTCATACAGGCCCCGGTGTGTGTTAATTGTTACATATGGTCGGGAGGCAGGGTCCAGCTCCAACTGCAGGTAGGCGTGACTCATATCTAATTTTGTGAATGAGAGTCCACCTGCAAGTTTCGCGTAGAGATCCTCTATGCGAGGCATTGGGTATCGGTCGAGTCGGGAAACTGTATTCACTGTAAGTTTATAGTCGCCACACAAGCGAACTGTGGCATCTGGCTTCATTACTGGTACAATTGGTGCTGCCCAGTCAGCAAAACGGACGGGCCTGATAATACCCAAACTCTCCAAACGAGTGAGCTCCCCTTCTACCTTCTCGAGCAAAGCGTAAGGCACTGGGCGCGCCCGGAAATAGCGCGGCGTGGCTCCTGGTTCAACTTGGATACGGGCTACGGCCCCTTTTATTTTCCCAAAACCAGGCTGGAATACCTCTGGGTATCGTCCTAGCACCTCAGTCAACCCTCCAGAAACTGTTTGGAGGATGTGCTGCCATTGCAACCGCAAATGGCGCAACCAGTCCCGACCCAACAGGCTGGGCCCATGGCCACGCACTACGATAAGTGGGAAACGCCCCTCCTGGCGTCCATAGACAACAGGGGTCATTGTAGTTCCTGCAATGTCCAGTGGTTCCCCCGTGTAGGTGGCCAACCTGGCCTGTGAGTCAGTTAATGTAAGGGTCTGTATACCCTGCTTGATGCGGTCAAATGTCCTCTGGGCGATCACGGAGACCGCTGCGCCAGTATCCAACTCCATCTCCAGCGGGTGGCCATTGACCCGTACTGTCACCTTAATGGGGGCCACACGGGGAGCTGCTACACAATGCAGCTGCAGGCAATCGTCCTCCGTCTCCACGTCCTCAGGAGTGGTCGCCGCAGGTTCATCCACATGGAAGGTACGGCCTCTGGGCTGGTCCCAGTTACGGCCCCTGGGCTGGTCCCAGTTTCGGTCGGAACGACAGCGCCTCTGGCGTCCCCAGGACCGCCGTCCGCGACGGGGTAGGCGCCTACAAGTCTGACATGGACATGGCTCCTCATCCATTGGCTCTGGAGGAGGCTCCCTTCGGGGAGGAATGTCCGATGGCCACTGGCGTTGGTCCGGTCGTTGCCTCGCCCAAGGTACCGCAGGAGTGCGGGGGGGACGTTTTTGGGCGGAAAGGGTTGCGCCCCAAGGCATGCACTTCCATTCCCTGTAGCTCCTGTACTCCTCGCTCTGCGCTCTCTCGGGACAAGACTATTTGTATTGCCTGTTGAAAAGTCAATGTTGGCTCCGCTAACAACTTTCTCTGGGTTGCTGCATTGTTAATACCGCAAACCAAACGGTCGCGTAACATTTCTGACAAGGTCTCACCATAGTCACAGTATTCCGCAATCCTGCGTAGCCTGGATAAAAAATTGGCAAGGGATTCTCCAGGGGTCCTCTCAGCGGTATCAAACCAGTAACGCTGGACTATCGTGGACGGGGTTGGGTTAAAGTGTTGCCCCACTATATTCACAAGTTCGTCAAACGTTTTGGTGTCCGGCGCAGCTGGGTACGTAAGGCTCTTAATCACCCCAAACGTATGCGGCCCGCAGGCGGTGAGCAATATGACCACCTGGCGCTCGTTTTCAGTGATATTGTTTGCCCGGAAATAGTAACGCATCCGTTGAGTGTACTGGTTCCATAAGAGGGTTGAACGGCCCAGTAAAAAGCTCAAGGATATTTTCTCACCTGAAAAGTTTGAATGCTGATGTGGTGTTTCTGCAGGAGACACATTTTGCAGGTCAGGGACCAGACAGGGTTTAGGAGGGGTTGGGTGGGACTCGCATTCCACTCAGGTCTCTATGGTAGGGTCCGGGGGACTGCAGTTTCAATCAATAAAAGGGTTCATTTTTCGGCTGCTCAGATCCTGGCGGACCGGAACAGGAGACACGTGATTATCAGTGGGTCCTTGGCGGACACCTCGGTAGTCCTAGTTCATGAGTGTATGTGTATGTTCCTAATTGAGATGATACAGCTTTTATTAGAAAGTTACTGGCTTTTTTTTACAAAACATGATATGCATAACAATTTCAAATGTGTCCCTTGTACACAGTTCATTACACGTTCAGTCATTCAGGTTAACAACATTTTCTTGTTGGCCTCCTGAACCTTGACCGAATGCGTGATCTTCTTTCACCTTCTGAAAAACCAGTTTTGTGGCTGGTCTTTGAGACACCAACTCTTTCAGCCTTTTGAAGCGATGCTTCCTACTCCTTGTGGGGGGAGGCCTTATTGCCGACGCTTATGTCTTCACTGTCACGGCTGCTACCCGGTCGACCAACTGTGTCCTCGACTCTTTTACCATTCCTTCTCTTTTATTATAATCAGCTCTTTCCTTCTCCTTTTCTTCTTAGCTTTAGTGGCACATCATCCGTGAAGTTGATGCGGTTCACACTCACGTCTACCTGTGCACCTCGAGCATCATTCTTGCTACTGGTCTCGGCCAAGGGATTAGCTGTTTCTGGATCCCTTGGTGTAATAGCTGCTTCTGGATCTGCTGCTGCAATGACTGCTTTTGGATTGTCTGCTCTAATAGCTGCCTCTGGATCGTCTGATATGAAAGCTGTTTCTGGCTGTTCTGCTATAATGGCTGATTCTGGAGCCTTTGTTGGATTGAGGAATTTTGGTTGATCTATGGTGCTTGCGCACGGACGCTGTACTATATGCCCATCAACTGGTGAGGCATCTAATGTCAGCATGCTTTTGAATGCTTTTGCAGTTGTAGGCAAGTTTGCGACTTCAGGAATGACTTGCCAACCCTCGCATTGCAGTATCTTAGCTGGATCAATGTCTTCAACATTAGGCATTACTTCTTCATTTTGTATTTTAGTCTCCATTAGTGGCGCACCTCATCTGATATGATGAAACATGCTTTGTCTGTTGTAGAACTGCACGAAAATGTATCCATCTGTTCTTGCTGCAAGTGTTTTGCTGGATTGGCCTCGAGCAATTGGGAATACACTGCAGGAACTATTCCGTGGTCTTAGAATAATTCATCATACTTCTCTGGAGCCAATTTCTCCAAAATGGAGATTTTTTCTTCAGTTACCAGTTGGCTGTTCGCAGTTCATTTGCTCTCAGCTAATTTGTCTGCTGTTGCAATCTCGCCTTTAGCCTCTGCACACTCCATCTTAGAACTTTCACACTCATCGTTGTCCTGCATAGATTGGATGCTACTTGTTATCACCTCGTCACTAATGCCAAACACACTAAATAAACTTTCAAAGTCTTCCTCTTCTAGCTCATCAACTGATTCTTCACCTTCCTCATTGTAATCATCATTATCGTAATTATCATCATCGTGATCGTCATCATCGTAATCATCATAATCATCATCATTGTCATAATCACCAGCATCGTAATCATCACATCGCCTGCAATAGCTTCTCCTGTGAAGTGTAACACTGCTTGTGGAATAATGTGTTCATGCAAGAAGTAACCAATTTCAAAGTCAACAGCGAGTCTTGCTGCAGAACCCTCATCCAGCTCTCCATGCTCTGGAACGTCAGGAGGACTAAAGAAATCACGGAAGGAGTCATTTGGTACAGTTTTCGTAACTGTTCTACCAGTGCCCCGACCCTTATGCTTCTGCTTCATTTTAATGGTTTTCAGTGTGACATTTTTTCCTTTCTTCCAGTCGATCTGGCACCCTGTGCATCCCGTGATGTCTGGTTCATCAAAGAAGAAAAAGTCTGACTCATCAGGTTGCGACTCCATCTGGTATGTTTTTGTCGCTGCTTCATTTGTGAAATACTCATTTGGCTCAAACTTAACCTCCGGAGTAAAACTGATTGGCTGTCCAGGACCTGAAAATGTCACCTTCAAATCTTGTAAATGATTTAAGATCGGCTCATCACATCATGCTCCTGTATCATGTCACTGAGAAAATCCTAAACCCTAAACACATTAAAGAAGCCATCCCCTATGGACAAGCTCTCCGCATACACAGGATCTGCTTAGACGAGGAGGAGCGTAACAGACATCTACAGACGTTGAAAGATGCCCTCGTACGAACAGGATATGGCGCTCGACTCATCGATCGACAGTTCCAACGCGCCACAGCAAAAAACCGCAACGACCTCCTCAGAAGACAAACATGGGACACAACCTACAGAATACCCTTCGTCGTCCAGTACTTTCCCGGAGCGGAGAAACTACGACATCTTCTTCACAGCCTTCAACACGTCATCGATGAAGATGAACATATTGCCAAGGTCATCCCCACACCCCCACTACTTGCCTTCAAACAACCGCGCAACCTCAAACAAACCATTGTTTGCAGCAAATTACCCAGCCTTCAGAACAGTGACCACGACACCACACAACCCTGCCATGGCAATCTCTGCAAGACGTGCCAGATCATCGACATGGATACCACCATTACACGTGAGAACACCACCCACCAGGTACGTGGTACATACTCGTGCGACTCGGCCAACGTTGTCTACCTCATACGCTGCAGGAAAGGATGTCCCGAAGCGTGGTACATTGGCGAGACCATGCAGACGCTGCGACAACGAATGAACGGACATCGCGCGACAATCACCAGGCAGGAATGTTCCCTTCCAGTCGGGGAACACTTCAGCAGTCAAGGGCATTCAGCCTCTGATCTCCGGGTAAGCGTTCTCCAAGGCGGCCTTCAGGTCGCGCAACAACGCAGAATCGCCGAGCAGAAGCTTATAGCCAAGTTCCGCACACATGAGTGCGGCCTCAGCCGGGACCTGGGATTCATGTCGCATTACATTCATCCCCCACCATCTGGCCTGCGAAATCCTACCAACTGTCCTGGCTTGACACAATTCACACCTCTTTAACCTGGGGTTACCCCATCTCTGGATCTGTAAAGATTTAATCACCTGCTAATGCTCGCATTCCAAGCATTGTCTGGCATCTTTGAATCTGTCTATATATATGTTTCTGGAGCATACCTCTTCATTCACCTGAGGAAGGAGCAGCGCTCCGAAAGCTAGTGACATCGAAACAAACCTGTTGGACTTTAACCTGGTGTTGTAAGACTTCTTACTGAGAAAATCCACATTTTTGAAGACTGTTAACCAGAATTCTGGAATTCCTTTTGACTCCTCCATCTCTTCATCTGGTTTATCTTCCTCCACCTTGACTTTTGCTTTTATCTAATCGGATAACTGTGCCTCTTCATCTCATTGCCATTTGTAATCATCCTCTGTCACAGCGCTGTCTGGAATTACAGCCGCTCAACTAGGTTCAGTGCCTCACACTCTTCCACTCCTACTATGAACTCCCATTCCATGTCTACAATGGAAAATGTTGTGGTGTGACTTCTGTTGTGTATCCATGCTTTGAGCTCACAGGTGCTTAACATTGCAGTCTCCTTCCCATTGTATTCTCTCAGCAGATTTGGTTGATTGACGACTGTCAGCCTATTCAAATCTGACCCAACAGATAAGGTTGGCCCTCGCTCCTGTGTTGAGTTTGCATTTACTTAAAGTGCCATTCAGCATTAATGGAGTTGTCCATCTGTCTTTCATGGTATCAGCAACACCATCACTATTGCCGCAATGGTAGGCAAAACTTCTTTACTTTGCATATTCGGATACATCGTGTCCTCAGTCAAAATCAGATCAATGAAAAACAGTTCTTCAATGCACATCTCATCAATCACATTGACTGATCCTATTTACTGCACTGTTGGATGTGAAAAACACTGCCTCGCAAAGTGATTTGATCTGCCACACTTGGAACACACCTTCCCAAATGTTGGACATTGTCGTGGCCCATGTCGATTGCCACATCGCTGGCACAAAATGGCGGATCTAGTCGGCCATTAAAAATGGCCGCCTGCACTGGGACTACGTTTCTTATTGGAATGCGTCACTAAGCTTATGGTGCTGGCGCCTTCGTACACATTGGCCCCAAAATGTTTCAGGATGAGCGTACTAATCTGCTGTGCAGCTGGCTCACTTGCATGGCAAATCGTGATAGCATTTTCTAATTGAAGCTCTTCTTCCTTCTATAGCCTTTCGCACTCACGTTCGATAGCCTGAACACTATCTGATTGCGGATCATCGATGACTTTAATGTACTAAAATTTCACGAATGCACCTTCAACTGCAAGTTGGTTCGAAAACTGTCGAAAGATTCACCCATCTTCTGAGTATGCGTGCGAAAGATATACCACTTGAATGTTTCATTTCTTTTTAAGGAGACAGTATTGTTGCAATCTCGTCTTTGTCGATCAAAGTATTTTATTTCCAACATTTTGCTTTCTGCTTCGCTGTTGAACGTGAAGGTATTGTAAATTTCAAAGGCTTGAGGACCTGCTACCATGAGCAGCAACGCAATATGTCTCTCGTCAGACTGTGCCTGCTTGCCAAGGGCTGTACCATAGATCTTGAATTGCTGCTTAAAAACACAGCATTTCTCATCTACATTACCTGTGACTTGAAGCTGGTGAGTTGCCTTCAGACCTTCCATCTCTAACTTCAGTCTTTCCATGTGTTGCGTTCCAGTTGCCCATAGTTTACCAGATTGGTGGAAGAATTTTCTTTATCGATCTGTTTTGTCCCGTCTTCTCTGTAACTATCTTCAATTGTTCAACACTCTTGGTACCTTGTTATGTTCTGTGTTGTGGCCGTGATAAAGATGCACACGGATCATCTAGTTCTTTGACTAGTAGGATAGTTTATTAACAAAATGAACATGTGGAAAGATAACTAACTATAATACAAATGGTAACGAATAAGTGAATTCTCCTGGAGCTACTTCTAATGTGATGTCCTCTAGTGCAACTTTCGATCAACTGCCGATCTGTGGAGTCACTTGGTTGATCTTGTCCCCCACCTGCTGGTCGGAGGTCATACATGCAACTAAATACATTGCTATGCATATGCATATCACCGCAGTTGGCAGACAAAGGATTTTGTGAGCGCAAATCCTCCGCCATTGGGGAGTACATTACGTTTAACAAGAGTGAGTCTTTCTCACCTTCCACATTGTCAGAGGCTCTCATGGTGGTCATTCGGGGGAAGATAATTTCTTACAAATTGCACAAGGGCAGGACTGGGAGGGTGCAGCAGCAAGAGGCTGATGGATTCCATCTCATCGGTGGATCGCCAATACTCACTTGCCCCTACATCGGAGTTGCCGGCGAGTAGGAAAAAGTAGCAGATGCAATTTGATCTATTCTCAACTGGTAAAGCAGTGAGTTAGTTGCGGCTCTTGAGGGGAACATTCTATGGACACTGGGAGAAGGCCAGTTGCCTTTTAGCGCACCGGCTGAGGTGGTAGGCTGCATCCCAGGAGATTATGCAGGTAAGGAACTCAGTTGGCAGGTTGGCTTCCACCCCACCGAAGGTTAATGCAGTGTTTGAAGCCTTTTATCGAAGTCTGTACAGATCTGAACCCGTAGAGGAGATCGCCGATGATGCAGTTTTTGGAAGGGTTGTCCTTCCTGGCAGGAAGGGAGGGATGGGAGAAGTTGGAATCCCAATTGGGCTTTGAGGTGGTTATGGAATATATTGGTTTAACACAGTCGAGCAAAGCTCTGGGCCCAGATGGTTTTCCTGTTGAGTTCTTTTTTAAAAAATATTTTTATTCTCCATTTTCAAATTTTCTTCAGACTTTATACCCCACCAACAAACAGTAAACGGTAACGAATACAATGTCAATCCCCTTATTAAGAACAGCGATCCCATTCTCCACCATCCCCCAAACAACGGCCCACCTGACAATATAAGCATCAAATAAGATGAAACCTCCCAAGGAGGAAAAAAAGGAAAAAAGAAAAAGGAATCAGGAATCGCCTATGGTCACCATTGACATATATAGTCCACCTCCCCAACCCCCCCTAATATTCACCGCCACCCAATCCCCGAAAGAGTACCGTAAATGACACCCATGAATTGTAGACAGCCCCCCACTCCTCCTCCCAGACTCCTCCCCTCCACTTCTTGTAAACTCCTCCCCCCAACCTCGTTTCCTTCCCCCAACCTTTCACCCCGGCTAGACTCACCGAAACCTGTTCTACCAGGCTCCAATGACCGCAACCGCTCCCTCCGCCTCACTCCCGTTCACTGGCCAGCTTAAACCGGCCAGCGTGGAGGCCCCCACCTAGGTCTCCTTCCCCCTTGCCCGGTCCCAGGAAAACCAAGAAATCCCCTTTAGCACACAACTCCAACATACATACCCAAGCCCCAAAAAACGCAAAGAGTAGTGAGGCCGTGGAATGCCCTACCTGCTACAGTAGTGAACTCGCCAACATTGAGGGCATTTAAAAGTTTATTGGATAAACATATGGATGATAATGGCATAGTGTAGGTTAGATGGCTTTTGTTTCGGTGCAACATCGTGGGCCGAAGGGCCTGTACTGCGCTGTATTGTTCTATGTTCTATGTTCTATAAACATCATTGCAAATAAAAGTCCCAGCTCTTCCCTTGTCCAAATATACAGCGGTGACTCATTTAGTACATATACCAACATGCAGCGAAAAAATAAAGTTACATGAGGCTACATCAGTGCACGACCATTTCTCAATTCTGCCACAGTCCTTCTGCCTTCGCAAACTCCTCCGCTGCTTCCACCGTCCAAAAATAAAAGTCCTTAGATTTGTAGGTTACCCTCAACTTAGCTGGATATACTATGCCACACTGCAACTTGCTAATGGACAGTGCCTTCTTCACCCAGCTGAAGGCAGCCCGCCTCCTCGCCAACTCCACCGGAAAGTCCTGGTATATGCGTATACCAGCTCCAGCCCACTGCACCACCCGCTTCTGCTTTGCCCAGCACAGGACCTTCTCCTTCACACTATACCTGCGGAAACACACAGTTACTACTCTTGGCAGCTCACTCGCCTTTGGTATAGGCCTCCACGACTGATTAACCCGATCCAGTTCATATCGAGCGGATTGTCCCCCTCCCCCAATAGCTTCGCCAACATCGTGGCAAAATACTCCGTCGGCCTCGGGCCTTCCACCCCTTCTGGCAGACCCACGATCCTCAGATTCTGCCACCTGGATCTGTTTTCCAGGTCTTCCATTTTGGCTCGCAGACTCTTGTTGGTCTCTATCACCTTCTGCAACTCCTTCCCCATCGAGGTGAGTTGATCACTGTGCTGCAATAATGTCTCTTCCGCTTCCTTCAGTGTCTCGCCTTGCTCCCGCACCTCCGCCGCTGCGTTTGATACCGCCGCCCTCACCGGGGCAATCGCCTCCAACACCAGCACTTTCAGTAGCGCCCCCATCTCCTTCTTCATCGCTTCCATGTGCTTTGTGAACTGCTTTTCAAGTTCCACAGCCATCACCTTGGTCATTTCTTCTGCCGTGAGCAATGCGGCCTCCCCTGGTGCTCCAGCCTCCGCTTTCCTTACAGTTCCCGCGCCAACTTTTCCACTCACCGGTGGACTTTGATTAACCCCCTTTTTCACGGCTGCTTTTTTTCCAAACTTGGACATTTCCCCTCCCTGTGCCTTCTTCCAGCTTATTCAGCCTCTGTTGCCCGGGACCGGGCGTTAAAACCCCGTTCCTGTTGAGTTCTATAAGAAATTTGCAGGGCAGTTGAACCTAATGATATTGGACATGTTTAATGATTCCTTGTCACGGGGAGTATTGCTGATTACATTGGCACAGGCCTCTGTTTGCCTGATGTTGAAGAAGGATAAGGTCCTTACAGAGTGTTGGTCGTATTGGCCTATCTCATTGTTGAATGGCATTGCTAAATTGCTGGCTGAAGTGTTGGCAATGCGATTGGAGCCCTGCCTTCCAGGGGTGATTTTGGAAGAGCAGAGGTGTTTTGTCAAGTGTCGGAAGCTGTCGACCAATGTACATCAATTATTAACTATCGTCCTATCACCCTCTCCAGCACGGAGCCGGAGGTGATTGTTTCAATGGACGCTGATAAAGCATTTGATAGGGTCGAGTGAGGTATCTATTTGAGATTCTTGGGAGGTTCGGTTTCGGGCCTAAGCTTATATCTTGGATTTGTTTGTTGTATAGGGCTCCTACCACTGATGGTCACACAACGACTTGAGCTCGGATTACTTTTAGTTCAGTAGGGTTGTCCATTGTCTCCACTTTTGTTTGGCAATCAAAGCACTGGCTATAGCTTTAAGATCTTCCACAGAGTGATGGGGATAAAGCAGGAAAGGAGCAAGTGTGTCATTGTACGCAGATGATCTGCCTCTTCATCACACAGATCCAGTCTCCACAATAGATGAGATAATGAAGCTACTTAGGAGTTTCAGCTCCTTCTCAGGGTATAAGTTGAATTTGGATAAGAGCAAATATTTACCGCTGAATCCCCCAGGAAGGGGAGCCAACCTGGAGATGTTGCCTTTTCACCTTGCCAAATCTAGCTTCCGGTTTCTGGGTATCTAGGTGGCCCATGATTGGGCCTCGCTTTATATATTAAATTATGCTAATGTGGTGAGTTGTTTAGAACTGTTTGAAAAGCGGGATAACCTCCCCTAATCCTTGGCGGGCAGGGTTAAGATGATTAAAATGAATGCCCTTCCAAGGTTATTATTTCCTTTTCAGCGACTCCCCATTTTCCTCTCCAAATCATTTTTTGCCGGAATGTCGTCGCTTTTGCCTCGTTGACGGCCGAGGCGAGTTCTGCTGGGGCGGAGATCTTCTATTCAGCCCAGTGTCTCGGCCTGGTTGGGTTATCTGATGGAGTTCTTATCTCTAGAGAAGGTCAAGTACACCATTAGAGGGTCGGTAGAAGTGATCTACTTGAGATGGCAGCCATCAATTTCCTTTTTCAGAGAGTTAGTCACCATCAGCTGTTCGGCGGTTATTAGTCATTTTTAGTTATCTGTTGAAGGGTTAAATTTAGTGGGGTTGATAATTCTTGATTGTGTTGTTCATACATTGTACCGTTATGTATTTGTTGTTTAGTGTGGATTTATTTTGTAATAGTGGAAACAAATGTTTGCAATAAAAATATTTTAAAATCAAAAAGGAAAAACTTTAACTTACTCCCTACAGCTGCCACAATACATTCCAATTAAGTAAACCAATATAGTTCAAAGACTACTTATAAATAAAGTTAACTATCAGGTTTACTTGCTTTTCTCAGTGCATAGACCTTGGGGAGAACCTTTCAGGAGCCAGCTGAAGACCTGTCTTGTTAGACTCAAAATCCCACGGCAAACTAAAAACTGCCACAAACCTGGCTCCACCCCTTAATTCCAATATAAGGCATTCTTTGCTCTTCTCCCACTGAGATGTCCCATGACCTGTTTATGCAAGACTAAGCACCATCCTTCATAAATTATCTACACCCAGAAATCCTCCAAAATCAAACCAATGTCCCATTCACCATCTATCTGTAAACAAGTAAATCACAGTATCATAGAATTTACAGTGCAGAGTGAGGACATTCAGTCCATTGGATCTGCATCTTCCCTTGGAAAGAATACCCGACTCCTCCACCCTATTCCCGTAACCCAGTAACCCCACCTAAGCATTTTGGAAACTAAGGGGCAATTTAGCATGGCCAATCCACCTAACTTGCACATCTTCGGACTGTGGGAGGAAACCAGGGCACCCGGAGGAAACCAGAGGAAATAGTTGACATCAATGACTACCTCGCTTTTACGAGCCCTTAATCACAACATTAGCAGACGTACTGACTGTACATTTCCTACACCAGGTTTTTTGATAATATTTCCACAACAAATATAAAGGGCATGATTCAACTTGGTGTCGGGATGTGTCCGTTGAATCTCGTGAGAGGATTTGCAATGCTCAAAATGCCTCGCGTGATTTAACAAAAATTTGCAAGATGTCGTATTATGGATCTATCCCTCACTGGGCTTGATACAGATCTGCATATTTAAATGATCCATTAGGCAAATTAGTGGACTCCGGCTCCGAGATGGAGATACAGGATGCCTCCGAGCGGAAGTCTTCGGTCTCACACCCCGTGGATGTACAGCCATTACAATGTTCATCGCGGAAGCGCCAGTCTCGTTCTTGATACACGCCGCCCGATCCAGCGCATTGTGCATATGGTGTCCGGCCTGCGGCAAAACGAGACCAACGCCCTCCTTCGCCAGAGTCCCTACCACTGTGGGGGAGCAGTGCTAACCACTGTGCCAATGTATCGATATTCTCCCGCAACTCTACTTTCCTGCCTGCGTCCCATGTCCTGTGAAATCCTCACAACATAGGACAACCCACTCATCTCACGGACATATCCAGTAAACCTTTACTATGCTGCTCCCAAAGCAATTCTATCCTTCCATAAATATAGAGACCATAACTGAGCGTTTTATTCTGGGTATGTTCTCACCAAACCCTTATGCAATTAAAGCAAGATTTCCTTATTCCTATACTCAAAATCCTTTCAGATAGAGGCCAATGGGCGGGATCCTCGGTTTCTGAGACTAAATGCTGGATTCTCTGTCCCGCCGCGCCAGATTTCTGGTTTAGCACGCCGGCAGGATGCTCCGCTTCGCCGGCTGGTCAATGGGGTTTCCCATTGTGGCGCAGCCCCATGCCATCGGGAAACCCCTGGGCTGCTGGCAAAATGGTGCATCCCGGCGGCGGAGAATCCAGCCCAAAGTGTTGAGGCCTGAAAAATGGTGTGGGATTCGCCGGCCCATGATTGACACTCATGAGGCTGACAAGCTGCAGCAGCACACATACATTCCACTCCCTACACACACTTATCCAAGCCAAAAAGATAGCACTGGTTGTGCTGGTGCACACCCATACAGCTGATGGGTCATCTGGGGCCAGAGGGACACCTGGGGGATACCTATAAGACTTGTGGTACCAGGTTCAAAGTGGGTTGTTAGCGGTGTGCACAGCTACATGGCTGCCTTGCTGGCTGCGGCAATGGTGATCCGTACCCATCCACCCTGACCCCACAGCCCACCTCCTGGCCGTCCCCCACTACACTCCCCCAGCCCTGGCTGAAGCCCCCTGGCCAGCGGCACAACTGTGATATAGTCGTAACTACCAGCATTGCAAGGTTAATCACAAGGCCTATTCCCGGATTGACTTCTTCGTTATGAGTAGGGCGCTGATTCCGAGAGTGGAAGATACTGAGTACTTGGCGATAGCCATTTCCGATCATGCTCCGCATTGGGTAGACCTCGAGCTGGGGGAGGAGAGGGACCAGCGCCCACTGTGGCGCTTAGAGGTGGGGTTGCTGGCGGATGAGGAGGTGAGCGGACGGTCCGAGGGTGCATAGAGAGGTACCTGGAGGATAATGACACCGGGGAGGTCCAATGTGGGTCATACAGGCTTATCTCACTCCTAAATGTAGATGCAAAGTTGTTGGTGAAGATTTTAGCCACTGGGATAGAGGACTGTGTGCCGCAGGTCATCCATGAGCATCAGACGGGGTTTGTGAAAGGGAGACAGCTGAATACGAATGTCCGGAGGCTCTTGAATGTTATAATGATGCCGGCGGTGGAAGGGGAGGTGGAGATAGTGGCGGCGATGGATGCGGAGAAGGCCTTTGATAGGATAGAGTGGGGGTACCTGTGGGAGGTGTTGAAAAGGTTCGGGTTTGGGGAGGGGTTTGTCAGGTGGGTTAAGTTGCTGTATGAGGCCCCGGTGGCGAGTGTGGCCACGAACAGAAGGAGGTCAGAGTATTTTCGGTTACACCGGGGGACGAGGCAGGGTGTCCCCTGTCCCCCCTGCTCTTTGCGCTGGTGATTGAGCCCCTGGCCATGGCATTGAAGGAGTCGAGGAATTGGAGGGGGAAGGTGCGGGGTGGGGAGGAACATCGGGTGTCACTCTATGTGGACGATTTGCTGTTATATGTGGCGGACACGGTGGGGGAATGCCGGAGGTGATGACGATACTCAGGGAGTTTGGGATTTCTCCAGGTATAAGCTCAATATGGGGAAGAGCGAGTTGTTCATTGTTCACCCAGGGGACCAGGAGCGGGGGATTAGTGAGCTCCCACTAAAAAGGGCGGATAGGGGTTTCAGGTACCTGGGGGTCCAGGTGGCTAGGAGTTGGGGGGCCCTGCATAAGTTTAACTTCACGAGACTGGTGGAGCAAATGGAGGAGGAGTTTAAGAGGTGGGACGTGCTGCCACTCTCCCTGGCAGGTAGGGTGCAGTCAGTTAAAATGACGGTGCTCCCGAGATTTTTGTTCCTGTTGCAGTGCCTCCCCTTCCTGATCCCTAAGGCCTTCTTCAGGCAGGTTAATAGGAGTATTATGGGGTTTGTGTGGGCGCAGAAGACCCCGAGGGTGAGAAGGGTGTTCCTGGAGCGGTGCAGGGATAGGGGAGGGTTGGTGCCAAAGTTTGAGGGCAATGGAGATGTCACAGGGGGGGACGTGGGGGTCTCGGTGTGGTCCCCGATTCGGGGGAACCACCGGTTTGTCCCGGGGAGGATGGACAGAGGGTTCCTGAGCTGGCACAGGGCAGGTATTAGAAGGATGGGGGACCTGTTTGTGGACGGAAAGGTCGCGAGCATTGGTGAGCTGGAGGAGAAGTTCGGGCTCCCCCCCGGGGAACACCTTCAGATATATGCAGGTAAGGGCGTTTGTTCGGCGGCAGGTGGTGGAGTTCCCACTCTTGCCACCACGCGGGGTACAGGACAGGGTGCTGTCGGGGGTGTGGGTTGGAGAGGGGAGTATCTCGGCCACGTATCAGGTGATGCAGGAGGAGGAGGAGGCCTCGGTGGAGGAGTTAAAGGGTAAGTGGGAGGAGGAGTTGGATGAGGAGATTGACGAGGGGACGTGAGCAGATTCCTTGGGCAGAGTGAACTCTTCCTCCTCTTGTGCGAGGCTCAGCCTCATACAATTTAAGGTGCTGCATAGGGCTCACATGACCGGGGCAAGGATAAGCCAGTTCTTTGGGTGTGAGGACAGGTGTGTTTGGTGCTCATGGAGCCCAGCAAACCACACCCACATGTTCTGGGCGTGCCCAGCGCTGGAGGACTTTTGGAAGGGTGTAGCGAGGACGGTGTTGAGGATGGTAGGTTCCAGGGCCAAGCCGGGCTGGGGGCTCGCAATATTTGGAGTGGCAGAGGAGCCGGGAGTGCAGGAGGCGAAAAAGGCCGGTATTCTGGCCTTTGCGTCCCTGGTAGCCCGGCGAAGGATTCTTCTTCAGTGGAAGGATGCGAGGCCCTCAAGCGTGGAATCCTGGATCAACGAAATGGCGGGGTTTATTAAATTGGAATGGGTGAAATTTGCCTTAAGGGAATCGGTGCAAGGGTTCTTCAGGCGGTGGCAACCGTTCCTAGGCTTCCTGGCAGAACGTTAGTATATGGTCAGCAGCAGCAACCCGGGGGAAGGGGGGGGCCGGCGGGGGGGGTGGGGGGGGGGGGTTGATTTGTTTTTCTTGAGTGGGCGTGTATATTGCTGTTGTGTTGATGAAGGCTGTTAATTTATTATTTATGTATACAGGGGGGGGGGGGGGCGGGTTTGTTCTTTTCTTTCTGTATTTTGTTGTTGACATTTTGTGAAAATTTGAATAATTTTTTTTCTTTTTTAAAGCATTGCAAGGTTAATGTAGTGTCGAGAGCAGTGTCATGTACCTTTAAGAAATGGGTGTTTTTATAGAATAACTGTAGTGGGTGTACCTTTAAAAAATGGGTGTTTATTACTGCAGTGATGGCAGAGTGTGGGTGGAGCTGGGCTGGCTGTCTGCTTTACTTTCGTTTTTGAGCAGGCTGCTATAGAGTGAGGTTTTAGTTTCGTTTTCAGAGAGAAGAGCTGCAGTGAAAGCCAGCAGATGTGCATGGATCTCTCAACACGCTAAAGAGTGTTCATTTGGGTGATTTCAAAGGGATGACTATTCTCATTAGAGAATTTAAACCTGATCTCTGTGTTAAAAGGGTCTTTTGTCTTCTGGATGTTGTATGGGAATTTATTAAGGATTACTTAGTGTTTTATTCTTTGGGGGTTGTATTTGAATTAATAATTGCTAATATGTTCACTGTATGTTTTAAAAAGGTGAACTTGAGTTCATAGAATAAACATCGTTTTGCTTTAAAAAATACTTTTTGATTTCTGCTGTACCACACCTGTAGAGTGGGCCGTGTGCTCCCCATACCACAATCTATTCAAAGTTGTGGGTCAGGTGAACTCCATGATATACTTTGGGGTTCTCTAAACCCTGCCCATAACAAATTGGGGGCTCGAGGGGGATAAAAGCCGATCTATTGGATTGGCTTAGTGAACTTAAAGACAGTGAGAGGTGAGCATATTGTGGTTGCTTTTCAGTTGTGATATTCCAGTTTAAGTGGGGAGTGTGTTGTGGACAATGGCTCTTTCAGAGGCTCTGGCATTTTTGGGGGTGGAGACAGTCACACGCAGTACCTTACGGACAGAGACTAAAAGCAGACTGTTCGATTTGGCAAAATCATTGCAGTTAACATTTCCTGACAAAATACAAAAAGATGAGGTAATTATGGCGGTGGCTAAGCATTTAAAGTTGCCTAAGATACAGTTTGACTCATTGGAAATGGCAAAAATTCAGTTGCAAATTAAACAAATAGAACATGAGAAAGGATTAAAGCGGCTTGAATACGAAAGAGAGAGAGAGGAAAAAGAGAGAGAGAGAGGAAAAATAAAGAGAGAGAGGTAGAGAGGACAAAGAAAAGGAGAGAGAAGAAAGGAGAAAATAAAGAATAGCCCTAGCAGAACAAAAAGAAATAGAATGGGAGATACAAATCAGGGAAAAAGATAAAGAGAGACAGTTTGAACTTCAGAAAATTGCCATGAAACATGACAGTAAGTTAAAATTGGCAGAAGTAAAGGGAAACGTACAGTTGGATGATAGTGATGAGGACAGTGAGAAAGAGCATCAAAGTCGAAGGCTTGGTGGGAATCTATTTAAATATGTTCAAGCATTGCCAAGGTTTGATGAGAAGGAAATGGAAGCCTTTTTCATTTCATTTGAGAAGGTAGCTAAACAAATGAAATGGCCACAGGACATGTGGGCATTACTGATTCAAACAAAGCTGGTAGGTAGGGCTTGTCACTACCGGAGGAGGTATCTGGGACGTAGGAGGAGGTGATAAAATCCATCTTAGGTGCATATGAACTAGTGACTGAAGCCTACAGACAAAGGTTTAGAAATTTAAGGAAAGAATTTGGTCAAACATACATGGAGTTTGAAAGGCTCAAACAGAGTAATTTTGATAGGTGGATAAGGGCTTTGAAAATAGACCAAACGTATGAAGCTCTCAGAGAAATAATACTTTTGGAGGAGTTTAAAAATTCAATTCCTGATGTAGTGAGAACTCATGTGGAAGAGCAGAGGGTTAAAACGACAAGGTTAGCAGCAGAAATGGCAGATGATCATGAATTAGTTCATAAATCAAAGTTTGGTTTCTGACATCAGTTTCAGCCGGTGCGGGTTAGAAACTGGGGACATGAGAAATACTCAAGTGGTAGAGGCAAAGGTGATCTGCTGGCAGCTAATAATAAGTGTGTACCTCAGATTAAAAAAGAAATCCAGGAGGGTGGAGAATAAATGAAAAGTTTTAAATGTTTTCACTGTAATGAACTAGACCATGTAAAGTCACAGTTTTGGTGGTTGAAGAAAAGCACTGGGAAGGCTGATGTGGTAAAACGGGATAAGACAGTGGGGTTTGTTAAAGTGGTAAAGGAAAGCCCAAGTGAAGCGAAGGAGGTGCAAGAGATTGTACAGCCTGATCAAGAGGTGATTGATACAAAGGTACCAGATCTCTTTAAAGAATTAACGTGTGGGTAAAGTTTACTCATGTGTATCAGGAGGGGCAGGTAAAGAATTTTAAGAGATACGGGAGCTCATCAATCTTTACTGATAAGAGATGATGAGTTATGTAGTTTGGGAAGAATATTGCCAGAAAAGGTGGTAATATGTGGAATTCAGGGTGAGAGGAGTAGTGTTCCATTCTCTAAGGTAAGGTTGGAAAGTCTAGTGAAGAGTGGTGAAGTGGTAGTAGGAATAATAGAGAAACTATCTTGTCCAGGAATACAGTTTATCTTGGGCAATGATATAGCTGGATCGCAGGTGGGAGTGATGCCTACTGTGGTTGATAAGCCAGTGGAAAATCAGACAACTGAAGTGTAAAAAGGACGACAATCCTGGGATTTTCTGGATTGTGCAGTAACAAGGTCACAAAGTCACAGGTTAAGACAAGAGGAGAAATCAAAGAGTGAAGATGAAGTTGAAGTGCAATTATCAGAAACGATTTTTGATCAGATGGTGGAAAAGAACAAGAACAGGTGGAGGATGAGGCGGATATTTTTAGTTCAGGAAAATTGGCGGAGTTCCAACAGAAAGATGTAGAAATAAAACGGATATATCAGAAAGCAAATACGGACGAGGAATCCGAGTGTATACCAGAGTGTTATTACCGTAAAAGTGATGTCTTGATGAGAAAATGGAGACCTTTACATATGCAGGCGGATGAAAAGTGGGCAGAAGTTCATCAAGTAGTATTGCCGGTAGGGTATAGAAATGAGGTGTTGCGAGTTGCACATCAGGTACCAGTGGGAGGTCATTTGGGAATAAGGAAAACTCAAGATAAAATCCAGAAACATTTTTATTGGCCTGGATTACATAAAGTTGTAGTTAAATGTTGTCGTTCATGTCACACATGTCAAGTGATAGGGAAACCTCAAGCAGTGATAAAACCAGCGCCCTTAATACCCATTCCAGCATTTGAGGAACCTTTTACAATGGTCCTCATTGATTGCGTAGGACCACTTCCTAAAACGAAAAGTGGGAATCAATATCTTTTGACTGTAATGGATGTGTCTACTAGGTTTTTAGAGGCCATTCCAGCACGTAATATTACAGCTGAAAGGATTGTGGAGGAGTTACTTAAATTCTTCACTAGATATGGACTACCCACAGAAATACCATCGGATCAAGGATCAGATTTTACCTCAAGTTTATTCAAAGAAGTTATGGATAGCTTAGGAATAAAACAATTTAAATCAACTGCATACCATCCATAAGAACATAAGAACTAGGAGCAGGGGTATGCCACCTGCCCCTGGAGCCTGCTCCGCCATTCAATGAGATCATGGCTGATCTTTTGTGGACTCAGCTCCACTTTCCGGCCTGAACACCGTAACCCTTAATCCCTTTATTCTTCAAAAAACTATCTATCTTTATCTTAAAAACATGTAATGAAGGAGCCTCAACTGCCTCACTGGGTAAGGAATTCCATGGATTCACAACTCTTTGGGTGAAGAGGTTCCTCCTCAGCTCAGTCCTAAATCTACTTCCCCTTATTTTGAGGCTATGCCCCCTGGTTCTGCTTTCACCAGCCAGTGGAAACAACCTGCCCACATCTATCCTATCTATTCCCTTCATTAATTTATATGTTCCTATAAGATCGCCCCGCATCCTTCTAAATTTCAATGAGTACAGTCCCAGTCTACTCAACCTCTCCTCGTAATCCAACCCCTTCAGCTCTGAGATTAATCTAGTGAATCTCCTCTGCATACCCTCCAGCGCCAGTACGTCCTTTCTCAGGAAAGGAGACCAAAACTGAACATAATACTCCAGGTGTAGCCTCACTAACATCTTATGCAATTGCAGCATAACCTCCCTAGTCTTAAACTCCATCCCACTAGCAATGAACTCCATTTGCCTTCTTAATCACCTGTTGCACCTGTAAACCAACGTTTTGCGACTCATGCACTAGCACACCCAGGTCTCTCTGCACAGCAGCATATTTTAATATTTTATCATTTAAATAATAATCCCTTTTGCTGTTATTCCTACCAAAATGGATGACCTCACATTTGTCAACATTGTATTCCATCTGCCAGATCTAAGCCCATTCACTTAGCCTATCCAAATCCCTCTGCAGACTTCCGGTACCCTCTGCACTTTTTGCTTGACCACTCATCTTAGCGTCGTCTGCAAACTTGGACACATTGCACTTGGTCCTCAACTCCAAATCATCTATGTAAATTATGAACAATTGTGGGCCCAACACTGATCCCTGAGGGACACCACTAGCTACTGATTTCCAACCAGAGAAACGCCCATTAATCCCCACTTTTTGCTTTCTATTAATTAACCAATCCTCTATCCATGCTACTACTTTACCCTTAATGCCTTGCATCTTTATCTTATGCAGCATCATTTTGTGTGGCACCTTGTCAAAAGCTTTCTGGAAATCCAGCCATACCACATCCATTGGCTCCCTGTTATCTACCGCAATGGTAATGTCCTCAAAAAATTCCACTAAATTAGTTAGGCACGACCTGCCCTTTATGAACCCATGCTGCATCTGCCCAATGGGACAATTTCCATCCAGATGCCTCGCTATTTCTTCCTTGATGATAGATTCCAGTATCTTCCCTACTAACGAAGTTAAGCTAGCTAGCCTATAATTACCTGCTTTCTGCCTACCTCCTTTTTTAAACAGTGGTGTCATGTTTGCTAATTTCCAATCCGCCGGGACCACCCCAGAGTCTAGTGAAATTTGGTAAATTATCACTAGTGCATTTGCAATTTCCCTCGCCATCTCTTTTAGCACTCTGGGTTGCATTCAATCAGGGCCAGGAGACTTGTCTATCTTTAGCCCCATTAGCTTGCCCATCACTATTTCCATCATTTCCATCAGTCACTGGCACGTTATTTGTGTCTTCCACTGTGAAGACCGACCCAACAAACCTGTTCAGTTTCTCAGCCATTTCCTCATCTCCCATTATTAAATCTCCCTTATCATCCTCTAAAGAACCAATATTTATCTTAGCCACTCTTTTTTGTTTTATATATTTGTGGAAACCTTTACTATCTGTTTTTACATTCTGAGCAAGTTTACTCTCATAATGTATCTTACTCTTCTTGAGAGCTTTTTTAGTAGCTTTCTGTTGTCCCCTAAAGATTTCCCAGTTCTTTAGTCTCCCACTAATCTTTGCCACTTTGTATGCTTTTTCCTTCAATTTCATACTCTCCCTTATTTCCTGAGATATCCATGGTCGATTTTCCCTCTTTCTACCGTCCTTCCTGTTTGTTGGTATAAACGTTTGTTGAGCACTGTGAAAAATCGCTTGGAAGGTTCTCCACTGTTCTTCAACTGTTTCACCATAAAGTATTTGCTTCCAGTCTACCTTAGCTATTTCTTCTCTCATCCCATTGTAATTTCCTTTGTTTTAGCACAAAACACAGGTGTTTGATTTTACCTCCTCACCCTCCATCTTTACTCGCAGGGGGCATTAGAAAGGTGGCATCAGACATTAAAGACAATGTTGAGGGCTTATTATCACGATTATCCAGAGGATTGGGACAAAGGAATTATATTTGTACTGTTTGCAATTAGGGATGCACCTAATGAGTCAACCAAATTCAGTTCTTTTGAACTAATTTCTCGTCATGAGGTAAGAGGACCACTTAAATTGATTAAGCAAAAATTGGTGAGTGAGAAATCGGAAATTACATTATTGGATTACATGTCAAATTTTAGGGAACGATTAAATAGAGCAGATAAATTGGCTAGACAACATTTAAAAGTTGCCCAAAATGTGATGAAAAGGGTAGCGGACAAGAAATCCAAAGTTCTTAGTTTTGCCAGCGGAGATAGAGTTTTAGTGTTGTTACCAGTGGTAGGGGAGCCTTTAAAAGCAAGGTTTTGTGGACCGTACCAGATTGAAAGGAAATTAAGTGAGGTGAATTATGTGATAAAAACACCAGATAGAAGGAAGAATCACTGAGTGTGCCATGTGAATATGCTTCAAAGGTACTTTGAAATAGAAGGCGAAAAAAGGAGGCGGTTTTAATGATTCTAACTCAAAGTGATGAACCAAATCCAGATGACTGTGACTTTGACATACCTCAAATTAAATTGTAAAATGAGGATGTTCTTAAAAATTGGGGTAAATTGTTGAGTTACCTTCCAGAGGAAAAACGGACTGACCTGAAAGAGTTATTGATATCACATGGGCAAGTTTGTGGAGATAAATTGGGAAGTGCAAAAATGGCTATACATGATGTAGATGTGGGAATTGCTGTTTCAATCAAACAACATTCATACAGACATAAACCTTTAAAATTGGCACAGGTTAACAAAGAGATTGACAGTATGCTTAAAAATGGCACAACTGAAGTGGGTTGCAGCCAATGGAGCTCACCCATAGTGATGGTACCAAAACCAGACGGTGACTCTAGAAAGGTTAATGCAGTTACAAGAATGGACTCTTATCCTATCTCACGTTTGGAGGATTGCATTGAGAAAGTGGGACAATCAGTTTTTATTTCCAAACTGGACTTACTTAAAGGTTACTGGCAGGTACCTTTATCCAAAAGGACGAAGGCGATTTCAGCTTTTGTGACTCCAGATGGTATATACCAATTCAAAGTTATGCCATTTGGTGTGAAAAACTCCCCAGCCACATTTCAACGGTTAATTAACAAAGTCGTTTCAGGATTACCCAATTATGCGGTATACATCGACGATCTGGTAATTTTCAGCCAGACATGGAAAGAACATTTAAAACATCTGATGGAGTTATTCGATCGACTTCAGGAGGTGGGTATGGTGATAAACCTAGCCAAAAGTGAATTTGGAAAAGCCCAAGTCACTTTCCTTGACTATACAAACGGACAGGGTTGAATGGTCACACGGGATGTTAAGACAACTGTTATTGAGGAGTTTCCAATGCCCTCAAGACGAAGGAAATAATGCGATTTCTTGGCATGAGTGGATTTGATCGAAAATTTGTGCAAAGGTTTTGTAGCATGATTGCTCCACTGTTGGACTTGCTGAAGAAACGACAAAAATGTCAGTGGACAGCAGAGTTTTAACAGGCATTTGATTGCCTGACTGCTGTGATAACCAATGCTCTTGTGTTGGAGAATTACAAGTGTTGCTAACTTTTGCCTTAGTTTAATTGCTCTGTTTTATCCCCTTTGCTCTTGAGTCGCCAGGCATCTTTATGATACCGCCACGTGGTTCAAGTCCGAGTAATGATCAATAATCCAATACACCGCTTAGTAAGAATTAAATCAAAGCACATTTATTATACACAGTAATCACTACTCATGTACAAATTCTACGTCTAAGCTACTTCTACAGCTAACAGGCCAATACTTAACTTGGAATTGGCCCACCAGGTCAGGGAAACGAATGGCCTTTGTATTCGGGTTCTGAGCCTCTGGGATTCGAAGTTGGTACAGAGTGGTAGCTAGGAGCGCCTATCTCGTAGCGAGCATTGAAGTAAGACTTACTGGATATCGGCGGAGGCTGAACCAGTCACTGTCAAGGGTTGGTTCGCGTTGCTGAGTGACCCGGTCAAGAAGAACGATTTGAACTTGGGCTTAATTCTTATAGTCCCCAGGGGCTTCCCGCCTTTCGGGGCGGACCCTATACCTGGTTCCAAGTGATTGGACTTTGTCCCAATCACTTGGTTCGATTTTCTCCAATGCTGGAGCGGTTCCCTGATCGATGGGCGGTCCTGAGGTGGTTGTTCACCTCCCTTTGTGTAGGCTTCTGCTGGCGCCAAAGAGTCTGGTTGCTTTATGTGTCTAAATGTTGCTCATTGTTCCTGGGGATTGCTCATTAATATGCAGCTGGCTGGTGTTTTGTTATGCTGATGGTTACTGGTATCGATCTTGTCTGGCCTTTCCAGAGGTAAATGCACACTCAACCTGCAGCTGTTCGTTTGTATCCTGTTGGCTGACTTTCCCATCAGCCTTTGCCGTTCGCCATTTTAAATCGGGAGTTAGCCAATTTAAATCGGGAGTTAGCCAATTTAAATCGGGAGTTAGCCATTTGAACTGGCTACACAAGGGACTCAGTGATCAGATTGAGCTAAAGTTTCTGACTTTAAAGAGAAATAGATGGATCGTGCAACAACCTTCGTGTCCAAAGAGACTGTCAATCGAGAAGGATTCCAGTTGGAGGAAGAAGAACAAAAATGGACTATATTATTATACCTGTTTGCGTGTGTTGTTTTTTTGAAACAAAAATGCATATTTACTGTCTGCATTTCTTAAAGGATAGTGAAAAGGTGAAAAATGAAACCATCTTGAACTTGATTTTTTTTCTTGGGAGGAGGTGACATGTGAGAGTATCTTTAAGAAATGGGTGTTTATTACTGCAGTGATGTCAGAGTGTGCGTGGAGCTGGGCTGTCTGTGCTTTACTTTTGTTTTTGAGCAGGCTGCTAGTGAGTGAGGTTTTAGTTTCGTTTTCAGAGAGAAGAGCTGCAGTGAAAGCCAGCAGATGTGCATGGATCTCTCTACAAGCTAAAGAGTGTTCATTTGGGTGATTTCAAAGGGATAACTGTTCTCATCAGAGAATTTAACCTGATCTCTGTGTTAAAAGGGTCTTTTGTCTTCTGGATGTTGTATGGGAATTTATTAAGGATTACTTAGTGTTTTATTCTTTGGGGGTTGTATTTGAATTAATAATTGCTAATATGTTCACTGTATGTTTTAAAAAGGTGAACTTGAGTTCATAGAATAAACATTGTTTTGCTTCAAAAAATACTTTTTGATTTCTGCTCTCCCACACCTGTAGAGTGGGCCGTGTGCTCCCCATACCACAATCTATTCAAAGTTGTGGGTCAGGTCAACTCCATGGTGCACTTTGGGGTTCTCTAAATCCTGGCCCATAACAGTAGCCACTCGAGGGAGCTACAGTTACAACTATATAAGGCAGGGATGCTAAACCGTAGAGGAGGAGTGTATGCAGGAGTTAGTGAAGGTCAGAAAAGCAGATAGTGCAAGATACATAGAAACATAGAAGATAGGAGCAGGAGGAGGCCTTTTGGCCCTTCGAGCCTGATCCGCCATTCACCACGATCATGGCTGATCATCCAACTCAATAATCTAATCCTGCTTTCTCCCCTTGGCCTTTGATCCCATTCTCCCCAAGTGCTATATCCAGCCGCCTCTTGAATATATTTAATGTTTTAGCATCAACTACTTCCTGCGGTAATGAATTCCACAGGCTCACCACTCTTTTTGTGAAGAATGTCTCCTTAACTCTGTCCGAAATGGTTTACCCTGAATCCTCAGACCCCTGGTTCTGGACACAGCCATCATTGGTAACATTTTCCCTGCGTCTACCTTTTCTAGTTCTGTTAGAATTTTATAAGTCTCTATGAGATCTCTCCTCATTCTTCTGAACTCCAACGAGAACAATCCCAACCTAGTCAATCTCTCCTCAGATGACAGTCACGCCATTCCTGGAATCAGTCCGGTAAACCTTCGCTGCATTCCTCGATTTGGTTACTCCACATATTGGTCAAGAAAACCATCCCGTATACACTCCAGGAATTCCTCCTCTACAGCATTGTGGCTAATTTGATTTGCTCAATCTATGGGAAGATTAAAATCACCCATGATCACCAATATTCCCTTGCTACATGCATCTCTAATTTCTTGTTTAATGCCATTCCCAACCTCGCCACAGAGGTTTGGGGGTCTATATAGCTTTAACTTAAACAATGTAAGTGAGTGCAGATCATAGTTTAAACCAGTAGTGAGATTATTTGCAGATGAGTGTAGTTTAGATGTTATTAACCAACTGTGTAATCTGTAGGAGCACGTTACGACGTTCATCACACCGAATCCACAGCTACCCAGCTCCTGGGCTGCATGCGTCGGACTGTCTAACACTGTGCGTTTCCTGTTTCTCTCCCCACCGCTCTCCCCTCCCATAGAAGGCTGCCCATAAATGTCGGGACTAGGAAAAGACTGGAGGGTCACCTCCGAATCTGCGGCCCCATGCCCCAGCAGAGCAACAGGCCCTGGACGTAGTCGGTGGGCCCGAGGAAAGTGCACTCGCCCGAGTGGAGGTCGGCGTCGGGCAAGGAAGTGGGACCCCACTGAGTTGCGGTTCCCCATAGCACTTGTGTCACCCCCCCAACATCATCTTCACCCCCACACTACCTCACACCACACCCACACCACCCTCACACCCCATTCCACCACCCCCACACCACATTCACACCACCCTCACACCACCCCCACCCTCACACCACCCCCACAACCCCCCTCACCACCATCACCAACCCTACCCCGTCTCCAAAACACACACCCCTTCCCAACACGCCCCCCACTTCCCACTCCCCAACACCCCCCCCAACCACCCCTACTCCACCCCAGCCCGCGGTCTAATCACGCGCCTTGTCTTGTGTCTTGCAGGAGCTGCTGTTGATGGGGCGGGACCTTCTGGTGACCCCTGACACCAGGCATAGCCAGAACCCCAAGTGCCGAGCAGCGACGATGACACTGACACGGACGGGAGCCATCAATCCGAGACCCAGGACACCCCGGAGCTCGAGTCCGAGGATGACACTGATTTCCTATCACAGCTGTCTCCAACACCCTCCAAGATCCTGGAGACACCAACTTCGGTTGGGCACTTTAGTAAAGAGGCTCCTGGGGCACTCTCTGGTGTGCACCACAGTCATTCCCTAGTACATCAGGTGGAGGTAGAAACACCCAAGGGAGCAGACTGTCGGAGGGCAGGCTGACCCCAGAAACTAGCTGGCATCCAATTAGGCTTCAGGCTTCTGGAACGGACAGTCTCATAAATCGTTCGGTGCAGTCACAGAGGGGTTGTCAGTGAGCATCCAGCAACTGCAGGCGCAGGTGGAGGAGTCCAACCGCTTGTAGGAGCAGGAGGCCAACACCGCACGGGTGCCGTCCGCAGTGGAGGCACTGGGGGGGAGGGTTTCGGTTATGGATCAACATGTTCAAGGCCTAGAGCACTCTGTGGCCGAGGCCCAGGACAGGGGTGCCTATCACAGGCAGTCATTTGCCAAAGCCACATGGAGATTGCAGCAGCGCTGCTGAGCACGCTGCAGATAGAAAGGGAGGTGGTGCAATCCCAGAGGGAGATGGCGCAGTCACTGGCTGATGTGACACAAACCCAGAAGGTGATGGCACAGTTGCAGCGTGATGTGGTGCAGCCCCAGACAGACGTGGTCCACGCCCTGTGCTCCATGGCAGTGAGCATGTAGACCCTGGTCGAGACTGCAGAGGGCCTCCAAGACTGGCAGCAGCAGGTGGCTGGGGTGCCTCAGGCAATAGCTCCGCTCACACCTCCATCCCATGGAGTAGCCTGGGGGTCCATCGGGCACCCTGAGGGAGGAAGAGGTGATGGGGCCGGTGCCTGTGAGCCCCACAGGGGAGGTGCCGGAACACCACAGCACCTCGGACCCCCCCTGTCCTGTCCTTGGCATATCTGGTGGACAGTGGGCAGAATAGGTCAGCACCACGCCACCTGGGCCACCCGAGTAGCAGTCGGGTCCATCCAGGCCCAGTTGCCTGAGAAGACGCCAGCCAAAGGGGACTCAGATCGCAGGGCGGGAATGGCAGCAGGCGGCCTCCACTCCTGATGGACCGTCTGGGGATCCACCTAAATTAGTGTTAGGGCCCATGAGGCCAGGCACCAGTTAAGGTGGCACGGGTGCAGGGCACAGTTTAGCAATAAGGGCTAGAGGGGAGTAGCCGGATGGGGGGTAGTGGCGCTGTGTGGGAGCAGGCTGGGGTGTCCGTTCCCCGGGCCAGCCACTCCCCTACCCCAGTCGATGAACATGGAGGCGTTCAGAGAATCCCGTGGTACATTGGGCCTGGCGCTCAATTTGTGAGGACTCCTGTGCCTACCCGGGCCCCATGTCCTGCCCGTCTTCATCCTCCTCATCAGACGAGGCCTGATGTTCACCCTTCTCCTACAGCATGTTGTCTCTCTGCTGCGCGATGTTGTTGAGGACACAGCAGGCCACCTTGATGTGGGCGACTCTCCCAGCGCTATATTGGAGGACTGTTCAGGATGTTACATATAGTGCGAGGCCCCAACTGTTTTTTCGATATTGTGACAATACCACAATTCACAAACAGAGCCACCCCTCCACATTTTCCTAATTTCCTTGTACCATCTACAGCCGTGTTGGATCATTTGTGCAGCAGAACACCCAACACGACAGGCAGCACAGTGGCACAGTGGTTAGCACTGCTGCCTCACAGTGCCAAGGTCCCAGGTTCGATCCCGGCTCTGGGTCACTATTCGCGTGGAGTTTGTACATTCTCTCCGTGTTCGTGTGGGTTTCGCCCCAAAAAAGATGTGCAGGGTCGGTGGATTGATCACGCTAAATTGCTGGTTAACTGGAAAAAATAAATTGGGTACTCTAAATTTATTTTTAAAAATTGAAGTCCATCTGCATTTAATAACCTAGGATAGCCAACCAAGGCAGTGTTTTGCAAACTTTCTTCCGAGGGATTCATTTTTACCAACCGGCAGATCTTTGGGACTTACGCTGGTTGACCTTTGCAACCCACACCGCCCGAACTTCGCGACCCAACATATTCGCTTTCCTTTAGTGTGACAGGTGAGCCTGCTTGGTCCTCTCGATCTCACTTGCTTTGTCATTCAATGTTGCATTTCTATATGAGTTATTCATCAGCGGTCCTGGAGCTCACACCAGCACTGCTTTGTCCTGCCGTGGACTCTCCTGTGAAGCTCTCTCCAGCAGATTCAGTTCTGAGATCTTGGCCTGTTTGTGTCTCTGGCCCTCTCTTATTTTGTCCAAAAAGACCCCTCTTCAGTTCTTCACGCAGTCCTTTTGCTTGGTTGCTGGCAGCTACAAAACGAAAGGAGCTCTCCTCAGTAATTTTGAGCCCAGAGTACATGACATCAGTGTACTGGGCGCATGACCTGATCTCTGCCACAGCTTCTAGCGGGAGGACTAATCGGTTTAAAAAACATTCCGCTCCTGGAACAGTGCGTTGATGTGCTGAGGAGGTGGTCTGCATTGTTACACCCGGCTGAGGGGGTATGCATGCGCGGCTGGCAATTTAAATATAAGCGGCAGCCATTGACCACTTCTCCCCATGATTGGTAACGCTGCGACCGATTGCTCCATGACCTTCCCGACACCTGCCCATGACCAATCCACGGGTCGCGACTCTGAGTTTGAAAATGACTGTGCTGAGGCAAAATACCCCATAATCCTCCTTTCAATTCTGTTTCTTTCATAAATTTAATGTACCCAATTAATTTTTTCCAATTAAGAGGCAATTTAGCGTGGCCAATCCACCCACCCTACACATCTTTGGGTTGTGGGAGTGAAACCCATGCAAACACGGGGAGAATGTGCAAACTCCACACGGACAGTGACCCAGAGCCGGGATCGATCCTGGGACCTCGGCGCCATGAGGCAGCAATGCTAACCACTGCACCACCATGCTGCCCCTCCTTTCAATTCTTGATAGTTGAGACTCTGGTACCCAGATGAAGGACACACATCTTTTTTCAAAGACAGTTGGAGTGGTAGGAGGTAGGTGACATGGGCCTCTGGCTTGTGGAACCAGTAATATTGCCTGACTGAACTATAAGTCTCAGTCTGCTGTTTATCATCTGACTGACAGCCTCACAGAAAAGGAGCTCTGCCTAGGTTGAACACCTGGCACCTGCTGCACTCCATTTTCTGAAACCTCTACACCATCGCCTACAAGACTGACACAGCTCAGCATGCCTATCTCATCATCTGAAGGTATCACCACCAGAATAATGAATTATACAGCATTGGTCAGCCCACCAACCTCTGTGAAGGAATGCCTCATTGAACTTATAATTCTGGACTCTGAAACCCCCTGCAAACCAATATTAATTTCTTCTGTTGTCTCTGCACTATAAATCCTTTTCTTTATCCCCCTCTTTACTGTCAGTGTGTAGGTGACATCGAAACCCTTCTATGTTTGGAGTGTGTGTAAATAAACTAACACTTGTGTGGAAATAAACTAACCCTCAGAGTTCATCCTATCTCATGTTTCTTGTGGGGTTATTACTTGAAAATTGGTCACACATAACTGAGGGTTAGGGAAATATGCCGTCATTTACAAAGAGAAAACAAAACACCTTTCTGTTGACATGAGAGGAAGAATTAATGCCGTTTAAATTACCACCCACCCCCTCCCAGACTGTACACAGTGTTATTGCCTGCACAGTGTTATAAGTAGCTAATGGGAAATTTATTTGTCAAATTAACAGTTTTGCCCGACCTTGTTCAAGTAAAATTTGTACTCTCTGCTTTGTTTAATTATCAGGGTTGGATCACCTATCACTCACAAATTAACACTGCATTATATTGTTGCTGATCTTAATATCAATTATCCATGCTGTAAAGAAATTAGACAATATTTGTAACAGAGTGTCAACAATGGGTTTTATCATTTTCCTAGGATCTTTCTGTGATAGTTTGGTGAATTAATTGGTGAATCTTGAAAGGGAACAAAACATCATGCATGATTGAGGCGGAAGATTAAAGTTGGGAAGGGCAGCAGAGGGGAAGGTTGCAATAAGGGACTCGGAAACAAGAGAGGCACAAGGGCTCAAGATTTCTCTCCCTGGCCCTGTGTGTGTGTGTGTACATCCAAGTCTCCATGAACATCAACATTTTGAAGTCTCGCACCTTTTAAAAAAATCTTCTGCTTTTCTATTCTTATTACTAAAGTATGTAACCTTACACTTCCCCATATTATAATCCACTCTCTGCCTTTCACTTGATCTGTCTATATTTCTTTCCAGTCTCAATGTGTCTTCCTCACAGCTTTACTATCCCACCTTGCTTGGCATAAGACGATAAGGCCATAAGACATAGGAGCAGAATTAGGCCACTCGGCCCATCGATTCTGCTCCGCCATTCAATCATGGCTGATATTTTCTCATCCCCATTCTCCTGCCTTTTCCCCAGAATCCCTGATCCTGTTATTAATCAAGAACCTATCTTTCTCTGTCTTAAAGTGAATTGGCCTCCACAGCCTTCTGCGGCAAAGAGTTCCACAGATTCACCACCCTCTGGCTGAAGAAATTCCTCCTCACCTCTGTTTTAAATCATCAGCAAACTTTGATCATCAGCAAACTTTGATAACTTATTTTGGGCGCTCGTCTACGTCATTAGTATAGGTTATAAATAGTTGATCTCTGCAAAACACCACTATTAACAACCTAAAAAACTGAAAATGTCCCATTTATTCCTATTTTCTTATTTTTCTCCACCAGCCAATCCTCCATTTATGCTCAAGTATTACCCCCATTCCATGAGTTATTATCTTGCATATTAACTGTTGTCTTTGGACATCTCAGTATATTGCATTGACTGGTTCTCCTTTATCCATTTTACTAAATGCATCCTTAAAAATTTCCAATAAATTTTTCAAGAAGTGCAATGTTAATATATCCTTCATAATGAATTGCATTATTTTCCTGAGGACTGGTGTCACACCTACTTGCCAATAGTTCCTGATTTTGCTCTCCCTCCTTCCCCCAATAGAGTGTTAAATTTGCGAACTTCCTATCCTGGAAGTCTAGAATCTAGGGAATTTGGGGAAATCATAGCCAACACATCTACTATATCCACAACTACCTCTGTTGGAATGCAATTATGTAGGCCATTAGGTCCTGGGGAACTGTTGACTTTTAGTTTGTTAAGTTTCCCCAATATAGTCTTCTGGTGGTAGCAATTACCTTAAGTTCCTCACTCTTATTAACCCTTTGATTGCCCTCTAGTCCCAGTCTGCAATCTATAGCTTGGATTTTTGGGGGGAGTCAGGAAGATTCTGGGGATGTTGAGAAATAATGGGCCACCCCCATTTTCGGCAGATCCCATATTTGCTGGCAGTGAGAAAGGGTGAGGTGTGTTTCATACAGGCAGGAAACCCAAACTCATCAGGGCTATTTGAAGTTATTGCTAAGTTCAAACTGATTACATTTTGAATGCTCCAAGTCACTGTTGGAGTAATGAATTGATGGTGTAGATGTAAATGCACTTGAAAAGCAAATCCTTCCATCATAAGGTCAGAAGTAGGGATTTTTGCAGATAACTGCAAACTGTTCAGCACCATTCATGACTCCTCAGAAAATGAAGCAGTCCATGTCCAAATGCAGCAAGACCTAAACAATATCCAGGCTTGGGCTGACAGGTGACAAGTTACATTTGTGCCACACAAGTGTCAGGTAATGACCATCTCCTACAAGAGAGGGTCTAACCATCACCCTTTGATATTCAATGGCATTATTATTGCTGAATCCCCCAAAATCAATACCCTGGGGGTGAACATTGATCAGAACCTGAACTGGACTAGCAATATTAATACTGTGGCTACCAGGGCAGGTCAAAGGCTAGGAATCCTATGGCAGGTAACTCACCTCCTGACCCCTCAAAGCCTGACCACCATCTACAAGGCACAAGTCAGGAGTATAATGGAATAATCTCCACTTTCCTGGATGAGTGCCGCTCCAAAAACACTAAAGAAGATTGACACCATCCAGGACAAAGCAGCCGCTTGATTGCTCTTCCATCCACAAACATTCAAACCCTCCACATCCGGCAAACAGTGGCAGGCGTGTGTAC
This sequence comes from Scyliorhinus torazame, assembly GCF_047496885.1. Taxonomy (NCBI): domain Eukaryota; kingdom Metazoa; phylum Chordata; class Chondrichthyes; order Carcharhiniformes; family Scyliorhinidae; genus Scyliorhinus; species Scyliorhinus torazame. The sequence continues at coordinate 197,922,861 of NC_092713.1, read as the reverse complement.
CATCTAGATGATGTACTGCAGCAACTCACCAAAATCCCTTAGACAGCACCTTCCAAACTCACAACCACTACCATCTAGAAGGATAAGAGCAGCAGATACCTGGGAGCCCCACCACCTGGAGGTTCCCCTGTAAGTCACTCACCACCCTGCCAGAGGCAGGACTGGCAGCCCACGGTCAGGCCTTTGGGAACATGTCCTACCTCCTCTCTCTCCCTCAGCAGCCAGAATGCCTGTTTCACTATTTTAAAACTCCAGTGAAGCTCACCATCGGTAATTAATCCTGACAGAGGCGGAGCATCGTGGGTGCCCCGGAGAATACAGGGTCAGGTCGTTAATGATTTGCCAATGGCATTTTCTATGCATGTGCAGTAGAACACATTGATGCCACTGTTGAGGCACTACAGCATGGCATTCTGTCAGGTGCCTGGCTCCATCCTGGACTTTCGACTCAAATCCAATTCTCAGCCCAATCGCGTTTCACGATTGCGGTTTCGTTGTACAGAGAATCTCATCCCTATATTCTCCAGCCAGAGCAGAATTGCATTCGTTTTATGATCCTCTTGTGATCCTAAAGCAGAATGCAGTTTAGTGTTCCACGCCATGCAAATTTATGCCACCTTGTGCAGGCGATCCGATAGCTAAGTCCTGTGACTGGCCACCCCCACACCGCAAATCAGCCCCGATTCCTCCCCCGCCCCCCACCACATTGCACAGCAGCCCCCCACCCCGAATTGCCTCTGTGCCCCCCGACCCTCAGTTACAGGGGGACCCCTGCTTCAGTGGTCTAGGTGGTGAAACCCCAATGTTTGTAAACATTGACCACCTCAAAGACATGTAAGTGCATTACAAGCACCAAGTGCATTCCAATCACTCAAGCATGTGATTTCACTGCACATACCTCCCTTTGATGTAGTCAATGTTTGTAAACATTGGAGTTTCACCACTGAGGCCACTGAAGTGCGAAGGGATAGGAATGGATAAAAGCTGCAGATGGCTTTTACAGGCTGTCAATCACAGATCACTACCTGAAAGCTGTGAATGGCTTGCAGGAACTGGATCTGTGGAAACCAGGGGGAGGCACAGCTGCTCTCCTTCGAGGAATGGACACGTGAACTGCCAGAGAAGTATTAAAGCTACAATGCTTCCCACTGCCCCTGTCTGGACTGCTGTGTAACATCCAGACAGGGATCCCCTTTCTGGTGGGGGGGGTCTGTGTTGGGCTGATCTGTGTGTGGGGGAGGGTCTGTGGAGGGTGTTCCTTTTAGGCAGGTCATCCTTGTGGGGGCTCCCCCTATTACAGAAATTATTCTAGGGGTCTCTCTATTACATATACCCCTGTGGGGGGTCCCCATATTACAAGTCTCCCCTATTACAGGGGCCCCTGTGGGGATTCCCTTTTCATATACTTGTAAAAGCTATTCCATTAATTTTTTTGTATTCCTGTTTAGTTCACTCACATTATTTCACTCTTTACCAACTGTTTGGTTGGCACATCGCTGGTTTCTAAACACTCCCATTTTCAGACTCAATATTATTTGTTGCAGCACTCTAACCTTTTCCTTTCACTCTCATACTATCCTTATCTTCCCTAATAAACCACAAATGAATTTTCTTGCTTAGTTTTTGTTTCTCAATGGAATGTAGTTTTGTCTTGCATTTTGAATTGTATCTTAAATGTACCCACCATTAATTTTCTGGCATTACTTTCAATCTATTTACCAATGAATCTTTCTCTACAGAACTATATAATTTAATTCAGATTCTTGTTTGAGACTGAAGTATCAAACTTAATATAGATTTAGCTATGATGATTAATTTATTCCAGAGCGTCTTTTACTTTGAGATTACTAATTAAGTCCGCTTCATTGCACAATCTAAAATAACTTTTGTTGTTGGTTATGAAATGTTTGTTCCAGGAAACTATTACATAAACATTCACCAAATCCATCTTCCAGACTACTCTTGGTCATTTGATTTGTTCAGGCCATCATAGAATCCCTACATGGCAGAAGGAGGCCATTCGGTCCATCGAGTCAGCACTGACCCACCAAAAGAGCACCCTACCCAGGTCCACTCCCCCTCCCTATCCCCGTAACCCCGTAGCCTAACCTGCACATCCCTGGACACTAAGAGGCAATTTAACATGTCCAATCCACCATCTTTGGACTGTGGGAGGAAACTGGCACACCCAGAAGGAACCTATCCAAGGAGAACGTTTAAACTCCACACAGACAGTCACCCAAGGCCGAATCTAACCCAGGTCCCCGGTGCTGTGAAGGAGCAGTGCTAACCACTGTGCCACCCTATGGAAAGGATTTTCTGGCCCTTCCCACTGGCAGTATCTTCTGGACCCACTGAAGACGACCCTCCGCACCGGTTTCCCTGACGGCGAGATGGGCGAGCCACCAAAGCTCTGTAAACACCAAAGGGACTGGAAGATACCACCAAGGGCAATGTCCACCTCCGCCACTGGAAAACAGGCCGTGGGATGTGGGAGGTTGGTGGAAGATTTTGCCGCTCTATGAAGATTAAGTTGCCATGATTGCCACATTGCCTTTGTTACAAGCTCCAATTGCTTTGTGCTTTCTGCTGTCTAATGATAAAGCTACAGTTAAGAGGCCTCATAGATTATCATAGAATTTACAGTGCAGAAGGAGGCAATTCGGCCCATCGAGTCTGCACTGGCTCTTGGAAAGAGCACCCTACCCAAGGTCAACACCCCCACCCTATCCCCATAATCCAGCAACCCCATCCAACACGAAGGGCAATTTTGGACACTAAGGGCAATTTATCATGGCCAATCCCCTAACCTGCACATCTTTGGACTGTGGGAGGAAACCGGAGCACCCGGAGGAAACCCACGCACACACGGGGAGGACGTGCAGACTCCGCACAGACAGTGACCCAAGCCGGGAATCGAACCTGGGACCCTGGAGCTGTGAAGCAATTGTGCTATCCACAATGCTACCGTGCTGCCTCATATGACTTAGGCCTATAAATTACTTCCACAGCATTTGCTGACCCTTGTTATTTCTAATCTTCACTCATACTGATTCTGCTTCCTGATCATCTGAATCAAAATGGCAATGTTGATGATATGCTCTGGCTGGAAGAAGAATTCTGTGCATGGTATTTCTGATCCTTCTATTGCGTACAGAGCATACATCAATTGTATGATATGGCTGAATGAGGGTCTTACAGGAATTTAACATGCCATCAATTGAAAAGAAAACACACAAGATAAAGACTGAGTGTTCACAGTTGGCCCCGCTAGTTTAACACACAAGTGAGGGCAGATTGATGGAGTGACTGACTGTAGCACTTGCTAAAATGACCAAGTGATGGGATGTGTGCATTGCACATTCGATATCAATGAAGAATAGCTGTCATTGAGTGCCAAAACAAACAGTTACTTACAGCATTTCTCTCTTGAAGAAAATTATTATGAGTCATGCTTATTCTGTTGTTAATATTGTTTGGGCTCCGCAGCAAGCACGACATTGCAATTATTTCCATAACGGGCACTGAACCTGAACGAATCCGAATTTTAATTTATATGCATGTATCTGCCTGAACCTGACCTTAACATGCTTTTGGGTTTACTGTAAATTTTGACACAAGCCATGGTAATAAACCTTAGCCATAGGGGACATAGCCTCAAAATCGGAGAATCCAACCCATGATTTGTAAGTAAAAACACAATAACTGTTTGTTTACAACAAGAAAAGAGTTAAAACATGCACTAATTAAACTAAGATAACAGCCTGCTAATCTGTTACATTCCCCTTTGACCGTTTCACCCTCAATCCTAAACACGCACAAGACAGGCACACAGAGGAAGGGAAGGGGGTCAAATGGTAGGAATTAAAATATGGGAGTCAGAGAGATGTGTTCTTATTGCTGATATTGAAGTCTTTGTAGTCAGCTGTTTTCTCAGGATGTGAACTGTTGAAAACCACCAGTTGGATTGGATCTTCTGGTATGTGCATTCAGTAAGAACTTACAAATAACAACCTTATGGGAGATAATATTAGAGTTCTTCAATTATCAGATTTTAAAAGGGGGTTTTCAAATAACCCAGCCTGTCCAGTGCTGGATCTGGATCTTCCTTTAGGTTTAACTGGCTATGGAGAGAGAGAGAGAAAGGCCTTTTCTTCAGGACCTTAGAGAAGTTCTCAAGAGAGAGAGAGAAATGAGACCTGTGGCTCTTAAAGCATCTTAATGTATAATAATCAAAAGTGTGCTTCACTCTATAAAATGGAGCCTGTCTGACTTAGGCAGAACATTCCGGAACATCATCACCAACCATCATCGAGAGCTAGTCAAGTCCGAGGAAATCAAAGTAGCCGATTGACTGCCAGCCAAGTCCATCAAACATATCATCACTGGGCCAAATCATATAGCATTGGTGCCACGGGTCTCCAGAGGCCAAACCAAACAGCATATCTGCTGGAGGGGTTCTGTAATCATCCAGATACAAAAGTTAGAACAGCCAAGATAATATAAAAGGGAATCAGGTTTAAGTAAGCGGATCCTTACAATGGTTAAGCCAAACATTTTAAAGCCGTGACAGAGTCTACCCATGAGAGTGATATTCCTCAATATGGAATGTGAGTTTGCATCATTAACAAATCCCTGCTGAGGACGTTTTACACTTTTGTCTTTGATCTCAGACAAGCAAGGTGAACAACTTTCTGGCAGTTCTGGTATGTAGGTAGATATCCCCTGAAGATAACCTGAAGGCTTTCTAAAAAAATAATTATGGGATGTGGGCTGGGACAGTATTCATAATTGCTCTTGAGAATGTGGCGGTGAGCTGCCTTCTTGAACCGCTGCAGTCCATGTGGTGTAGGTACACCTACTGTACTATTAGGGGGAGAGTTCCAGGTTTTTGATCCAGCTTCAGTGAAGCAATGGCAATATATTCCCAAGTTAGCATAGTAAGAGGCTAGAAGGAGAACTTCCAGGTTCTTTCAGTTCATCTTGTAGATGGTGAGCACTGCTGCTACTGTGCATTTGTGGTGGAGGTAGTGCATTTTTGTGGATGGGGTGTCAATAAAGCGGGCTGCTTTGTCCTGGATATTGAGTTCCGCGAGTGCTCATCCAGGCAAGTGGAGAGTATTCCTTCACACTCATGATTTGTGCCTTTTAGATTGTGGACAGGCTTTGGGGACTGAGGAGGTGAGTCACTCACTGCAGGATACCTAAAATCTAACCTGCTCTTGCAGCCACAGCATTTATATGACTAGTCCAGTTAAGTTTCTGGTTAATGATAACCCCCAGAATGTTGATAGTGGGGGAATCAGCAATGGTAATGTCATTAAATGTCAAGGGACGGTGGTTATGTTCTCTCTTGTTGGAGATGATCATTGCCTGCCACTTGAGTGGCATGAATGTTGATTGTCACTTGTCAGCCCAAGTCTGGATATTGCCCAGGTCTTGTTCATCACTTTACTGATGGCCGGGAGTAGATTGGACTTGTCCTGTTTCTTGAATACAGGACATACCTGAACAATTTGCCACATTGCTGGGTAGATATCAGTGTTGTAGCTGCACTGGAATAGCTTGGCTAGGGGCACGGCAAGTTCTGGACACAAGACTTCAGTGTTATTACTGGAATATTGTGAGGGCCCTTAGCCTTTGCAGTATCCAGTATCTTCAGCCGTTTCTTGATTTAACGTGATGTGCATCAAATTGGTTGGTCCAGTATCTTCAACCTGTGATCATAGAATCATAGAATGACTACAGTGCAGTAAGTGGCTATTTGGCCCATCGTGTCTGCACCAACCCTCTGAAAACACACGCTACCTAGGCCAATGGCCCCACGCTATACCCATAACCCAGTAACCCCACCTTACCTTTTTTTTTTGCACACAAAGGGGCACATTCACTCAGCCAATCCATCTAACCTGCACATCTTTGAACTATGGGAGGAAATCAGAGCACCCGGAGGCATCAGTGACCTTCAGAAAGACAAGACAGGCAAGAAAATAAATAATTTTATTAACACTAGAATTAACGTGCTCAAAATAACTGTATGTCAATCTCAGATTATCAAAGAAAGGGTGTTTCCTGTATTTGCTCATCCAATAGAGTATCTGTAGTTCTGGCCTTCTAGGAGAAGGCCAATCCGGATTCAATAAAGAGTTCAGGAGAGAATGCTAAGGGCAGTATCAGGCGTACATAAAAATGAGGTGTCAATTTGGTGAAGCTACCGCAAGGTCTATTTTCACAGCACATCTGACTGCAGATTGTAGCCTTATCTTTTGCACAGATGTGCTGGGCTCTCCCATCAATGAGAACAGGGCTATTTGTGGAGACTCCTCCAGTGATTTGTTTAATTGTCCACAACCATTCATGGCTGGATGTGGCAGGACTGCAGAGGTTAGATCTTATCCATTTTCGTGGGATTGTTTAACTCTGTTTGGCACAAAAATAGTCATGTTTTGTCGCTTCACCAGGTTGACACCTTAATTTTTAAGTACGCATGGTATAGCTCCTGGCATGTTCACCTGGGCTCTTTATTGAACCAGGGTTGGTTCCGAGGCTTGGTGGTAATGATAGAGTGGGGGATTTACTGAAAATGGTTGAGTACAATTGCGCTGTTGATGGCATATAGCGCCTCATGGTTGCTCAGTCTTGAGTTGCTAGATATTTAGAACATCGTTTGGATCTTTCCTCAAGCAGCTCTTAGTCCATTTAGATTTTTCTCACATAGATCTCTCTCACAATTACTGAGGTGCAGACTACTTATTTATTACCTTCAATAACAGATTCCATCACATTGATGTTAACCTTGAGCCATTAGCGTTTATCCTGCTCTTACTTTCTATATGTCGAGAGTGTGATATTGTGGATGGTGTTTTGAAGCATGTTCTAGTTTCCTTCTGCACTCTGTGTGAGAAAGCTGGCGAACTCCTGTTCAATTGAGTCATGGAAATACTGGCATTGATATAAAGACGGTGGGCTGGATTCTCCGTTGCCCGATGCCGATATCGTAATTGGCGATTGGGTGGAGAATCCCTTCCGACACCCAAACCTGGGCGGCGCCAGTTTGACACCTGTTTTCGAGTCTCTGCCCCCTCCAAAATGGCGTCATCGCGTCGCGCGCTGCACGGCATTGGCACCTCATCGGAAGGCCTCTCTCCTGGGCATACAGTTGACGTGTAGTCTGAGCGGACGTTGTGACTGCGGCCTGTTTCCAGCGCCGCCACACTCGGCCGGGAGACGTGCCACTGGCCGGGGCGACATCCGCGAGGGCTGGGAGGACTGGTGGGGGGTGGCCAGGGGATGGCCTGAAGCGTCGTATTTGGCAGGTCAAGTCCCCACACTGCGGGCACCACGTTGTGTGGCGCGACTGCTGCAGGCCATTGCCGTGCGCATGCACGGCCATGGACCTGGCCATTCTCCGGCCGTTATTGGCGCGGGAGCCGGGAGTTTTACCCACTAGCCCCTCACCGGTCCTGAAATCGGTAAGGGCTTGAGGGTTCGGTTCTGATTTTGGTGCCCGGGAATTCTCCTTTTCAGTCGGCACTTAGCCGCTGAAATGGAGAATCCAGCCCAGTATTTCTGCTTTGAATGAAAAAATGCCTAGGCTTGCAACCTCACGCTAGTGCACCCAATGTGTTATCTGTGTCATAGTGAGCACTGTGATAGCTTTGTGTGTGTTGATAATTTTGTTTAGAGTGTCAAGTCTGGTAATGATCGGATCAGCCATCAATGCTCTGACCCTGGATGTCTCCACGGAGCCATGTGGCATGGTTTGTTTAGAAAGAAGGTGTTGTGATGAATGTAGGAGACCCGGGATGGAGAATCCAGACCATAATCTGGACACCTTAAGCAAAGTTACTTTAATAACATGACTGCAACAGACACATAATGCAATATATATATAAATTTCCTACATTCATCACAACACAGCAAAAGAGAATATCAACTTAAAATGTTTGAGTTAAAAGCAGACACTGAGGAAAGTCTAGAGGAAGTCAAGTGGGGATATGTTTGAATATATTCAGGCACTGCCAAGGTTTGACAAGAAATATTTAGAAGCCTTTTTTATCTCATTTGAGAAAGTGGCTAAACAACTGATCTGGCCAAAGACCATGTGGATAGTATTGATTCAAACAATGCTGGTAGGTAGAGCTAGTGAACTGTTTGCATCACTGTCAGAGGAGGTATCTAGGGATTATGATGAGGTGAGAAAAACAATTATAAGTGCATATGAACTGGTGCCAGGAACCTACAAACAAACATTTAGAAATTGAAGGAAAAAAACAGGTCAGACGAATATAGAATTTGATAGGTGAGTAAGCACATTAAAAATAGATCAAACATATGAAGCTCTCTTCTCAGATAAACGATTATTTTGAATAAGTTTAAAGATTCACTTCCCTCACACGGAAGAACAAAGGGTTAAAACCACTTCTCCAGCCCAGGCAGCAGGTCAATTTACCATCCTCCTTTTCCTTAATCCAGACCACAAAAGCAAAGAGGCGGCGGCAAACAAGCACACATACTCCAGGAAGCTGCAGCTGCAAGCTGCAACAAGTAGCAAACGCCGCTATCCACCTCGCTGTCCCCCTCATGCAGCTCCTCAGCAGTGGAAAATCACACCGACGCAAGGCACACCAGAAGAGAGAAAGAGTACCTCTTCCCCCTCTCCAGCACTGGTAGCGGGGTCATCTTATATCTTTCCTTTCCTCGCTCCAGACCACAGATGCAAAAGTTGCAGGAGAAAACACACAGCCTCCAGGTATGAAGCAGAAAACAGTCAACAGTACAATAAAGTCACCAACAATCTGCAAAAACATTTATTCAACACCATCATCAAGCAGCCCGTTCAGAGCAGTCCAACAGTTCTTTTTGGAATGGCAACCGGTGACGAGTGGTGTTCCGCAGGGTTCAGTGTTGGGGCCACAGCTGTTCTCTTTATATATTAACGATCTAGATGACGGGACTGGGGGTATTCTGGCTAAGTTTGCCGATGATACAAAGATAGGTGGAGGGGCAGGTAGTATGGAGGAGGTGGGGAGGCTGCAGAAAGATTTAGACAGTTTAGGAGAGTGGTCTAAGAAATGGCTGATGAAATTCAACGTGGGCAAGTGCGAGGTCTTGCACTTTGGAAAAAAGAATAGAGGCATGGACTATTTTCTAAACGGTGACAAAATTCATAATGCTGAAGTGCAAAGGGACTTGGGAGTCCTAGTCCAGGATTCTCTAAAGGTAAACTTGCAGGTTGAGTCCGTAATTAAGAAAGCAAATGCAATGTTGTCATTCATCTCAAGAGGCTTGGAATATAAAAGCAGGGATGCACTTCTGAAGCTTTATAAAGCATTAGTTAGGCCCCATTTAGAATACTGTGAGCAATTTTGGGCCCCACACCTCAGGAAGGACATACTGGCACTGGAGCGGGTCCAGCGGAGATTCACACGGATGATCCCAGGAATGGTAGGCCTAACATACGATGAACGTCTGAGGATCCTGGGATTATATTCATTGGAGTTTAGGAGGTTGAGGGGAGATCTAATAGAAACTTACAAGATAATGAATGGCTTAGATAGGGTGGATGTAGGGAAGTTGTTTCCATTAGCAGGGGAGACTAGGACCCGGGGGCACAGCCTTAGAATAAAAGGGAGTCACTTTAGAACAGAGATGAGGAGAAATTTCTTCAGCCAGAGAGTGGTGGGTCTGTGGAATTCATTGCCACAGAGGCGGTGGAGGCCGGGATGTTGAGTGTCTTTAAGACAGAAGTTGATAAATTCTTTATTTCTCGAGGAATTAAGGGCTATGGAGAGAGAGCGGGTAAATGGAGTTGAAATCAGGCACGATTGAATGGCGGAGTGGACTCGATGGGCCGAATGGCCTTACTTCTGCTCCTATGTCTTATGGTCTTATGGTCAAACCACTCGCCCGCTCCTGCAGCTTCAACCAATGGACCCTCAAAGATGTGAATAATCACACTGGAAAGTTACACCGACACAGGGCACACCAGAAAAGAGAATGAACACCCTTTCCCCTCTCTAGTGCTGGTAGCAGCAAACATTAAACAGTCAACAATACAATAAAGTCACCAGCAATCCACAAAAGTGCTCCATCAACACCAACATTAAGCAACTCATACAGATCAGTCCACCTCTCTCTCCCCCTCCTGCAGCTCTTAGCAGTAGACCCTCAAAGGTGCCCACACCAGAAAGTCAGACCAACACAGAGCACATGAGAAGAAAGAAAGAACACCCATTCACCTTCTCCAGCATTGGTAGCAGATCTTCTGACATCCTCCCTTCCCCTGCTCCAGGCTACAGAAGTAAAAGAGCAGCACGGTAGCATTGTGGATAGCATAATTGCTTCACAGCTCCAGGGTCCCAGGTTCGATTCCCGGCTTGGGTCACTGTCTGTGCGGAGTCTGCACGTCCTCCCCGTGTGTGCGTGGGTTTCCTCCGGGTGCTCCGGTTTCCTCCCACAGTCCAAAGATGTGCGGGTCAGGTGGATTGGCCATGATAAATTGCCCATAGTGTCCAACATTGCCCTTCATGTAGGGTGGGTTACTGGGTTATGGGGATTAGGTGGGGTTACCGGGTTATGGGGATAGGGTGGAGGTTTGGACCTTGGGTAGGGTGCTCTTTCCAAGAGCCGGTGCAGACTCGATGGGCCGAATGGCCTCCTTCTATGTCTATGTCTAAGAGGTGACAATGAACAAGAACACATCCTCCAGGCAGCTGCAGCAGCATTCAGATCACTCCACCTCTCTTTCCCCCTCCTGCAGATCCTAGCAGTAGACCCTCAAAGGTGGGATTAATCACATTGGAAAGTCACACCGACATAAAGCCTGCCAGAAGAAGAAAGAGCACCCATTCCCCTTCTCCAGCATTGATAGTAGGTCATCTTACATCCTCCCTTCCCTTACTCCAGGTCACAGAAGCAGAAGAGGCAGATGCAAACAAGCACAGAGCCTTCAGGCATCTGCAGTCACCAGCAGGTGCAATCATTGAACACACCCTACAGCACCACTTGAGAATATTTTTGTTTATTAAATGGTCAACAATACCTTTGTACAAAAATGATAAAAACAAACTACTTAACGGTCCATATATCACATTAGCCGTTAACCGACAAGGAAAAAGCACTTGCCATATACACACAAGTGCCATATACACATAAGCACCTTTTCACCACAGGATATTGGTGCAAACACAAAGCTACAACAGTTCATTTATACAATGAAAACCAAACACAAGTTGAACATTAAACAGTCAACAGTACAGTAAAGCCATCAGCAATCTGCAAGAGCATGTCTTCAACACCTTAATCAACTTGCTCATTTGAATCAATCTGTTTCTCTCTACCCCTCCCACACCTCCCAGCAGTAGACTCTCAACAGTGGGAAATCAAAACGGAAAGTCACATCGCCGCAGAGCACGCCAGAAGAAAGAAAGAGCACCCCTTCCCCTTCTCCAGTGCTGGCAGCAGGTCATCATACATCCTCCCTTTACTTACTCCAGGGTACAGAAGCAAAAGAGGCAGCAGCAAGCAAATATACAGCCTGCAGGCATCTACAGCTGCAAGCAGCAGCAATCAACAGACACACCCTGCAGCACCACTTGGGAATCTTTTGTTTATTAAAAGGTCAACAGTAACAAAGATTTGAAAATTAACTACGTAACATTCCACATATCATACTAACCATTAAACAACAAGGAAACATCACCGCTTCATATTGTTGCCAATACAAAGTTATATCAGCTCATTTTCACAAAAAAACTAATACACGGCTTCAGCCCTCACAAATTCTTCAACAGAAATAGAAGATAAGCCTGAGCTTATCATGTCCAGAACTTAATCGTAGAAATGATCTGTCCATCAGTGTGTGACTTGTTCCACGTATCAGTGCCATTCTCCATCCAGGAGCCGCAGCTGTGCAGGCCCTCCCACATTGCCCATCTCACTGGAACCAAATCCTGGCATCCACATATTCCACTGGTGCTCAAGGTGCAGCTGAACACCCTTGACGTCCAGCATGTTTAACCCATGGTGACGTGCCAGTTACATGCAGCATCACCAGCCCAACAACAAAAGTATCAGCAATCTGCAAAAGCATTACTTCAATGGTGTTAGCAGGTGGCCCATTTGGAGCAATGCAACCTGCAGCTGTGAAGTGCTCTCACAACTAACAAGGCCAATTCCTTATTTAGCAATAGTCTTCATCTATGAGGCAGAGGCTACTCACAGTTGAAGGAAGTTAAAGTGACCTTCAGTATATAACCACGAACAGGGTCTGTCCTGGAAATTTTTGATAGAGCAGGCAGGTAGCAGCTTTAGTTGCCCCTGTTATGGGCATCTGCGGTATTTAGAGATGACTCGGAGGCTTTGTCAAAGAGTCATCCAGACTCGAAATGTTAGGTCCAGTCTCTCTCCACAGATATTGTCAGACCTGCTGAGATTGTCCAGCATTTTATGTTATATTAAATTCGAAAGTCCACAGTAATTTGCTTTTATCTTAGTCTAGATGGATTGATTGTTAGAGATCGATGGTAAGCTTAGATTGCTTTACTGGGAAGATGGTTATGGTGGCTCGAGGCAATACTAGGGAGGTTCCAGTAGAATTGAACAAAGCTTTATTGGTAACAAGTAATGGTAAACGATACACAGAGTCAGTAAACAAGTCTTCACTTTCTGGCTCCAGGGTTCACTCTACCCAGACCCCGCTCCCAGGGGCCCGCGCTTTTCCCCCATTGGTCGGAGTACACACGTTGCTGCACAATAAGCCCTGAGGCGCTCACGTGAACCGCGAGGGATCGCCCTTCTTAAGTCCCTGCCCCCCCCCCCCCTTAAGTCCCACGATAACATATTTACAGAACAGGTTTTGTACAGTTTTCATATACAATAAAAAAGACTGAGTAACACAGGGGGCAAGAATTCATAACAGTTCATTACAATGTCAATCTTTTGGGGGATTTTTTGTGTCTCCTAGACCATCTTAGTCCCCGACACCGATTCCTTTAACTCTGAGGTAGCTACGTTGTCATTCATAGAATCATAGAATTTACTGTGCAGAAGGAGGCCATTCAGCCCATTGAGTCTGCACCGGCTCTTTGAAAGAGCACCCTACCCAAGCCCACACCTCCACCCTATCCCCATAACCCAGTAACCCCACCCAACACTAAGGGCAATTTTGGACACTAAGCGCAATTTAGCATGGCCAATCCACCTAACCTGCACATCTTTGGACTGTGGGAGGAAACCGGAGCACCCAATGGAAACCCACGCACACATGGGGAGAACTTGCAGACTCCGCACAGACAGTGACCCAAGCCGGGAATCGAACCTGGGACCCTGGAGCTGTGAAGCAATTGTGCTAACCACTATGCTACCGTGCTGCCCACGGTAGTGCGTGCCCAATCATGGAAGATTGGCTCTGAGATCTGACCTCTACAGCAGGGGCATTCTGTTCTCCAGCTCCCTCCTGGGTCAATGGGGCTTCCTCAGAACTCCTAGATTCCCTCCGTTCTGGATCCACCCTGGTGCTGCCTGTTGGCTCCGATTGTTTGGAGGTTGGGATTGTGGTCCCTCAGTTCCTTACGTGGGCAATGTGCTTCTGCATTGTCATGCAATTCAAATCCACCACATATGAGACAGGGCCTGACTTTGATATAATTCTTTCTGGTTAGCCAAAGCGAGCCTGTCGAGGACCAGGTTGTTCTCATGAAATCACCTGTCTCCTTTGTGCAAAACGTAGTGTTTTCTCTGGGAGGTCTGCAGCACCTCCATTCTCTCCATTATATTCTGGAATATTAAGTCCAATCATGTCCAGAGGTGACAGCCATGAATAATTCCGTCGGTGTGAGGCCTGCGGTCGCAAACAAGGCTGTGTTATAGGACAGCAGGAGGTTGGCCAACCTAAGACATAGTGGTCTGCTGGGCTGCTTCTTCATTGTTCTTTTGAATGTCTGCACAGCACTCTCCGCTGCCTGTTTGAGGCGGGGTGATCGGGCTGTTCTCATATAGCGAATGCCATTTGTTCAGACAAAATACTGAAAGTTTTCTCGAGTGAATGCAGTGCCTTTTTCTATCACTATTATTTTGGGGAGGCCATGGGTATCAAAAGTCTGCCACAGGACCTCTATTGTGTCCATCGAGGTATTGTCCCCATCTCTTGGACGTCCAACCATTTTGAGTGGGTGTCAACCAAGACGAGGAACATTCTGCCCAAGAAAGGGCCTGCAAATTCCACATGTACCCTTGCCCAGGGACGGTCAGGCCGTTCCCATGGGTGGAGGTTGGTTGAGGGTGGCAACGTCTGCTGTGGCTGGCAGGAATAACACTGGTGCACCAAGCATTCAATGCCCTTTTCTATGCTAGGCCACCACAAGTAGCTGCTAGCTTGCATTTTAATTTTCGTTTGGCCAGGATGAGCACTGTGCAATTCCTGCCACAGTGTCTCTCTTGCTGAGGTGGTACCACCCCTCAGGAACCCCAACGTATGACTCCATCCTCGCAACTAAGTTTGTCTTTGTGAGTGAGGGAAGGGCTCAGTCGGTCAGATTTTTTATGATGCCACCCGGTTAAGATCATAGTATTTTACTTTGGGCAGGACTGTGTCACGTTGCATCCAATCTTTATATGATCTGACGATACTGGCAAAGTGTCAAGGAGGTTTAGTGCCAGGATGACTTCTTAAGGCAGCAGTAGTGGTGCCAGTTTCTTGGGAAGTGAGAGCCCACTTGATGCATCAGTGTATGAAATTTGTGTGTCTGGCCTATGCTGAAATATGTAATCGTAGGCCGCAAGCAACAGAGCACCATTGTACTCTGGTGGGAGCAATTGGGAGTATCAGCTTGTCTTCACAGATGAGCCCCAACAGAGGCTTGTGGTCAATTATTTTTGTGAAATGTCATCCATAGATATAGCTGTGAAATTTCTTGACACCGAAGATTACGGCAAGGCCCTCTTTCTCGATCTGTGCATATTTCCACTCGGTATTGAAAAGCGTCCTGGAGGCGAAGACAATTGGCCTCTCTGAGCCAGTCCCCATTTTATGGAACAGTTGCCCCTATCCCGCATGGCTATGCATCACAAGTTAAGATGATTGGCTTCCCCAATCAAAATGAGCTGATAGACTTGCTTACTGTAAGGCCTGCTTGACATGCTGGAGGACCTGCACTTATGCTTCCTTCTAATGCCAATTCTAGTGTTTTCTTAAGAGCAATTGTAATAGCATCAATGTCATTGCTAGGTTGGGGATGAACCATAGTAGTTTGTTATCGCCAAAAAGGATTTTAATTCTCCATTGTTCTTCAGTACCAGGACTTCTCTTCGGGCTTTCACCTTGACTTCAAGCAGGTCCAGGCCTTTGAGTCCACTTTGAACCCTGGGTAAGTGACCTCACCATTTTGAAAAGTGTACTTCTCGCACATCAGTCGGATTCTTGCATCTCTAAATGATCTCAGCACCTCTTCTAGGCTTGCTGGGTGCTCTTAATGTGATGTTCCTGTTACTGGAATCCCATCCAGGTCAACCACAACCTTCTGGGTGCACTGGAGCAGATTCTCCATTGTGCAATTGGATATTGCACAGGCTGAGGACATGCCAAGGGTAATCTGGTGTATTGAAACAGGCATTTATGTGTGTTAATTGTTGCAAAATTTTGAGAATCTTCAACGAGTTCAAACTGCAAATAAGCGTGACTGAGGTCACGTTTAGTGTACACCTTCGCCAACTTTGCATAAACATCTACAGTTCGTTGAATTGGGTATTTGTCTATTTGGGCAGAGTGGTTAAGTGTAAACTTGTCAAGATTCGGTTTTAGATCAGGACCGATGGGGTCTGCCCATTCAGAAAACTGCACGGGTCTGATGATTCTGAATTCTTCCAGGAATTTAAGTTTGGCTTCCACATTTTGGTGTAAAGCTTAAAAAACTGGTCTGGCCCTGAAAACTTTGTTGTGGAGTTAGGGTTGATATAAATCTTGGCCTTTACTCCCTTTATTGGACCCAACTAATTCTGGAATACATTTTTATATTTACATTAGACTTTCTGGAACACGCGTTCCGAAATTTGAAGATCTCCAACCAGTTCAACTTGATTTAGCGTAGCCAGTCACTTCTCATGAAGCTTAGCTGATGTCCTTCGACAATGATCATAGGTAACTGTGCATCCTGTTGTTGGTACGACATGGGCGTCGTGGTTGTCCCCAAAATCTTCAGGGATTTCTCCCATATATGTCGCCAACTTGATCGTTGTGCTCCTTGTGCTCAAAGACTGAACGCCCTCTCAAAAATATTTGAATGTTTGTTCATCTAAAACCGTAGCCAATGCCTTGGGATCCACCTCCAGCTTTAGAGGTCTTTCATTTATTTTGAGGACTGCCTGAATTGGAGTTGTTTTGCTCACTTTTAATCTATACTTTGCAGGCTCTTCATCTGCATTCTATTCCACTTTGTTCACTGGAGTCATGATTTGTTTTTGTTTGCTTTGGCCCTTCCTTTGGAACAAAAATAAACTTTCTGCAGCGGCATGCTTCTTGAATGTAGTCTTCCCCACATCAATAGTAATCATC
The DNA here is from genome assembly GCF_047496885.1 of Scyliorhinus torazame. Taxonomy (NCBI): domain Eukaryota; kingdom Metazoa; phylum Chordata; class Chondrichthyes; order Carcharhiniformes; family Scyliorhinidae; genus Scyliorhinus; species Scyliorhinus torazame. Next base: position 197,906,309 of record NC_092713.1, on the reverse strand, counting down.
TTCAGGGCTTGCGACCCATTTTCTTCCCTGATCATTGGCTATGATCCTGTTCCTGGGATTGTGGATGAACTTTTTCTCTGCCTGTTAACTTGGCTGCACGCCTTACAGCCATACTGCCCCACGACTGGTTCGCCTTGCTCTCTTGTGTGTTCTGGAGTTTTAACACACCCCTCTCTGCACACTCGGTTGCCTGAGCGATTTTAATCGCTCTGTCTAGGGTAATCTTCATTTCAGCTGGAAGCGACTTTTGCACACTTAATTTGTTAACACCGCACATGTCAGTCTGCAAGGTGAGGAACTCACAATGCCAGCAATAAAGATGGAAATCGTCTCTCCTGGGTCCCTGACAGCTGAATTAAACTTATACCATTGTAGCATGATTGAGGTTCTGGACTTGAAATGCTCCATGACCAGCGTCACCAACTGATCGAACGACTTTGTGTCTGGAGCTTCCTTATGAGGTTGTAGATTTTGGGCCCACAAACTGTCAATAGGATAACCTTCTGTTTTGCCCTGTGGTTTAAAGTATGTCGCTGCAAAGACAGTGGGCGGGATTCCCTCAGCCCAGGGCCGGGCCGGAAAATCCCCGCGACGCGCGCGAATCGCGCCACACTGCCCCAACACCGGCACGCGATTCTCCACAGAGCGGATGGGCTGAGCGGCCGTCGTAAAAAACCCGAGTCCCGCTGGCGCCGTCCACATCTGCTCTCAGCCGGTGGGAACTCGCATGGAAGGGTCCGGGGGCTGCCTGTGGGGGAGGAGGGGGAGTTAGACCCCGAGGGGGGGGGGAGCCTCCGATGTGGCCTGGCCCGCGATCGGGGCCCACCAATTGGCAGGCCGCCCTCTCTGGCTGGGGGCCTCCTTTCTACCGTGCTGGCCCCTGTAGTCCTGCGCCATGTTGCGTCAGGCTGGCGCGTTGAAGGGAGCCACTGCTCATGTGCGCGTTGGCGCCGGTGCCATTGCACCTGCGCGGATCCCGCGGCACTCAGTTCACGACAGGATCAGCAGCTGGAGTGGCGTGAACTGCTCCAGTGCCGTGCTGGCCCCCTGTAGGGGCCAGAATTGCTGATCCTAAGGCCGTGTTGACGCCGTCGAGCAACCCAACAGCGTTTCTGACGGCGCCAACACTTAGCCTCAGGGTCACAGAATCCCACCCAGTATTTGGTTAATGACGTTTTAGTCATTTATTGCAGTAAACTTCTTAGAACCTAAAATTTTGTCATCTTATCCCTTCAGCTATTAACCGGAAGTTTCAATTTCCTTTTTAAAAGTTATCAGTCTCTACAGGAATTGTTAGAACAGTTACACTAGAGAGAGAATAAATCTCTTTAATTTTCAAATAAAATGCTGTGAATGGTATATGTCTTGACTTTCCCTGCGAATACCACAAGCAACTAAGAGTTAATGGGCTGCATTTATTTTTGATGGCCACTGATAGATACTGTTAGAGATGTGACTGAGTGTTTATTTTTAAGGTTGTTTGAAGTTCAAAGTGAAAGCCTTTTTGTTTAAAGTGTACAATGTTCTTGCTATTTGGCAGACAAATGTTTTTAAATAAATAACTCATGATTTTGGTGTGACTTTGTTTTTCAGTCAATGGTGTTTGGTTAAAAATTGGGAAAATAATATGAGATCGTGCCATATTAAAAATGGGCGTGACCCCAACAATGCCCCAACAGAGCTCAGTTTATGGCCAACAAATTTAACGATACAGTCCCAAAACATAACAATATGATAAACATCATAATTGCAACACTGTAACATGGGGCAATGTTAATCCTTGGCTCCAAATATGCATTAATTCAATATTTTATTTTGGCAAGATTTCAGCAAGGAAACTTCCATTACTTATATTCATTCCGCTATGTAACATAGCCTGTTCGCTTTCCTCACCAATTTTAAACAAGACTGCTTAGAATGGATTTTGCTGTGTAAAGCATTGTATACTTGCTCTACAGAGGTATAAATCATAGAATCATAGAATCTACAGTACGGAAGGACGCCATTCGGCCCATCGAATATGCACCGTCCCTTGCAAAGAGCACCCTACCTAAGTCCACACCTCCACCTTATCCCCGTAACCCATTAACCCCACCTCACCTTTTTGGACACTGTGATACCGTGCTGTCCTCATATCATAGGATTTGATAGCGTATGAAGAGCAGGGGCATTCTCCCTGGTGCCCTGGTCAATATTTATCCCTCAGCCAACATTATTAAAATGGATTATCTGTTCATTATCTCATTACTCTTAGTGGGATCTTGCTGTGCATGAATTGTCTGCCGCATTACCTACATTACAACAATGATTACATTGCAAAAGTACTTGGCTGTAAAGCATTTTGGGACACTCTGAGGTCATAAAAAGCACCTTCCAAATGCAACTTCTTTCAATGATTCGCTGGACGTTACAGACAGAATTGATTTGCTTTGAATACATTTGTATTTAATAAATTATTTATACGATTACTGAATTTCAGTCAGTCACTACTTCCCAATATTTGTTGATGTGGCATGATTGAAGAGCAGACTTTTAAACAATTAGATGGATGAGATTGACAATCTAGTTAGTTCCAAAATCGCACTGAACTTCTACCAGTCTCCTACTCATAATTCTCTAGGGAGACAGCCTTAGCTCGGTTGTAGGCCAGGTGCAGGGATCTGAAGTTCGAGGTTGCAACTACTGAGCCTTACTTCAAGGCAAGGGCTGGATTCTCCATTCCTGAGACATTGGGCTGGATTCTCCGGTTTTGAGGCTATGTCCAGCGCATGTGTCTGGTCTTATGACCAATAAGTCAGCGCCGCCCCCGCACCGATGTTCTGCCTGGTGGGAGGCTCGCAGCCGCGCTGCGTAAAGCCCTCGGCTTCACCTGCAGATATGGATGGAGAATTGCTGTGTCCGTGGCCGCACATGCGCAGAGTGGTGACCTCCAGCGGCCGCACCGTACAACATGGCACCGGCCACGCGTGGACCCGGCCTGCCAGATAGTGTCCCCCTGTAACTCCCCTCGCCATCCCCAGACCAACCCCACCAGATACCCAGCCCCCACCAAAGTCCCCCCGGCCATCGGAACACAGTCTGCAACTGCCATGCGAGGTACTCGAAATCTGTGAGCACATGCGACCAACGTCATCGGGAAGTCGGCCCATCAGGGGCAGAGCATCGGGGGAGGGCCTCAGGTGACGTCCTGAGGCCGTCCCACAGCATGCGATGTACTCAGCAATTACCCCATTTTTGAGGGGGCAGAGCATCCGAAAAACAGCACTGCCCCCGTTTTCGGCGTAAAAACAGATTCTCCGGCCAATCGGCAAATGTAATTTCGCCGTCGGCAATTGGAGAATCGAACGCTAAGTGTTGACGCCGGGGCAGGATTCATGGACTTTCACGACAGCAAAACTGGAGGCGAACCTGGATCAATTCAGCGACTGAGGAGGGGCTAGCACCAGCACTATGTGGAACACAATCGATTCCAATGAAAAACAGAGCAGGATTCGCCAGGTCTGTGATTGACACTCGGGAGGCTAACAAGCTGGAGCCGCATATACACATTACACTCCCCACACGCATTCATCCCAGCGAACACGATGGCACTGGTTGTGCTGGACGTGCCCATACAGCTGATGGGCCGGCTGGGGCCAGAATGCACCTAGGGCGGTGGTCTGAGGGGAAAACTATACGATCCGTGGCCCTAAGTTCACAATGGACCTTTAGCGGTGTACACAGCTGCATGGTTGCCTTTCCGGCTGCATCAATGATGTTCCATGCCGTCCACCCCGACCCCACAGCCCACCTCCTGGTCACCCCCTGCTCCTTTCCCCGGCTCTGGCAGGAGACCCCAGGCCAGTGTCAGCAAACTATGGCGCTGTTGGACACTTTCCATACACCCTCTCTCTCCCTCAGCAGCCACCATGCTGGTTTCATGATTTTTAAAACATAAGTGAACTGCGCCTTCAGCAACTCGGCCCATCGGAGGCGGAGAATCGCAGAGGTCCCAGAAAATACCGGGTCAGGCCCGCTATATGCAAACGGCATTTACTGTACGTGCGTTCTGGACCACATTGGCGCCACTGTCGAGGTGACGGAGAATTGCGATTTGGCATCAATTTGGCGCGCGCTGCGGTTTTGGCGTCAGAACCTATTCACCGCCCAGTCACGTATACCGATTTTGGCATCAGCCAATGGAGAATCCCACCCATGGTCTTTAATCCAGTGGCCAATATGTGAAGAAAAAACGGCTTCCTGACGTATGCATGTGAACCCCAACAGCATTGCCCCCTTCACTCAGCGGCTGATCAAAGTCATGGCCAATCTCAAGACAAAGAAGCCCCCATGTTGCTGGCCAGGTGATTGGAGGGGTGGGTGCATTGGCAATAGAGCTACCGACAATTTTTGGCAAGGCTACCGGGCCTCGGAGGAGTGGCAGAGTATTATGAGGATGGATAGAGAGCACAGGGTGCCGTTATATGCAGACAACTTGTTGCTATATGTAGCGGATCCGTTGGATATCATGGGAAGAATTATGATATTGTTGGGAAAATATGGGGCCTTCTCCAGGTACAAATTGAATGTAGGAAAGAGTGAGGTCTTCCTGTTGAATGAGTTGGGAAGGAACACAAACCTGGGGTCCTGGCGATCAAGATGGCGAATGTTCGGTTTAGGTATTTAGGCATCAAGATCGCACATGACTGGGCAGCAATGCATAGATGGAACTTAACAGTACTGGTTGAAGGAGGTAAGGGGGATCTAAAGAGGTGGGAATCCCTGTCATTGTCGTTGGCAGGGAGAGCACAGGTTATAAAGATGGAAGTGTTGCCCAGATTCTTGTTTATTTTTCAAACGCTCCCAATTTTGTCTTCCCAAAGCCTTTGCTCCGAGGGCTGTTGGACTAATCTCTGAATTTGCCTGGGGGTAAGGTGTTGTGTGTTAGAAGGGTTCTGTTGCAGAGGAAATAGCAGGTAAGGGGGCCAGTGCTCCCGAATCTGCTGCAATACTCCTGGGCAGTCAATGTGGAGAAGGTGAGGCAATGGTGAGCTGGGGGAGGGTCGGCTTGGGTACGGGTAGAGGAGGGCCAAGGAGTCGACTCTGAGAGTCATGTTAACGGCCCTGCTTCCATTTGCCCTGGGGAAATACTCTAATAGCCTGGTGGTGGTCTCTTCGATAAAGATTTGAACCAGCTGAGGAAGCACTTTAAGTTGAGACAGAAGTTGGTGCTGGCCCCGTTGTGTCAGAACCATAGGTCTGTGCCCGATAGGATGTATGAGAGGTGGCAAAAGATGGAGTAGAATGAGTGAGGGTCCTGTTTCTAGAAGAGCGGACTGCAGAGTGGGCAGAGTTTCAGAAGAAATTCGAGTTGCTTAGGGGAAGTGAGTTCCGATAGCTAAATGTGTGGGAATTTGCATGGAAAGAACTACCTGTGTTCCCCTCGTTATCAGAACATGCACTTTTGGAAAAACTGCTGTTTCTAGATGTTTGGGGAGAGGGGAGTATTGGGGATACCTATAGATGGCTGGGAAAGATAGGGACGGCATTGGTGAATAGAATGAAGGGCAAATGGGAAGAGGAACTGGGGATTCAGCTAGGTTGGGGATTATGGAGCGAGGTGCTGCATCGGGTCAACGCAACCTCATTGTGCGCACGGATGAGTCTCATTCAATTTAAGGTGGTACAGGGTGCACATGATATGGGCCCAGGTGACTGGATTTTTCTTGGTGGGGGGAAGATTGCTGTGAGAAGTGCAGGAGGGGGCCAGCGAGCCATGCCCAAATGTTCTGGATGTGTGAGAAATTGAAGGGATTTTGTTGGCGGGGGGGGAGGCGGGGGATTTAAGGTTTCGTTGGAGATACTGGAGTTTGGGGTAACGCCATTCACCTTGGCGGTGATACTCGGTGTGTCGGAAATGCAGGAACTGCAGGGGGATAGGGGGCCAATGTGGTGGCCTTTACCTCCGTGATTGCCTGCCGAAGGATACTGCTAAATTGGCAGTCGGCAACGCCGCCAAGAGCAGCGGTATGGATGGGGGATGTTCAGGAATTTCTGAGCCAGGAGAAGATTAAGTTTGCCCGAAGGGAGTCAGAGGAAGGGTTCTGCACATGATGGTATCCATTCTTATCCATGTTTCAGGAATTGTTTGTCACCAGGGAGGAGGGGGTGGGGTGATATATAAAGGGGAACAATGTGTATAAACTGTATATGTTAATAGTATGTGTGGATGTTCTGTGTAACATCATTTGGTTTGAGTTTGGAATAAAATACATTAAAAAAAAAGATAAAGAAGCCCCCATGGGTAGCTGGCCGCCCAGGTTACCTAGCGGAGACAATGTGAGCCAAGTTGTATTTCTGTTGCCGATCCATGGAAATGAAGTGCCCCTTCCAGTCGTCCGTAAGCTTGAATGAGAGTCAGTGCTGGAAAGCAGGATTCTGGAAGAGTCGCATTCCAAGTGTTTCAGGTCCAATGAGTACATTGTAATCCTCTTTAACACTAACATGGGCCAGGAACTTTTTGGCACCACCCACCCAGTGGAATATTAAGGTCCCGCTGAAGTAAACTAGGGCTAGACGCACTGTCGCAGGGCAGAAAAATCCGAGGCCTACATTTCCTTCGGCAGCAACTTCCAAACCCACTACCTCCAGCATCAAGAGTAAGAAGGGTAGTAGGGAACACTAGCATCTGCAAGCTC